>NC_054382.1:39314133-39624133 GCF_017654675.1 Xenopus laevis
TTTACTAAATGGTGTTCAACCGCTCATGTCAGTTGAACACACTTTGAGGAAATAACACATTTATGTGCTCTAATAAATGTGTCAATTCTTCATGATTCCCCAGTTGAAAAAGTGTATGTCTCTGTTCCCTAGAGTTTGATGATCTGGAGAGTAATGTGTATGCCTTGCCCTGGATGAAAGCAAATAAGATAATAAAAAGCTAGAGAATACCATTGCAAAGAATGCCTACCAAATGCAATTCCTGCCCACATTAAACTAAAGGGGCACATAACAATTAGTCTGGGAAAGAACAATTCGTCAAGAGACAGGCCACTGATCTCATTAAGGGCAAAGGATTTTTATTAATGAAAAAGTGGTTTTCATTGTAAATGTGAACTGTTGGCAAGATAGTTTTCCTGAGTATATGCAGTTATGGTGGGTTGGTTATAAAACCCTATGTAGACGATAAAGGCCTTTCCTGTTTGATAGAAAAATATCTTTCTTGGGAGTAACATCTGTGAAAACGAGTTGTTTCATAAAACTTTTTCAGATTTTATAGAATTTTTACAATATAAAATAAAATCTTTTGTATTTAGGTTTAAACTTGAGTATAAAAACACTGCTAAACTAGATCATCTGGAAAAAAAAGCACAGACCACACTATTTCAAAATGTTACATATGTGTATATACAGTATATATATACTTCAAACCGAAACTTCCTATTCCAGAAACCTCCTACTCAATTCTTTGTTTTTTATCTAATTCTCATGGGTCTGAATTTTTTTTTTAGTTATTGGCAAAATGTTGTTATTTTTTTAGACATTTTTTTAATTTAACATTTTTAAAAAATATATTTTCTGTAATATAATAACCTTGCAGCTGATAAGAACCTGAATTAATATATATATTAACCTGGATGAACACAGTTTATGAGTAGCCTGATAAAGTGAGTACATATAAGGTGATAAAGCAGTTTGTTTACCAGCTTGAAAATGATGCCACTGCTCCATACCTAGGCACTATTAGAACTCTGACAATAAAGGAGGTAGCGCTACAGTTACAAATTGTTATTGTCTATCACATTCCAAGAGTTTGGATGCTGTCGATTTATGACCTTGGTTTATAGCTTTGTAATGTTACCAAATCTCATATTTTCCCATATATGACGTATACAGATCTTCAACATTGAATCCTCCAGCTGCGGCTGAACTGCGGCTGATTGGTAGTTCAGCTACAGATGGTGGACTGCACGTGATGTATCCAGGCTACAGAACAAGACAATAAAATGTGTCATGATTCATCCGCCAGAGAGAATTGGAGGGCTTAGGATACTGGTGAAACAGAAAGCATTCCAGAAAAGTGTACTTCCAAATACCTGAGAAGGGAATGTGCAGAATTAAAGAACTAATTCTATACAGTCAGCCTATCAACACAGACTACATAATACGAAAGTGAGCAAATGTAGTTTCTTACTAAATATCTATTTCTGTTTAGAGCATTTCTTTTAGTACAAAAAAAAAAACATAAGTTGATGCTGGACACGGAAAAGCTAGAGTAAAAAAATACATTCTTTTCAGGCTTATTGTGTTTCTTTAAAGTATAAAGGTATGATTATTAGGGCTATTACCAGACTAAATCTCCTCCTAACAAACAACTAAGTAAATATGCTTAGCAACTATCCTCAGCACACAGAGAGTGCCAGACAATGGGTGGTTCATTCTGCTTTAAAAAAATAAATTAAAAAAATACCATCTGCAACCAAATATCTGCCCTGATCCTGGAGGAAACAGCATACTGTAGCAACACATGGTAATGACTGCCCCACATTGCACGAGTGAGTGATCGTTGCAGGAGATGGTTGGTAGGGATGGTAGCCGCAGGCACAATATTTGAGAATACCTTTGCTGTGCTGGATCCGTAGTGCTGGTGAATGCAAAATCATTTACATTTTTTTTTGTTTTGTTTTCCCCACCCCCAAAACCGCTTTAGAACTGGAAGGACAGCCAAACACATCGCTTGTGTAATATGTAGACATGTCTCTTCAGTAAGAAAGAGCTTGAACTTCCACGGATAAACTTCACATCAAAAGGACAGATTAAGGAAAACACGTCAGTCACAAGTACCCGCATCAGAGGAACATTTCCATCCAAGTGTCTATTCAGAACGGACAAGAACAAAATAAAAAGTGACGGAGGCAATGGAATGGAAGGGGAGACCCCCCAGAAGTGCTGAGAATCCAGAAGCACAGTCTGTTCTAGTCCTCAAACACTTCCAAGAACAGTGGGGGAAACAGTTCAGTGGGGCACTCCACCTTCATGTGCAGGAACCGGCTGGCGTGGCATGCTCCGATCATGCGGAGGTCGGTGACTTTCATCAGCAGTTTTGGCCAAAAGTGTGCAATGTTGTGTTTCCTGTAATTAATGTAGTGTTCAAAAGCCAAGAGGAAACCTTCCTGGCACTTTTCTATTCTCTCCACACTAGAGAGACCAGGACGATCTGCAGTAGAGGAAAGATGAGAACCATTTCAGATGATGAATATATGACAAATTCATATCTTCATATCCATACATTCCTGATCTACATTTCCAACCATACTCAAATACTGCTAAGGGGGGAAACATACTAGAAGGTGAATGCTAAGGCACCATGCTCAATATAACTTCTTTGGAGCTCTCAGGACAAATTATAATGGCAGAAACTCCAGTGTGAATCCTGTCTGCTCTACAGACCCGTCGCTCTCTATTCATGAGCTACAAGCAGAAAACACAATTTTTTTCTCCTGTTGTTTCACTACAATGTAATATGTGTAAGCCAAGATGGCACAGTAATTTGCCTAAATCATACACCAGCATGATGAGTATTGTAGAGGTAGTAAGCAGAACTTTTATTGGAAAATGCTCTTGCATCTCCATTTAAGTTAGGGCTGCTTTCTTCAAGAGCTGGAGAATGCAATTGGAGAGTCACAATAGAACTTGTAATGCCAAATCTGAATTAATATAGCCTACATTCAAACAGCCTCTGAGCTGTTACTATAGCCTCCATAACTAATATACAGATCTATATATATATACAGCACCTTTAAGACCTTAGGAACTGTATAGGGCTCATGGTAATTATATTTTATTTGTAAAGGTAATTGCGAAGCAAATAAAGAAACTCCCATGTACTGTATAAGCAATGCTCTGTGTATTTGGTAAATGCCATACTATATATGCTCAGATTATAGTATGAACCAGTGAGCGCAGTGTATGTAATAAAATCTGTAATGAGAAACATGCCACCTTTAAGCAGGTATTGAAAAGGAAATGTCTTATTTAAAAGTTGTGAAGTAATATATTAAATTGCGATAATAAATAATTTTATTTATTCTTAATTTTTTGTTTACAACTCTTATTACATTCCACCTTTACAAACCTGATGACATAAGCAGCACAGCCTGCAACAAGGCGACTTCGGTATCATCAAGACTGAATGAAGAAAGCGACACCCCCAAGTCAAAGATGGCATCTGAGACCACACCGAGTCCTCCATTTTTTAGCTGCCCCCTTGTCACTGCCATCTCCCCATTCAGCGTTAGAGTTTCACTTTCGGGGTCATACCGCACGGCTGCTCGGAGGGACATGATCTCCATACAACAGCCTTTAAGAAGGATGATCTGGTCTTCACATGGCAGCTAGAAACAAAAGCAAATATTTGACATATCATTGGTGGCTGCACAGTAACAACCCTATATATGTATATATATATCTCTTCTCAGCTGTTTACATCCCTTTCTGCTGTAAGGTTTATACCTAAAATGCATATAGTGAGAAAAGTACTTTGTAATAGTGTAATCTACAGGTTGAGAGATGAACCACTTTACCAGTTAGAAGTACTACACTGTTCACAGGCCGGGTGGAAAGAGCAAGATGGTGGCATAAAACTGCAAGCATTTAGGCAGGTTTTTATACACATGAAAGGGAACAAGACACTAGCATACTGTAGTCATGTTCATCTCTTGGATGGTGCCTTGAGGTGTCTTCACTCTCTCTCACCCAGAGGCATAACTTAACCTACACAGGTCCCCAGAAAATATTACATTACATATACTGTATGCAATATAATAATTCTGTAAGGAAATAGAATAGCAAATTGTATTGAGCTTCAAGGATCTGCATTTCTATTTTGAATCAAAATGAAGCAAAAGGTTTAAAACCCCTCAGATGCTTACAGTAACTATAGCAACATGAAAAAAAAGATTCCATTCGCCTGTATTTGTACTTAAGCATCCAAAAGGAACAAGAGATGAGAGATATTACAGCTTTATTTGGCTAAATTTGGAGATATGCAGTGTGATTTTATTAGGAAATGTAGTGGGGAAACATTGGATTTCGTGCTATTACTGACGTTCATGTAGACATTTTAAGTGGAAAAAAAAAGAAATCACACAATGAGAGATCAGAATAGGAATATTATGACAACGTGGCAAATATAACATGCCTCATTGTAATAACCACTTAGCCGTTGGCTCTTTTGTGATAAAGCCTGGAGATGTCTGCCCCTTTGGTATTTCAACTTGTGAACAAGTGCAGAAAACAGTATCAGAGCAGCAACTGGGGGACTATTTATGTATAACTTTATCTTTTTATATTAAAAGGGGTAGGAGTTCACACAAGCAAAGAGTAAAACCTGGTAAAGCCCCAACTAAAATTTGTAGTTCAAATTTTGGTGTCAAGTGATCAAAATGTACATTATTGGGCAATTAAACTAAGGGTATAAAAATCTCAGTTATGAAGAAAGGCTGTTTTGGTTGTGATTATTTAGAAAAGGTGCTTAGGGGAGGGGTATGATTACTGTATGTACAAATATATCATTAGAGCATAAAATAAACCCTCTAATGAATTTTTATTAGTAGAACCTCCTATATTATCTATTATCTAACCCCTTGTGGTTGTGATTTCATACTGTAAGTGCAAAAAGGTATTTGTACAATGAGAGCTGTGGTTGTGGAATTCTCTCCATCAGGCAGCTTTAATGGCAGATGCATTCATTTGAAGAAATATTTGATAAATGTAAGTATAGTGTATGTTCTCAATGCACAACTGACTAGTAAATAAAACTCACCTCACAAAACATAGGTAGCTTTTTGGCAAAATCAACCACTCTTGTAATTGCTGGGGTGATTATTTTTGTAAACTGGCTGAAGGCTTCTAAGTCCACTTTTCCACCTTCAGGCGCATTAACTATGGGAGCTTGTCCAATGTCCTCTGGCTGGAGTTGTACAACCACAGATAAAGAACAGATATATTATTAATTATTGTGTTTATGCTGACAGGAACGAAAATCTATAAGAATATTACAGTGTACTTTAACACTACTAAGGCTTCTCAACAAACATAACACAAGCCTGAGGACCACATATGGATCTCTAACCATATGCTATAAATCCAGTTTAAACATCAGTTTATTTCTCCTCCAACTGTTAATTGCTGGATTTGTGAAGAAGGAGTAAAGATTTAGCAAGAACACCAAACAAGTGAATCTGGGCCAAATTGTGCCATCTGCATGTTGGACTGTTTTAATGGCTGGCCCTAGGGCTTTTAAAGGAATTCTATTTTTCAAAGTCAAAGGAAGCAAAGTATCATACCGTGACCCTCACCAAAAATTTTCTTTTCTGTTTCCAGTGGCTTCCCTGTGCGTTGGTGGCCACATGTGCTTCAGTGACAACTTGTATCAACTCCCATTCTTCTTGTGTTGGTTCCGGTCTCTGAACAATTGATTTCTGTATCTCGTCTTTCCGTCTTTTTTCTCTGTTTTCTTCTATGAGCTTTCTTTTCGCCAAACGTTTGCTGTCATCCAAAACCACTGGAAGGGAAGCAAAACATCAGCAAGCAATAATATTATTGTCGAGTGCAAAACAAATACAATCAGTTATACTGTCATCCTACTGTTTTGGGTATGGTGGTAGGATACTAGAGGCCACAGAACCTGGCAGACAGACCAGCTGGAATCCTTAAATCCTTTCTAGGTTTATTAAGAGAATATGCTGTATGTAATAACAGTCAAATGCTAATATGTATTCCCACTGAATATGTGCTTTATACAAATACCACTGTAACATAGCCAGTCTATGGAGTACAACAATGATATAGCCATTCGTTTTTAATCCAGAAGTACAATAGTCAGTTGTAACATGGAAAAGTTTACAGGGTTTCACTAAGTTAAAAACAATGAAGGGAGAAAAGCAGAAAGCAAAATGCTTTCTGGGCCTGCTTAATTAAGAATTCTCCTACTTCATTATTATTTGTAATTAACAAAATGTTTTTATGTTCTTAGCATATTGATGATGAGTTGAGTGCAGAGTCTAGCTATCTGTATACTGTAGCTGTAAAACCATTAACTCAATATAGCTTGTGATTTGCTTACAGTCTGTTGCCATTCCAACAGTTTTGCACTTTTTGAAGCGACATTCTTGGCACTGGTTCCTTGTTACTTTGTCTATAACACATTTTCCTTCATATTTACAGGAATAGCTTGGGTGGAGGTTCTTCTGAATAGTTCTTCTAAAAAAGCCCTGAAAGATAAAAGATTGGCAAGGGATCAAACCAAAGCATATTTAATGCTCTATAATTGAAAGACCAACCCCATTGATGCAATAAGGTTTTATCAGTCCTAACAAAAACCTTTAGTACTAATAAACTACAGTACTAATAAATATTGTGCCAACAGCTTGAAGTTCTGTCACATGCATAAAGGCAACCCTTATATCACAATCTAGACTGTGCCAATATAAATATAACTTAACTAACTTTACTATTGCATCCATCATAGCTAACAATTCCACTATCACCCCATCTCCCCAGGCCCGGTGCCTTGGGGTTATTCTAGATTCTGCCCTGTCCTTCACTCCCCATATCCAGTCAACTATTAAATCATGTCACTTCCACCTAAGGAACATATCCAAAATACGATCATTTATCACCCAAGATGCTGCCAAAATTCTTATTCACTCTCTCATCATATCACGTCTAGACTACTGCAACTCTCTTTTAATTGGCCTTCCCCTCCAGAGACTGTCACCTCTCCAGTCCATAATGAACACTGCTGCGAGGCTCATATACCTCAGCAACCGCTCCTCCTCTGCCTCGCCATTCTGTCAATCCCTGCACTGGCTTCCGCTACCTTTCAGAATAAAATTCAAATTAATGACCCTGACATTCAAAGCACTTCATAGCTCTGCCCCACCCTACACCGCTGAACTCATTTCTATATACTCACCCAACCGCTTACTACGCTCCTCTACTGACCTACTACTCAACTCTTCTCTCATTACCTCCTCACACGCTCGCATTCAAGACTTTGCAAGGGCTGCACCCCTCCTCTGGAACTCTCTCCCACAGTCTCTCCGACTTTCTCCCAACCTTTCTGCTTTCAAAAGATCTCTTAAAATGCACTTCTTTAGAGAAGGCTACCCTCACTCTGCTTAACTACCAAATGCAATACCACATACAGTACCACATCTCTCACCCACTCAATTCTGATCTTGCCCACTCCCACACCTTGTGTCTTATTCCCTTCCCTTTAGATCGTAAGCTCCTTTGCACAGGGCCTTCCTCACCTTTTGTACTGGTATTGGTTGTGATGTATGTAACTCCATATGTTCTATGTATGTAAGTAATGTAATTTAGTTGTATAAACACATTTACTTTACAGCGCTGTGAAATATGCTGGCGCTATATAAATAAATGTTAATAATAATAATAATTACTACACTCTTGTGATATCATTATACCTAATCTCTAGTGGAACAACAACACTAAGGTGAGTCAGTCTCCAATACGTTACCTTGCAGCCCTCGCAGGTGATACATCTATAGTGATACCCTGTAGCTTTGTCTCCACATACCACACATAGCTCATCTTTATCCAAGTAGCTGGGTATGTACCCTGAAAAAGGAAAGAATAGATAGATATAGTATGATTATATTATGTTATTTATTTGTAAAATATATTTTATAATTATATCTTGAAAATATCTTTCTTTAGCTTATTTAAAAATAAAAATCATAGCTCCAAACCATTGTTAATAATAGAGGGTTTTTTTTTGTTTTTAATTACCCTTTTATATCTTTTGTAAATTAAGTATTTTTAAAAACTTTTTCTGTACTGGGCAATATGTATAAATGCACCACCAAAGACATAACAATGACTGCTGCAATCATATCAGGTGCCCCCCAAAGCTTTCCATATGCACAAATGCAGTCTCATGCTAATAGAATCTAAAACTGCAAAATGAATTTCCAGTTGTTTGTACACTGATATTAACTTCAGAACTGTAACTAAATGTGGATTTATGTATGGTTGTTGTACACTATAAAAGGTGAGGAGAGAAGTGAATGAGGGTGTTCTTCTGAAAATATCAGACATTGGGAGGCCCATTTATCAAAGGTCGAATTTCAAATTCATGTGAATTTTTTCAACTCGAATATGCTCACAATTCGACTGGAAGGTTATTTAAAAAAAAATTTGAATGTCCAATATTCAATCGAATAGTTCCTACCCAAAAATTCGAATTGTATTCAAATCGTATTAGATTCGTACGAATTGAGTTTTTCTCGAAAAAAACCCTCAAAAGTCAGGAAGGCTATTAACATCTCCAAATGGCTCAACGGAACGCTGCCATTGACTTGCAAATTAACTCGGCAGGTTTTAGGTGGCGAATATTTGAATTAGGACTGTTTCCATGGTCGAGGTGTGATAAAACTCACATTCGAATTTACATTAAAATAGGAGGATTAAAATTTTAATGTAGGAATTTTGACACCAAAAATAAATCAAATTTGAATTTACTATAAGAATCTTAATAAATCTGCCCCTTAATGATAATAAACAATGCTTCTCCTTCCTTGCAGTAGAGTCCTGCAGGGGTCTATTTTCTAATACTCGTACCCGACCCATACCCGCTATCTTGCAAAGTTTGTGACCAAATGGCTTTTGCGAACATTCGCAACTTCAAGGGTCGAATTGAAAATTCAAATTCACTATAAATTTTTTATAGTGAAAACTGTCAGATTCGACTAGGGCGTTATTCAAATTCGATTCGAGTTTTTTTTTAAAAAAATTGAATTAGATTTTTCAAGATTTATCATACTCTGGCCCTATAAGAACTTGAATTCGACTATTCAGCACCAAATTGCTGTTTAAGTCAATGGGAGGTCCATTTTGAGTTGTTTGCAGCCTTCCTGACATTCCAATTTTTTTCGAAGAAAAAACTCAAATCTAAGTTTTTAAAATTAGAATCGAATTCGATTCGAGTTTTCGGGTCGATTCCATTTATGTGAGTTTAAAAAAATTAGATTTTTTTCTAATACATTCTGAATTTATGGGAGTTTAGGGGAGTTTATAAAAACTCACATAAATTTGAAATTCGACCTTTGATAAATGTGCCTCCAACGTTTTCTTAGCGATGCAATGTTCACCAGCAAATTATTTTACATTGCGAGCAGCGCTAAACATTCACAAAAACACCATTCAAATAACACTTGTGATTTTTAATTACATTCCCCTTAAGGATATTAGAATTACAGGTGATTTTATTTCCCACAGGGCTGGGAGGTTGAATAATAGTGGAGAGCCCAGTAGGGGTCCAACCTTTTTTCGGGGATTCTGCAAGAGCAAAACCCCCTCCTTTACATTGTAATACCTCTCAGCACTAATGTATATGCAGGAGCCAAAATGAAATGAACAGTAATGAGTAATGTTGTATACTGCAAGTCTGTATACCTATCACCTGTATTAAACATTTTCTGTAAAAAAATACCAGCGTTGTGACCTGCTATACAAATGGGACTTGTCCGTAACATGGCTTGACTCAGAGATACATTGGTTTCAGTTGTATGTTATTTTCTTATCTTGTAAGTCACTTGCTGCTTTCTAAATAATTAATATCACCCCATAACTTATTGTCCTTCCCACATTTCCTGGCCAGAGAATAGATCTATAGACTGTCCAAATGTCTGCATATTGTTTCAAATATAATGCAGTCAAGAAGATCAGTACCATATAAACTACACATTAAAATTTGAACTATTGGTGGAATGTAATAAAAGTTGGTAACGGAAAAAATATTAGCAATGCGAAATGTTATCCCTCTGTGCGAACAAATCTTGCTTTGTGTAAATTTAATATAGCTTTTGCAAACCCAGAAACTGTTTAGCGACCACTTCCAACAGTGGAAGACCGTTTGCAAATGTAATTGTTTGCTCCAGTGCGCAGACAATGTAATAACACTTCTTACTGAAAAAGTTGTTATGTTTGCTCTAAAAGATTACGACACCTTCAAGCACTTCTTAAAAGTGGGCAATGCGCAATGAAAATTCGCAATGCAATAACAGTTTAAAGAAGAATATTACATACTGAAGTGCACATTTTTATTCTTATTTGTGCAAATTGTTTTGCTTTTTGCGACTTTTATTACATTCCCCCAATATGTCTTATACAGGATGCCAGTGCTACTTATGAACAAGATAAATGAATGTGGGAACCCTTTTCCCATCTACTTTTAGGGGGCAAGGATTATAAAGAAAAGAAACATGCAGGGTGGGGGGGAAATTAAAAGTAATGTGACTGTTGTGCTATCACAGAGCCATTTCCCCCACCCTGCACAGTATGTTTGGAGCAAATAATTACAGAAGATCGTTTCTTAGTGTGATTAATCAAACAAATATTTTTGTCTACTGGCTACAATTAAACCATGCTGTGTGCCTGTAGCGCATTGCAAATTGCTGCCGCATGCTGGAAGCTGCCAGTTAGTGACCCACTGAATGCAGATGTTGTTGTTTGAAGCAAGTGAAAAATGAAATATCAAAAATACAAAATCATGAAATATCAAAACAAAACTATTTGTGAAACAGTTTTAATCAAACTGCAATTTGGTATTTTTATATTTTTTTTAATAAATCATATTTTTTCCATACTAATATATCTCAATATCATCTTTAGATTTAATTCCCTGTTTTGCAGTTTTTAAAATGATGCCAAACATTTGCTGTATTTCATAGGGCTAGGTTTACTGATTGGCTGCTGACTGTAAAATATTCCTGTCCACTGTTACAAGAATATTTGTTTAAGATAGACACGGTGTAATTAATTGTGTTTTGCTGTTCAATGGCCCTTAAACCAGCATTAGTCTGTATTTTGTAGAATTGATTTCTCATTTAGAGCACATAAAACATAAAATGCAATTCTTGTTTATTATACCAGAAACAGACTTCAACTTTTTTCAAATTATTTTTGTAATGGAAGTACAAACTAGATTACTATTAAAAACTAGCATACCTGTCTAATTGAATCACTGATATGAACATTGTACTTAGCATGATCTGAAAATGATATGAGGTCAATTTAACAAACCCTTGTAAGCACTATCACTCTACAGGTTACAATGGAGTTCACCTATCGAAAGTCAAATGCATTCTGACACAGGTAAATGTTCCAGTTCTTTAAATATCTTCCTGACTGTTTGGAAAATGCTCCTGATAGTAAAAAAGCTTTGTAAAAGTATATAATAGACAGAGATGCTGGAAAATCTTCTTATAATTAAGCCAAAGTGTTTTGTATTGTTTTACTTTCTAAGTTAACAAAGGAACAAACAATGTCTTAACAACATTACTGCATTTTCTTTAGAAAATATTGTCCTTCCTCTCTCTGCTATCTTCCTTTGCATCAAGGGCAGTGTCAGACACTGTGTTTTCTCTTCTAGTGTAGACATGCCAGCGAAAATGCTCATACTGTCCTTATTCGGCAGTTCAAATGTAGTGACACGAGCTGTTCATGCTCATATTTCAGGTAGGAGTTGGGAGGGGGTTTAAACATTCTTCATCTACTAGTATCAATGTCTAATAGTTTGATACACAAATCACAATTGGATACTTCAATACCTGAATTCATTAAATACTGCCCATGCCCAGTGGCTCACCAACCCCTTGGATGTTGCAGTGGCCTCAAAGCAGGTGCTTATATTTTAATTCCAGGCTTGGAGACAAGTTTTGGTTGTATAAAAACCAGGTGTCTCCTTTAGGCTGCCATATAGGGGCTAACAAATTGCCAATCACAGACCTATGTGGAGCACCCCCCCCCCAGGAATATGTTTTATGCTTGTGTTGCTCCTCAACTCTGTTTGTATTTGAATGTAGTAGGGTTGACTCTTGGACTAGAATAATGAAAAAAGGCTTAGGATACAAATCTCACAATATAATATATGCCAAACAATCAAATATTGGATTTTAGCAGGGAGCTAGGAATCTGCTAGAATACTGTCAATTCTTAAAACAACTAATATTATCAATGGCAATTTATTATACAATAGATATTGAATAGTACAAAGAAATGCTGGGGGTAAACACTGCTTCATGGGTAGAAAACATAGCAGCTCGCCCCAATATTTTGCACTTTGCATTAGTTTAGCAAATGACTTTCTTCAAAGTACTTTCTTTTTATAACTATTTTTTTTTTTTTTAAACTTTTAAAGATATATCATCCATCACAAATGACAGCACAATCTTTGTCAGTTAACATTAAACATTATGCTGCTGTGCAGGCTGTGCAACTTTGTATCTTGATTTAAGAAAACAGAATAAATAAAACTGTGCTGAGGCTTAGTAAGCCCTGCATTCAGTACATTTCATAAATGCCAATAATTAAAGGAAAAAACGGAAACCTTCCTGCTGTGTATACTGTGGATGACAAATGTAAGCATATATTTATACACTGATAAGGAACACTGAAATACTTTAAAAGGGTGGTTCACCTTAAAACTACTAGTTGTTTTCAGACAGATCACCATAAATAACGACTTTTTCCAATGACTTTCTATTTTCTAATATTGAAGTGTAAAGTGTAATTTTTCACCTTTTAAAGCAGCTCTGGGACGCCGACCCTGTAAACTGTTTTAAATGGATACATTTAGTTGATACATTTCTTATCTGTGTCCCTGCTGAGCAGAATCCCTGAGTTTCATTACAGGCAGCTGTTAGAATTGATACAATAGTTGCTAATATTCCACAGATACTGCTGAGAAATGTATCAACTAAATGTTGTAAAATTGTAACATTTTAGAGTCTGCACCTGAATTACTGAGCTGCCAGACTGAAACACCACAGACACGAACATTCAACTTCAAACTTAGATTTTGGAAAAACAGTAAAAAATAAATAATGGAAAGTAATTGAAAAAAGTCTTTATTTCTGGGGAACAATCAAATAACAACTGAATTAAAAAAAAGTGTTTGGAACGTGAACTTCCCCTTGATCATGGCAACTTCCATTATTGTAAATAAGTGAATAGCTGAGCAGTGGAAAAGGGGGGATTAAGAAATTAGGATACATTTCTTCTGGAACTATGAATAAATATTAGTATCCAGTAAATATGAAAAGTGTCGCATATAATCTAATTTTATGTGAAAACACATTTTGTTATTATTTTGTTCAGGTAAGTTCAGACATTTGATTATACAAAGTAAGTAGCAGAGAGTACAGAAACAATATTTTCAGGAGAACAGCTCAGTTTTTACTGGAAACAGCTTGGGCTGCCTAGACATTACATTCAAACAATTGGTATTTTTCTGAAGTGACTGTAAGCAAGACACAGCTTCAATAATAAAAAAAATGTTCATTTTCTTAATTGCATTTAATAAGTTGCTATAGAGTCTTCATTAAAGTCAAATCAGTTTTGATCAATAAGCCCAAAGCATGTCCTTTGTGGAACCTTCTGTCCTAGGATGAATTGAATTCTATAGAAAATTCAATTAAGTAGAGTTCATATAATATATGTTTCTACAAGACTTGTTGCATCCTTGAAACTTACGTAACAAGGGTTAAAATAATATACAAAAGCAAAATATAGCCAACAAAGATATATTCACTGCTGCCGTGAATATACAGCAATGCGTTTAATAATAATAAGCAGTTAAATAAAATGTTATTCATATTTTTTTCAACCATGTTCAAAATAAAAACACATTTATAGCAAATCTAATTTCTAAATGTAGCAGAAACTATTAAAATATGAATTGGTGGCTTTGAATTAACTGGTGAATAATATAAGTATGTATATAGTCTATAGTCTATTGACAGCTAATAAGAGAAACAAAGAATTACAGAATTACTGTGACAGTGCAAAACATACATTGTTCAATAGTTAAATATTTTCTATAGTGGTGAAAAATAAATAAAAATCAAAGAGAACACGTGTATATATATATATATATGCATAAAAAAAGAATAAAGAAAAAATCAGGGGAAACTTCATAGCAAAAAATTCATAGCAAAAGAATAATGCCCTATTCAATGCTATAGGAATTTTCTAGAGAACTTTTTTGAGAATTTAGTGGGAAAAGGTCATGTCTTATTAATTTAGTCTGGTCTCTGAGTGTGATATAACAATACTGTAGCCTTTTCAACAATTTACTGTACAATCAGCTCTATCCATGAGTCACTGACACTATTTATACTCTACTGATCTGCCACAATTCCCTGAACCAATATAAGTGAACACATAAAGTACCTCTTGCTGCTAATAAAATATATTGCTAGGAATTGTATAATAAAACATTTCTGATTGAAGATAGCAGCCGAAAGTGGAGTTTCATGGCAAATAATCAAAATATTATTTTGCCAAAATCAAAATAATGCTTGCAGTAACAATTATAACAGCCGGCAACACATTTAAATCAAGGGTAAGAAATAGCCTGCAGTTCTGCTACATTGCTAGCTGCTTTTGTTAGATTGATTGTGATATGAACTACTATAATAGGGGAAATGTAAAAGAAATGCAACAGGCTGAGGAATAGCTTCCATCGGTATTGTCTGCTCACAGAGAGAGAAAGGTTGCTGCTCACTATAATTGCACCTTTCTTCATTTCAAGACAAGAAATGTTGTCTCTCTTCGTGCTGATAACGGTGCCCAAATCTGTAGGTCATGACTGCAGATTTCACAAAAAAGGTAAGATAAACTGATAGAAAACAATGGCATTATATTTCAGCTTGGTACAAAGCATATACTTGCAAGGTTATTATACAGGATTCCTAATTCTGAAGGGGGTAATACTACAAATATAAAGAAAATGGCATGCAAGATGAAAATAAAAAGTATAAAATTCCCATTGCCTGGAGGAAAAAAAATCATTTAATCTCCTAGCAACCTGGATCACAGCTTTGGGTTGATTAGAGACAAGCTTCAAAATAAAAATGTGTATTAAAAGCTGCAACTTTTGCGACCTTATACAGCGATGGAGGTGAATGCACATGCACAAAAGTAACTGCTCTTCGTTAATATAGAAAGAGAAAGAAGCCCAGTATAGATTTGCCCCTACCTTTTTTCTGCAAGTACATCGGAGACTGTCTTTGTGGAAAAGTATTTTTTTCTTCAGTGAAATACTCAGGTTGGCTGTACTGATTCAGGGCCAGGTCCATTTCAGAGTACTCGCTTTTAAACATGTTTCCAGGGTAACTACAAGTATAAGGTTGATTCACCGCCCAGGCCTGTTCCATATATATGTTATTGTCGGATAGGACCTGAGCCTCAGAACTGCTGTAGCTCTGACTACCTTCAATATATGTGCAATAATCAGGAGGCTGCATGCAGCAGTTGTTAGCAGCAGTCTGGTGCACATCATAGAATTCTTGCATGCAATAGTTCATTTTGCTATCCGGTCAAAAGTTCTACCTTACGTATACACCACAGCCAGCTGCATGCATAGACATAGAACCAGGAATGGAGTGATGAATATACAACGGGTACTAAAAGCTGACTCAAAACACTGTGATTCTCCTTGAAGCAGCACCTTGTGTACTAAGATCCTATTTATATCTGGGATGCTTCTGAGCAACTCCAGCAGCCAAACATGTTGGAAAAGAGATTTATGACAGTTTAAAGTCCTAATCTGCAGGCTAAATCCTGGTGAAGATGGTAGAACAGACAGGTAGCAGAGAGCATTAGAGGCAGAACACAAGGCTAGCTTAACACCAATCTTGTGCTGAAATACGATTTTACTATACTGTAACTTTACAAACTTCTCTTCAACCCCTGTCACAGTGACATATGAGTGTTTATACTTTATTTGACAACCAAAAGGAAAAGCCTAGCAAAGACATAGGGCTATGGTAAATCCTAAAATCAATAATCCAGAATCTAACTATATCCGTTTAGATTTCCAATAGTAGAACCTAGATGACCCATAACAGAACACAAAAGATAAATGTGTTAACATCTTACTCTGCTGCTCGTTTTATTGATTGTATTGATTTGGCGTTACAACATTAGCTGCTTTTTAGGCACAGAGAATTGATTGCTATTTAGGTGCCAGCTTTGCTGCAACAGCTGAAATGGGAGAATTGTGCTTGGTGTGGACAGCATGTGAAATGCATTCTATTTCTAGTTGTACATTATATGCCAAACATTTAAGGGGCAGATTTATTAAAGTTCTAATGATAAATTCAAATTTTCCAAATTTGTTTTGGTCAAAAATGTGAATTTAAATTCACCAACTCTAATAATTTGAATTCCAATGTGAGATTTATCACACCTCGACCCTGGATACAGTTCTAATATTCGCCACCTAAAACCTGCCGATTTAATTTACAAGTCATTGGCAGAGTTTAGTTGAACCATTTGAAGATGTTAATTGCCTTCCCGACATTCAAGTTTTTTTTGGAGGAAAACTCGATTTGAATTCGATTAGAATTTTCAGGTCGTTCATATTGGATCGAAAATTAGACGTTCAAGTTTTTTCATAAATAAACTCCCATTCCAGTTGTGAGTACATTCGAATTTATTAGGGTTAAAAAAAATTCACAGACCTTTGATAAATTTGCCCCTTTAATGTTGACAAATCACTACCCCTGTAGGTCTGATAAATTAAAGATATTTAAAAGTTAAAATATCACTATTCACTGCTTTCTTATCTTCAATGGAAGAATGTAATAAAAGTTGGTAGCATAAAAAAAAATATTCGCTATTTGAAAAGTTGAACAAATTTTATATAGCTTTTGCAAATCCCAAGAAGGTTTGCAAATTTTATAGTTTGCTCCAGTGCACAGTGGAAAAAAAAAAGGTAAGAGTCTAATTCTATACGAATTGTATAAATAATAAAGACATAGCCAATGGAAAGTGCAGAAGCTTCTCCAGGAGTTTCAACTGATGGCAATCTAGTACAGGTATGGGATCTCTTTTCTAGGCACCTAATAACAAGAAAGCTCTAAATTACAGAAAGCTTATACAGAGTCTATTTTGACTCTGTAATAATAAAACAGTGCTTTGTACTTTATCCTTATTAAGCTGCATAAATCCATACTGATGGTAAAACAGAAGGTTACAAGACCTGCAGCAAATGTTGTGGCTGTTCATTCATTACCCCTAACAGTTCAATAGCCCTTAGATGGACTGTAATAAATCTTGTCAGTGATGCCCAGCTGGAGGTATACAGGACAGATGTTGTCCTCCATAGGATTTGATGCCCTTCAGGCCTAATGAAAGAATCAACGTACTTTTATATTTTACCACAAATTTGAAACGGTTTCAATTCTGAACATTTTTCAAACAGCATATTTAGCCACTGAGGAATTTACCAACTAATTGTTTATTCCACAGTAGGGAATTCCATAACTAAAATGCCTTCATTTTACAGTTATATTCACAACAATGACTTGAAAATTGATACATGACTCATTGTAATGTTAAATATATTCCTGTCGGGAAAATTTTAATAAATAGAGAAAAAAAAAATGAATTGAACCTTCTGGAGTAGTAGCACAAAATAGGCTTATGTAGCTCAGCAGCCAAAACATCTAAATATAAACATGGATGAGATTAGCATCTTTTAGCCTAATGACCCAAACACTGTAGACATAGTAAGAGATATAATATAGATGTAATTGCAGTAGTCTACTTTAGGGCATATCCAGTACGAGACTGGGTTGAGATGGCAATCAGAGTAGGTACCCAAACTATTTTTCTTTCTTTTTAAGAATAAGTTAACTTTTTAATAATGCCTTTAGCCCATTTCATGTAGCTCTGCACCACACTTAAAAAGTTCACAATCTCCATTATATGTAAAGCTTCAATAATAATACACTTAGTACAGAAAACAATAATAAAGTCAATGACTTGTAGACATTAGGATTAGTCTGCCCTAAGTAAACCTTTTCTGACAAAATAACACTACCACAGTATTTTACCATTGGATAATCCTATAGCCTGCTCATGGATGGCCACCTTTAGTTCAATCAAATGTTAATACATGCACAAATATGAATATTGTTTCTATCTTTTCTAAGGCAATCCAAACCATCAGTGCAGTGCACTGTGAATTTAAGAGGATAATTGATGTGGTCAATTTACTACATTCAGGGGATTATTTACTAATATCCAAAATGTTCTCATTATTTTAGTAAAACAACTACGACCAAACTCCCTTCTGCAATTTTATCTTATTTATAAAGAAAATAATGGAAAAAATTTGGTGCAGGAAAATACTTTATAAACTCTCGATAAAATCATGAAGAATTTTTAAATCATTTGCTTTTTTTGGATTTGAGTCCCGAAAACCTACATTTTCTTAGGATTATCGTACGAAAGATCGTGACATCTTTCAATTGTAAAATAGACATTTGCCATTGAATTCTACATGACCTTGGCATGTTTGTGATACATAGATGACATAGTATTAATATGGACTAGTACCAGTCATAAATTTTACGAATTTGTAGCGAAGCTTAACATCAATCACATCAATCTAAAAGTAACTGCTCAAATTGACGCCAATACTGTTAATTTTTTGGATATCCGAATATTTCGTGATAAGGTTCACAACAATAATTTAGTGACCTCAGTATATAGGAAAGAGACAGCCACTAACAGTTTGCTCCATGCAAACAGCCAACACCCAAGAAATACAATCTTAGGAATACCTGTTGGACAGTACTTAAGGATAAGACGGTTATGCAGCACAATAGAGGAATATAAAATAGAGGCCAAAAAACTGTATGCACGGTTTAAAGAACGTGGGTATAGCCACAATGCCCTAAAAAAAGCATATAAAAGAGCTCTTGAATCAGACCGCAACTTACTCCTAACAAGTCAAAGGAAGACTACCCAGTCAAAAAATAGCAGTTCAGGATGCATTAGACTTATTGGAGATTATAGCAAAGAGCACAGAGAAATAAGACACTAACCCCCATATGTAATTAAAGGCACTAAGTTTGCTAAGATCAACCACTCATAACCTTTAGACGAAGTAGAAATCTTCGTGACAGTCTTACCCATAGTCATAACTGTGAGCATCATATTAATAATTTCATTAACTGCAATACTGAAGGTGTCATATACATGATGCGTTGCGAGTGTGGCATGGACTATATAGGTAAAACGATCAGACAACTGAAACGGAGAGTTATGGAACATGTTGGGGATGTTAGAAACAAAAGGAACACATCAGTAGCCAACCATATAAATGAAGTACATGCTGGCGATACTAAGGTCATGCATTTCATAGGTATTGAAAAAATTAATCATACCACACGAGTGGGTGATTTTGACAAAAAACTGCTATGTAAGGAAGCAGAATGGATTTATTCTATGAAAAGCAGAGCCCCGTTGGGACTAAATGAAGGATTTACTTTCTTACCCTTCCTCTGATATACATTACCCTGAATTTTTGATTCCATTGTATATAATATTATCTATATTGGTAGCTCAATAAAATAATAGTTAAATCTGATTATTTACTATTGTGTTTACTTTTTATCTAATGAGTACCTCTTTAAATATATGTAACTGAGCCTTTCTATATATTTTCAGGTAATCTAGACAGCTAATCAAATAGATACTTAACATGAAAGAAGCCAGTGACATAGATAGCCTAAGTACTGGCAAAGTCACATTGGCACATGCGCATCTAGCATGACAAGCTTTAACTGTTGGGGATAGATAATCACTTTCTGCCCAGATCGTCCGTGTACTGGCAAAACTCTGTTGACGCATGCGCATTTTGCTTGAGGCGCATCTATGGGCAGACGCGGATGACCACTTCCGGTTAGCGGCTCGCATTCAGGTAGTCGCGACCGGAAGAGATGTTAATAGGATGCGCAACTGCAGAAAAATTACCGGAAAGGTATTTAAACCGATCACAGACACGAGTCCAGCACCTATGCCCCTGAAGAAGCCGTTTTTACGGCGAAACGCGTCGGGCAGCATAGGTGGACGGTGGGGGAGAAGCTCCCATTCGTTCCCAACGTAGGTAGGCAGAATTGTCCTCTGGGGAATGGAAAAAAATTGAGGTGAGGGTGAAATGAGTGGAACTAGGCTGCCTTAAACTTTAACTGATCGCCTTACTTTGTGGCGTTTTTCACTCCACCGTGTACCACCTGATGCAGCTTTTAATTGTTGTGTTTTTCAAGGCTAATGTCCTGCACTGTCTATACTGATTTGAGGCAGTGGGTCTACACATTTGTATTGGTTTTGTGATGCTGAGGGCATGGCCCTATACTTTTTGGTTTTTTGGTTTTAATGATATATATTAAAGGCTACGTTTTAATTTGTTCATTATTTTGTAGTTATTTCACTATTACACCTGAACTGGTTTGCCAGGTAGCTGTAGGTTTTGTGCCCCATACTAAAGGGCACAATCACCTTAAGCCTCTCATTTCTTGTTTGTATGTTTGTGATAGAGTATTTTTTTTATATGGACTTTTAGTAGCATTCGGGTGTAAGTTGGGGTGTAAGTTTTTTTTTCAACCAAAAATGGTGTTTTTCCTTTTAAAACTCCGACCATAAAAAAAAGGACATTAGTAATTGACCCCCTCAGTATCTGCCTGAGAGGATTTAAATCAAAGTAAATTACATCATACATATCATATCCTAATCTGTTAATGCTGGATAATATGATATACAGTGCTGTACACCCAACATATGCTGTAAAAGTCTTCTATTTGATTAAAAGGGTTGATCTGCCTTTAAGGGGATGTTTTGTTAAAATGTTGTTTTATTTTAAATCAGGGACTGCAACAAAATCTTGCTCAGGTCAGTACTAATACAAAATTTTGTGTGCACCACAATTTATTGTGTACACTGCTATCAAAATTTGTGTGCGCTTGCAGGAGCACACACCTTAGAGCAGGGTTCCCTAACCTTTTTTACTTGTGAGCCACATTTAAATGTAAAAAAGAGTTGGAGAGCAACACAAGCATGAAAATGTCCATGGGGATGTCAAATAAGGGCTTTGATTGGCTGTTTGGTAGCCAGACTCTGTTTGGCAGTACATCTGTTTTTTTATGCAACCAAAACTTGCATCTAAGCCAGCAATTCAAAAATAAACATCTGCTTTGAGGCCAGTGGGAGCAACATCCAAGGGGTTGATGAGCAACATGTTGCTCGCGAGCTTGTTTGGGTTGGGGAACACTGCCTTAGAGAGAACACTGATGGGCAGGTTGCAATGGTCTAAACAACAACCAATCATACAATAGCATGTCTTATTGGCTACTATCAGCTGCTGCAACCTGGGCAAACGTTGTGCCTTTTATTGCATATAGGGTATAACATATATTGCTCAAAGGAAAACTATATGTTCTGGATGAAAGATTAAGCAACAGAACATATCATGTATATAGTGAATTATGTACAACCTACTGAAAAATATAAGGATATTATATGTCAAAGAGGTGTATAGAAGGCCACAGAATGCTGAAGTATATAGTATAAGGACATATAAAAATATAATTAAAGGAAAACTATACCCCCCCAAACAATGTAGGTCTCTATAAAAAGATATTGCATAAAACAGCTCATATGTAAAATCCTGCTTCATGTAAATAAACCATTTCATAATAATATACTTTTCTAGTAGTATGTGCCATTGGGTAATCATAAATAGAAAATTGCCATTTTAAAAAATAAGGGCCGCCCCCTGGGATCATAGGATTCACTGTACTCACAAACATACCAACAAACCATACATGTTAGGTCACATGAGCCAATTAACAGACAGAGTTGTGTCTTTTGCTTCCACACTTCTTCCTGTTACAGATAGAGCTGTAGTATTTCTGGTCAGGTGATCTCTGAGACAGCACAGAGACCATCACGAAATGGTGGTTCAAGGGCAATATTTACTTAAATATATATTCCAGTTTGGTAAGATTCTTTAATATGCCACTTAAAGTGGACCTGTCACCCAGACACAAAAAGCTGTATAATAAAAGTCCTTTTCAAATTAAACATGAAATCCAATTTCTATTTTTTATTAAAGCATTCATAGCTGTTGTAAGCTTATTTAAAAATCTCAGCTGTCAATCAAATATTGTCTGCCCCTCCTCTATTCCCTGGGCATAGAGGCGGGGCAGACAATTACTTTCAATTTCCATTCAGCACTTCCTAGATGTCACTGCTCTCCACATATTCCCCCGTTCTCTTTACCATTTAAATGTGTAGCCAGGGCACCCATTCTGGTGCACAAACAAGATTCTGAGATGATGCAAGCTTTGCCTTATTAACAGTGTGCACAAAATGGCTGCTGCCTGCTTGCTATAATTTTAAAATCCCAGACTGAAGGAAACAAGATTCAAATAATTTACATAGTGTAATTAAAGTTTATTTTGCTTGACTAATGTGATAAAATAGGATTTTGAATATTTTTTTTAGGTGACGGGTCCCCTTTAATATGATATGAACTATCTGTTGCTTAAGTGTTCATTTTGGGGGTATAGTTTTCCTTTAACAAACAATTCATGGCTCTTGTCTATATAATATATAACATATTAAACAATATTATGAATCTGTCACATATACTGTAGATCAGTAAATATTTTACCTTGATCTACTTGTGATCTCTGTGTCACTCACTGGTCACCTAATGCAGCATCTATCCTAAAAGGAAGGAGTGGGGGAATAAAATATACAGCTCTGTCCATTCTTATATGTGAACCCCTGGTTTGTATGTAAGACAGAGGTAAGCTTTAGTCCAAAGAGCTTAAAATTGTAGTTTTTAAATTTTTATATGGAATTATCCAATAGCACATACTACACAGTATATTGGTTCAGTTTTATAATGCCCCTTTTAATAAAATGAGAGCAATATTTTATGTAATTAATGTCGCACCTTAAATGTAAGCAGCTGCTGTTGTAATGTTGTAATGTTGTAATGTTTCGTTTATTATTTTATCATATGGGAATAATACTTACCAGACACAGGAATCTGGCTTTCTCTGTAGCAGAAAATGAGGCATTAATAGTGCTCATAGAAATTAATAATGATTGTTTTATAGGCTGGAAAAACATAGCAAAAGCATACTGTAGTCATATGATTTAGTTTTTATTCTTATAATCCTCTATTTATGTTGTATGAAAGATCATTAGGCTGCAGTGTTGTGATTTAAGATAACAAAGGTATTTTAGACTACTGGCTTGTTTTTAAACTAGATTGCATTGCAAAAACACAGCCATGAGTTTTTAAGAGGAATTACAATACAGATTTACGTTAAACCGTTATTTTCAGAGTGGTTTCTTTGTTTTATGAATGTGGTGTCACTATAGGTTTCATTATTATAGTGCTAATGCATGTGAAAGGAGAGCACCCCAACAGGCAGATTCAACAATAAGGTTATTTCAGACTAAATGACATGTTTCAGGCCCAGAATGGTGCCCTTTTTCAAGTGTTGGGCACCATTCTGGGCCTGAAACATGCTGTGCCAGTTAGTCTGAAATAAACCTCACCTTAGCGGTTAATCTACCTGTTGGAGTGCTCTCCAACCTGTATAAGCAGTAGGTTGAAAAAGCTTGAAAAAGGAACTAAAATGTTCTGAAAGCTTGCTATGATTATCTTAGATAGCCAATAAAGGTATCACCTTTATACCACTTTGTTATTTTTTGTTTCAAAAGGGTTGCCTAGTAAGTAAGACCTCTAATACAGGTAGGGGTTCTGTTATCTGAAAACCCGTTATCCTCCATTTTATACAAATAATCTAAATTTTGAAAAATTATTTTCTTTTTCTTTGTAATAATAAAACAGTACCTGAGATATAAGGGCCCATTTACTTAGGAGTGAAGGAATAGAGGAAAAAAAGTTAGAATTTCGAATGGTCGAATATGGCTACTTCGACCATCGAATGGGCTACTTCGACTACGACATTCGAATCGAACGTTTTGAACTAAAAATCGTTTGACTATTCGACCATTCGATAGTCGAAGTACTGTCTCTTTAAAAAATTCTTCGAACCCCTAGTTCGCCACCTAAAACCTACTGAGGCCAATGTTAGCCTAACAATTTCCTGATCGAAGGAATATCCTTCGATTGATGGATTAATTCAGAGAATAGTGAGAACATTTCAGATTTTGATAAATAACCCCCTTAAAGGGCATGTAAAGGCAAAAAAATAAAATCCCATTTTTACTTTCTTTAATGAAAAAGAAACCATCTCCACGATACTTTAATTAAAAAATGTGTACCATTTTTATAAGAAACCTGACTGTATGCAGTGAAATTCTCCCTTCATTTACTGCTGTGGGTAGGAATTGTCAGACGGTCCCTAACTGCTGAGCAGGGAAACAATCATACTTATGAACAGCAGGGGGAGCCCCCACCTTACTTCCCAGCCATGCAGAACTCAAGCAGCTTTGTTTATGACGATCCCTAAGCAGCCCAGACCACACTGAGCATGTGCACAGTCTTAGTCTTGCAAAGATGTTTAACAAAGTTACAAGACGGTGACCCCCAGTAGCCAATTTTGAAAGCATAAATTATTTGTTTGATTAGGCTTGTGGTGCAGTAAGTTCATGTTTATATTTAGTATACAAAATACAGCATTTCTAGCCTTATTCTATTTTAGACTTTACATGCCCTTTAAAGAGATACTGACACCAGAAATTAAACTCTTTTTTTTACATCAATCATAATATTGCCTTTAAAAGCTACTTACATAAAGTATTTGCAGGATGATTTTACATTACCTGTCTGATGTCCCATGTTCCTGTATGAGGGGGCTGCCATATTTGTACAGCAGGAGTCCGTTAGTATTGGAAACTTTAACTTACAGGCTAAGATGGGACAGTCAGATTGGCAAAACAGTCAGGTTTAGAAACATCAACTAACAATAACTTACAAAAACAAACATTTCAGCAAAAAATTATCAACAAGACCTATAGGTAACTTTTAATGTACTTTCATGTTTTAAAAAAGTAGTTTTTTAGTGTCAGTATCTCTTTAATGTATGAAGATCCAAATTACGGAAATCCAGAAAACCGAGCATTCTGGATAACAGGCCCCATATCTGTATCTAAAAAAATGTAAGTAAAAATTCACAGAACCTTTAATTAATGAAATAAATAAATGCCTGCTATATTTGGGGGATTTTTAATCACAACAACAGTTCTTCTACAGTATCTCTGTGCTGCAAACATTGCACCACTGTCATTTGCCTCGACAATTAAAGCAAGAGGTTTGTTTCAAAACTTCCCTCTCTTTAGCTGCTTTAATCATCCACAACACAATACACCATCAGTTTATATTTCCACCTCCTCTATCCATCCAAAAACCTGCACAAAAACGCGTGACTTAAGCCGGGAATAGACGTACAGATTTTCTTCTTTGAGCGCTCGTTCGTGTCAGTCTGCCGATCTACAACTAACCATTCACATTATATAAGTAGAAAAAACATATCAGGAGATGTTCTGGCCATTAACTGACAGACAGCAATCATACAAAAGTTATGTTCGACAAATAGTAGTGACAGTCACCCATTGATATCGTCAGATAAGCAACGCATGCAAAGATCTTATCGGTAGCCAACATAAATCTTTTAACTTGTCCAATCGACTAAACAACAGTTTGTCATGGTATGAAAAATTTCGGTAAACTCCACACACGATCCAAAAATAATATGAAATGAAGATATCTTTGCATCTATGGCCAGCTATAGACCACTCGCAGTGGTTCTTCAGAGCACTGAGATACTGTAGGATGGAGTCCTTTTTGTAACAATGAGACACAGCAGTGGTGCATTATTTGTAGATGTAGATAGCCTTTAAGGTGGCCATACACTATAAGATCCGCTCGTTTGGCAAGGTCGCCAAACGAGCAGATCTTAACCCGTTATGCCTGCTAACAGCTGGGCGATATCGGATGAATCCGAACGATTGGATTACAATACTACGAATGGGCTTTGACGGGTCACAGGGCCGCATCAACTAGACGATGCGGTCCTGGATGGTACAAAAAAATCAAACTTGACCGATCGATATCTGGCTGATTTTTGGCCTGATATCGATTGAGAGGACACGTCGGGAGCCCCCACACAAGGGGCAGCTTTAATCTGCCTGTGTATGGCCACCTTTAGTTGGGAATGGATCTGTGCAATTTTTGTTCTTCCTCTGTGAGCTGTAAACCAGGTAAAATGCCTCATTTATGGTCGTTTATTGAGAAAAAGGAAATGGGCAGATGGTTTTCTGCTTAATATGTCACATTCTGAAAGCTTCTGATGTTAAACTTAGTAGGAATGTAGTGTAGTTAAAACATCATTGTAGCACAACAGGGACACTGATAAAAGTTCTGTAAGAGACCTGCACAGACTAAAAGAGTGCAGTTCCATTCATTCATAGGGCTTGTTTGAGGCTGCTGTGTGTTTTTTCTTTATCTCCTGTTCCCTGGCATTAGGTGAAGCTATAATACATGGCAGGTCAAAATCATTCAAAAGTGTATATGCATGACTTACCCTCCCTGATAAGTTTATAAAGCAGGAGCTGAAAGACCAATGCCCTTGATTTATATGAATGAATAATTTAAGCTTAGTTATTTATCATGCAATTGGTAAAGAAGTATGGAAAAAACAAAAGATATTTCTGTGTAAATAATATTAAAGATGCCAGTTGTTCCAGCATAATTATCACTACATGCAGAACTACACTACATCCTGTGTGAAAAGCTATAAGATACAGGATACACAAAGCAGGTCTATCTGTTGAAGATTTTAGGTGAGAGTAAAGCTCAGAGGTCTTATCCAGCAGCATCTAGACTATACCAAAAATAAAAGATAAGGATCATTTTTGCACAACTAGGAGACAGGTCACTTGTTGTCACGGAAACAAATTAGCCTTTAAAAAGCAGCAGATTATTTTTTAACTGAATATGTTATGAGCAACAAGAACAAACAGAGGGACGACGAGATTGACAGGTAGTCAGAATAATACTTTCTGTCCTGGGAAGAAAATGCTTTTTGATTAAAGATTACAAACATTTGACATTTTAATGTACAACTGACAGCTTGACACGTTACTGCTATTCTAATGTGATTTCTTCTTTCTGAAATGACTATTACAGAAGGAACTTTCACTCCCTGGTTAAGTGCCCTTCCTGAGACACCATTAACCCTGTGCTTGATTTCTGTGGAAGGTTTAACTAATGGAATTGAAATGTGCTAATATAAAACTATTTATAAGATTTTCAGATACCCATGATAAATAACTTTATTTAGTTTTGTCTGGATTGCTACATGACAGAACGCGCATCACATGAAAAGGAATGATGTAACTGCACATATCTAACAAATGTGATACTGATTAGTTTATGACTCACAATTAAACCATTTTACTAGCTGGACAACTGAGAGTATTAATGGAACAGTACAATGGACAGCAATTATTTTTAACAGCGTACACACGAAAAATTGTAGTCTTTAATGGTAGCGAGTCTCTGTGACAAGGCGATCGTCTTTGTGCAAGCGAAGATTTCAAGCGACTTTTGTTCTGGAGCCATTTGTATCCCATAGTGCGTTGCTCTACTTTCTCCTCCCATGGAGGAAACAGAAAACAGCTACTGTGTTCTATGTTGTTTTTCGCTCATTGTTTTGTAGATACGCATAGGTATAAATGATATAGTCTCACACACACACAAAGGAGTTTCCTCTGTGTCTTGCTTCGAGCATTTGGTAAAAGAATGGTGTTCCCTTTGCTAGCGTCCTTACGTAACTGCACTATTGCGCACGTCTAAGAATTTGCATACTATTGCGGCTACTAATCTCTATGTGTGTGTGCTTGCAGGAGATTTCAGTACTTCTCTATGTACATGCTATTTCTGACAAATCGCTCCAAAAAGGGTCTCAGTGCGTTTTGGAACTACAGGTGATTTCAAATCGTGCTGTGTGCATAATGACTGGCAACAAAACGAACGAGTTGTCGCAGGTGACAAATCTCCCGTGTGCCCCTACCCTAAGAATCCAAAATTACAACAAGGAAGGCACAGGGTCCTTAATATTCACATATGCTGTAGTGTTATCAGTTTGTAACTTGTACAAACATACCCTGCTTTATAATATGCTCAAAGATTTAGTTACAAATGCCTGTTGAAATAAAGCTGCCAACAACAATTGTAAATGTGTAAAGTGAAATATGCCCTGAGCTCCAGGAGATCTGAGCCTTTTTTTTTCCACAAAGAGTATCTAAGTACAATATTGACATATGTGAACTATTACAGCCTCCATATAAATCAGGACAAAATGCCTATTGAAGAAATAATCTAAGTCTAAGAGGGTTATTTAAAAAGTCCAAATCTATCTCAATATTGTCTGCTACAAACTCCAATGAAATCCACTCGGGTTTTTTTACACTTATTTATTATTACATTTTCACGAAAATTAGATTTGCGGTAAAAAATCAGATTTTCACAATTTTTTGGGGTTTTTTCATCTGAGTTTCACGATTTTCAAGTTTTTTTGGCAATTTTCACCCGAAAACGTTGGGGTATTGCACGAAACTCAGCGCACATCAATAAATCTTTGGTACTTCTCCCATAGACTTATATGCAACCTCGACAGGTCTGAGATGTCCTGAGAAGTCCTATTTTATAAAAAAGATAAGAATCACAAATTTTTCTTGATTTTTGCTTTCAGAGTTTAGTAAATAACCCCCTAATAGTTACTTTAAATGAGTTGCTAAAAATACAACAGAATGCCCATCACCATTGAAATGCCTAAATAAAAAACTAGGAGGTCCACCAAAAAAAGTTATTATCTAATAAACTTATTTATAATAAACTATAATAAACTTATTTTCAAAACACATTATAATATTTTTAACCCAAGAAAATGAAAAGGACATGAGTATCTCAGGAATTTGTCACAAGCAGAATAGAATAAATGTGTGAAAACATTCAGTGACAACCTACTTCTAATTCTCTGGTATCATACTCCAAGCTCATTTCCCAAAAAAATTCTCCAATCCAATGTCTACAACTCAGATTGTTGTCCGTGTCTAATACACTAACAAGGGATGAAGCCTTACTAACTGTAGCCCCCAATAGACTTTGCACACCTGTTGTTTGATACACCTGTTTAAAGGGAAAACATATTCAAAATGCATCAGTTAATAGTGCTGCTCCAGCAGAATTCTGCACTGAAATCCATTTTTAAAAAGAGCAAACTCATGTTTTGTTTTTTTTGGCATGAGGTTAGACATATCTCATATGTCAGTTTCCCTTGTGCCCTCAGGTCATGTGACTTGTGATAGACTTCAGTCACTTTTTACTGATACACTGCAAGTTGGATTGATATCACCCCCCTCTGCTGAATATGAAGCCTACTGAGCATTGAAAATTTTCAGTGCAGTTCCATCACTTTTGTGTCGAACTGCTATAATGTGAAAAATTGAACACATTAGTTGCAACTGCATCACTAACATTTTCATCTGGGGACTGCAATTACACTGGCATCTTAGCAAAATTGTAAGTTAAAAACATGGCAATTGCCCTAAAGTGCAATAAGTAAATAACGCCTTATAGTTCACCTTTAAGTTAACTTTTAGAATGTTACAGAATGTCCTATCAACTTTGCATTTGGTCTCCATTATTTATTTCTTATAGATCTGTAATTATGTGCCTTACTTTTCTGCTTTCTGCTTTCACTGACCCCAGCAGACAAAAAAAAAAAAAGATTACTCTCGGAGGCTACAATTTTATTGTTATTTTTCTTACTTATTTTCCAATTCAGTTGTTTGCATATTCATATTCCAGTCTCTCATTCAATTCACTTCCTGGTTGCTAGGGGAAATATATAAATAACTTTAAAAAATTACCAATTGTAAATTGTCTCAGAATATCAATATTCTAATTTAAATAGTCATGCTATGTTGCATTTGAGGCTCCAAATCATTTTGAAACAAGGAGTATAAAATATGTAACTAATAAACCTAATTTCATGAACAACTGGAATTGGGTAATTTAATTACCGATGCAAAGTTTAATTGTGTAAACATACCAACAAATAAGAACAGAAGCACATGTCTGTTTTTATACAGCAGATCAGTAAATATTACCTGTGTATCAGATGATATGGGTTAACAGACCAAAAACAAACGCTGCACCTGTTATTGCAATAACCCATTGTTTTGTTATGATGAAGGAAGGAGTTTTATTTTGTTACAGTTCCTGCTCCCTGATCAGCAATAAATTAGGAATAAATACAACTGTATTTACAGTATTTCTTTAAATGATTATAATACTACTGAGTGAAAGGTGCAGATGCAAGGCTTGTCACCAGAAATGAAAGGGTAATCTTAACTACAGGTATGGGATCTGTTATCCAGAATGCTCAGTTCCTGGGGTTTTCAGATGTAAGATCTTTCTGTTATTTGGATCTTACCCCACTAGAAAATCATGTAAACATGAAATAAACCCAATTGGCAGGTTCTGCTTCCAATAAAGATTATATTGTAGTTTGGATCAGTGGTGTAACTAGATATTACTGGGCTCCACAGCAAATTATTTTTCAGGCCCCCAAAAGGTTGACCTGTTTTACCAATATTTATTGAAATTTTATATAAATTAGGGCCTCATGGGGCCCCTATATTACATGGGCCCCCCTGCAGCCGCACAGTCTGCTTCCTCTGTAGTTGCACCCCTGGTTTGGATCAAGCACAAGATACTGTTTTATTATTACTGAGAAAAAGGAAATCACCTTGGATTTGGATTATTTGGATAAAATGGAGTTTATGGGAGACCGGCATTCCATAATTCAGAGCTTTCTGGATAACAGGTTTCCGGATAACAGATCCTGTATATAACTGTAGTTATTTGTTGCTATCCTTATATTAATTCTATTCTATCTTCTATTGACCACAATAGTTATATCTCTCAGTGTATTATGTAAAAGGTTTGCTCCACTGTGTTTGATCTAATGGAAAGAAGAAGCTTTTAGTTTCCAGGGAGGGTTGACATCCTCATTTGAGAATATGTAATTAAAAGTGTGTTTCTATTGTAGATAGCATGCTATTGATTGACTCTATCCAAGCAGTCTGCTAGCTCCAGACATCACTCAGAGGTTAAAGCTGGAAGCACAAAGCAGCTGTCTGCATGGGGGCCTTCTGAGGTAAATAACAGTTAATTCTAAAAGATGTAAAGTGCTTAAACCAGTTTAACTTTTTTGTAAGGTGACAGCCTCCTGAATCTTTAATCCCTGCTTAAGTGACCCAAGCACAAAAAAAAACTTAGCAGGCCCCTTATCTCCTGCTAACGATTTTCTGCATTTTCGGACTCTTTGAAAACCCACAACACGCTGCAGAAAATAAGCTTGTGATTAATTAGTGCAACAGGTCTCTGAAAAGAGTGCTCGAGGAGGGTTAAAATAAAAATGAGACAGTGTTCACAGAAAATGGGTTGTGACTAGGCTAAAGTTAGATTTTATTCTACAGAAAGGCAGCAAATGTTAGCAGAGGAGAATATAAAGTAATTCCAAGGTACATGCAGTCACGTATACCATGAGCTTTAATAGCACATTCATCACAGTAATATTTAGTAATAAAATAAGTAAAAAACAGAAGAAATTCAAATATTTTCATGTAACTATCTGTTATCCATATGAAAGATTATACAGAAGATTTAAGCTCCAGTTCTGCACCTTTGCAGTCTGCTACCAGTGAGGAACTGTTCATCATCGATCTAATTCTAAGTGTATTTTAAGAAAAGGCAATTATAATTATAAATTCACATTTACAACCTTGCCGGGGGGGGGAAGAGGTACCTATTGCTTATTATTAAACGAAATCTTTGAGAGAAAGTGCCACCATAAAACCTCCTGGCCACATGAATACTTTGCGGTTAATATTATTTGTAAGATGGGAACTGTATCTACACTGCGGTGGTAAGGTTAAACAAAATTATCCCCTTCACACTTGAATTTTTTTTTATAAAGAACAGGATGTACAAAAGCTTATGGGATCTATAATAGATCCTAAAGCCTAATTATCTTTATCAAGTACCAAAGTAAGAAGTGCATTTTAGAATTTATAATAAGCAAATTCTAAGATGCAACAAAAACAAACAACCGTCGTATCCGCATTAATCAAATATCGAATAAATAATAGATTGGAAATTGTGCAATTTCCAATCTTTTGAAAACTTATTGAAATACATTTGTTTACCTTTCCTGTCCTCCTGTTGCAGGTCACATTTAAAACTGGCACCCAGGTCATCCAACTCCACCGCAAAACTTGGTTCAGTCCAGTATAATCCACGCAGATTCTGCATGTGCTGTCTGCCTAATTTAATATTGCTTCTATATACATTCATTTCAGTTGTGTCTTCTTTGAAACTCCAGTGTTCAGCCTTTGACCAGGATTTGGTTTTTGCATCCCATACCGGTAGGCGACCTTGCGCTTGATTCAAAAATATTTTGGGGTATGCTGGAGGCATGTTCAGGATTTTGCTCAGGAGGGGCGTTTTGGATAAAAGGAAATTGGGGTCTTGAAGCCCTTTGTTAAATGTCTGCATTATCTGCTTACTTTACAAATTAAATCATGCCAACTTTAAGATATAACCTATATGACTCATCGATGTTGACTATCCCTAGAGCTCCCAGTGTAGGTGCTCCTGAATGGGCATCTTCATCACTAGAAGATAAAACCTTGGGCCAGGAAGAAGACCTCAACAATTTATGAGCTTCCCCCATGATCACTTAAGGTCCCTTAGGTCGGACCTGGTCGTGAACAATATTTAGGTTCTTAGCACACAAAACATTAAGGATTCAGCCTTGTATGACTGTTCTTACCACAGAGTGACCTGGTTCACTCCCTGTTACCTAAGTGTGGCATTCACAGGGATCACTGATCTGGCAGTGAGTGTTTTACTGTTATTTATGATGTTCTTACACAGACATGTAGCAGCAGTTTGTGGCAAAGAAGGTCTTAAAATGTACATTTGCCATTATGAAGTATAATATTAATATCAGGGCAATATCATTGTCTGTAAAACAGGTAGAATTGTCCAGATCCAGATGAGAGCAGCTAAAGGCAAGTTCTTATGAAAAGAGCATTTTACATGATATCTGCATGGACAAATATATATCAGTTAATTACCAATGATATATTACTATACGTAAATTACCAAGTACATCCCTAAGCAAAGGAAACATTTCTGGGCAAGTATTTTTGTAAAAAATTTCCCTTCAGTTTGCCTCCTTTCAAAATACTAGCTCTATTCATTAATACCTTTAAATAGTTGCCTCTATCATATGCCCTATTTCCCATCTGTCTAATGACCAGTGAAACTCAAACAGCATCTATTAAAACAGGGGGTCACCCTGCAGAGGGAAGAGGCATTATTGAATGCAATGCATGCATTCAATCTAAAAGCTAGTCATACTGACCTTCAAAAAAAGCAAAAACAGGGGATCTACCAAAAGGAAACTATTACATTTGTTATAATTACTAAAAGCAAATCTGCATATTTTGTGAAAATTGCGCTACAAGTTGTTTAGAGACAGTTGAATAATGCAGACTCCTATGAGGTCCTTAAATCGAACCCCCAAAATCTGTTTAAGGAAAAGTTGGTGGAGTTGGTAGAAATGGGTAGGCGTGAAGGTATTTATACCGATAGAATTAAAAGTTACTTGATTCCTGATAATCCCAGTATACCAATCTTCCATATTTTACCTAAAGTACATAAAAACAAGCACCCCCCAGAAGGAAGGCCCATTGTCTCCTGTATAAGTTCGTTGATGGAGAACCTGAGTTAATTGACATGTTTTTTCAGCCTTTGGTTAAAAGGCTGGATTCTTATCTTTGTGACGCCAAGCATGTTTTACAAGTTCTAGATGGCTTCCTCTGGGATGAGATTGAGTTTATCTGGGCAACTGTGGACGTTGCTAGCCTGTACGAAACGCGTTAGGACGTGTAGCTTTTAACAATATGGAATAAACCTTCTTTTTACTTCATCGGCTGGCTGCAGGAGTGCGTGTACATTCTTTGATTAAGATATCACCTAAACTACGGGTTCGGGGCATGGCACCCGGGCCATTTGCCGGATTCGGTGAGTGCGATATTTGTTGACTTCAATGCACAAAAAGTCTAATTGAATTGATTAATCCTAAGTGTCGGACCTGGGGTTTCCACAGCTGGTCAACTCTACCATTTGGTGAGCTATAGTTCTGCATTCACTTTGGACACTACAGAATTGTGAGCACATAAAATTGTTTTGTGCTTTAGACAATTTTTATGATGTAGTAAGAGGGATTAGAGTTTATGAGAGAGAGATTATGATGAATAAAAGCTGTAAACCGCATAAACCAATTTTTAGTAAAACAGAATGCTTGTGAAAATGGGACAAATTCTTGACCTTCAGCAGTTCCTTAGGACAAAAAATAGCTCTCAAAAATATATTTGTTCTTTATTGGGAGCAGTTCAGAAAATAAGTTATGAGAAGAGTCATGAAGTTTCGATTGCTGACTCATATCTTTGTACACAGCTCTTCCCACTGCTTGTCATTGCTGTGAGCCAGGAAATATTTTCTCCAAGTGAAAATTGAATTCTGATCACTTTGCTCTCCAGCCAAAAACTCTGACTAGCAACAGCTAGAGACTCGAGCCCGCTGAAAGATAGAGTTTAAGGGGGGAATGTGTTTTCTTAGTTCTATGAATGTCTGTTCTCCCTCTGTGTTGTTATGAACACAGGGGGGAAGAGTCCAAACCCCTGTGAGCTGACAGGAAGGAAGTGCTGTAGAGTACCACCACTTTGTAAAGAGACTTAACCCCTAGTTAGTTATTAGGTCATAATACACAGTGGAGATCACTAAATACGTTAAAAAGCTGCAGAGGGGCCCAGGCGGTATAGGGGACCCCATGAAGCCCTAATTAATGATACATTTCAATAAATAGTCGCAAAAGAGGACGACTTCTGGATATTTTGGGAGCCCTAAAATATATTTGCCCTGGGGCCCAGTAACATCTAGTTACGGAACTGAATGATATAGAGTTATGGGATAGTGTCCACAAAATAAAGTCAGAATCGTTCAGAAAACTCAATATCACCGTTCTCATTATATATATTCGAAATAAGAGACACTAATTCTAGCAAAAGTTCACCTTAGTCATTTATATTGCACCAATAGTATTAAGTGCCTAGAACTTAAATCTAAAATGTATACATTTCACCAGTGCCCAGAGGGGGCCCACACTCCAGTGGATATGTCAGTGCCTCAACCACAGTTCTGCTGACAACTCGGCTTTCTCAAGTGGCCGGATGTTTTGAATAGACGTCATCTTTAAGGGGAAGTTCACTGACGTCATCCGCATTGCCATAGCAATGCACATCGACTTGCCATAAATATGGATACAAACCTAAGCCATGCATTCATTACAATCTAGTGGAAAATAACAAATTACTCTTAGAGTCCAGTTTGTCCTGATCCTGCGTGGAGGCAAATGAGTGCCTGCTCTCCCATGTAGCAGCGATACAGGACTCCTGTAGCACCATAAAGAAGGAAATAAGGGCAGGATTTCCTGCAGTAGCAGAACAGGGCTACATACCTGTCTCAACTGTCCTGTGTATCTACCTAGTCTTGCTCCTGCAACAATGAAACTAGAGACAGGGATTGCCCAGGTGCAGTAACCCATAACCCATACTGATTGATTGCTTTAGGCAATTCAACCAGTAGCAAACATTGTCCCCTTTATCACATTTCCGATTAAGGCTTTTGCTATTTTTTGTAATTTTGTTTATATATTGTTGATTTATGAAGGAATAATACATCGTAATATTAGTTTTTAATATTATGTTAACAGTGGTATTGATGATGATTTGCAGTTAGACATTTTTTTCTGGCATGATTACCCCAACAACCACTCAGCAGTTGGAAGTTATAAAGATAAGCTAGAAAAATGGGGATAATGAAGCAATCAGGTTGATCTGTTATTGGTTCAAGGGTCAACAACCCAGACAGGCAGATAGGGCTGGTAAGAATTAGAATAGAAAGGCTATTAATTTAAAAAACATGCAACATAAAAAAATAAAGACCAATTAAAAACAAGTAAAAGCTACAAATATCTAGAAGGCCACACCAAGATTCAGCAAGTGCCATGTATAGCAGTCATCCTATACAGGAGTGAAACAGACTTCCCAAGGGAATGATTACTGCCCGCCCAGGCATACCCTCAAGTGGAAATCTATAGGGCTCATTCACAACCACCAAGGCCAATTGTGCAAATGCAAAGTTTGTCAAAAAAATAACCTGGCATTCAATAAAGGGAAACTAAATTCTAAATAAAATAATGCTAGAAATGCTGTATTTTGTATACTAGACATAAACACGAACTTACTGCACCAGAAACCTGCTTTCAAAGTTGGCCACAGGGGATCACCATCTTGTAACTTTGTTCAACATCTTTGCAAGACTATGCGCATGCTCAGTGTGGTCTAGGCTTCAGTTGGGAGGTTAAGCTTAGGTATCTTCATAAATTATCAAAATAGTACAAGTCAAACAATATCTGCCATAGAAGCCAATACAGCAAGACTGATTAATAATCAGAACATGCAGACTGCACTGGGTCTACAGATCGCTACACAATCGCTGGCTGCTTTATAGGGAAACAAACAAAGCTGCTTGAGGTCAGGGAAGTAATGTGGGGGAAGCTTCCCCCTGCCATTTGAAAGTATGATCCTTTCCCTGCAGAGCAGTTAGGGACCATCTGAACTTTCCTTATCGCAGCAGTCAGAGCAAGTAAAACGAAGGGGGAATTTCACTGCATACAGTCAGGGTTATTATAAAAATGGTACACATTTTTTAATTAAAGTATATTGGAGATAGATATTAAGTAAAAATGGGATTTAATTGTTTTGCCTTTACATCCCCTTAAGGTACTTGCATCTAAAGCTGCTCCTTGAACTACAGCATAGTATAGTTTGTCACAAAAATATTGTGCCAGGGCTCCTAATGTTATACTGTAGGTGACCCTAGGAGCTACCACCACCTCCATGGTTCCCACAGCAGCCTGCATGATTTGCTGCCACAAACTTGTGCCTATAGAATTGGGTGCAGCACCATTTTCATAATGATGACATCCCCACAATGGCAATACAGTTGTAGCAAAGTGTATGTGCAACTGCACAAGTTATATAACATTATTTGCAATTGTGTCACGTGCATCTACCAATTACGCTGGAATTGTGGGGAAAAACTGCTGCATTGTGGAATGCAAAAATCATAGAGTCTCTGAGAGTAAATACATCATTTCTTAAGGTTTTTTTTATGAACGAAGTTACACAAGGTAGAGAGGAAAACATAACAATGGGTGTTTTTATCATTGCCTCAGTATCATGTGCCATTCTGTGCAAACTGGGAAAATATTATAATATGAATTGGATGTCCTTAGTCTTAATCAAATTATTGCAAATAGTACAGTTAATGCCTTCAGAGACATCTACACTCTGCAATAAATTGAAATAAATGACTGGGATTTGACGTAATATCTTCTCATTTTATGGTGGCTCTCAGTGCATACTATCATTTAAATATTACCTTAGCTGACCTGGATTAGGTGCTGGCGCAATACAATGAAAGATGAATTGGATTTTATATTATGCTATTAAAAACATCCAGATGGCGTAAATTATTTGCATACTGATGCGATGCACAAGAAAGCAATATTAAGATGTTCTCTCTGCCGTTCACTGCCATGGGCTACCGCGCACTCCCAAGTACCAAGAAAAATAACACATCATTTAAAGGGGTTGTCCACCTGTGAGTTAACTTTTGATATGATGTAGAGAGGGCTATTTCGAGACAATTTGCAATTGGTTGTCATTTTTTATTATTTGAGTTATTTAGCTTTTTATTCGGCAGCTCTTCGATTTGCAATTTCAGCAATCTGGTTGCTAGGGTCCAGATTACCCTAGTAACCATGCGTTGATCTGAATAAGAGACTGGGATACGAATTAGAGAGGGCCTGAAAAGAAAGCTGAGTAGTAAAAAGTAGCAATAACAATAAATGTGTTGCCTTAAAGAGCATTTGTTTTTTAGAAGGGGTCAGTGACCCCCTTTTGAAAGCAGAGAGAGAAAAAGGCACATAATTAAAAAACTATGAATGCCGACCAACTGAAAAGTTGCTCAGAATTATCCATTCTGTAACATACTAAGAGTTAACTGAAAGGCAAACCACTCCTTAAAGGGGTGGTTCACCTTCAAACAACTAGTTGGTTTCAGATAGATCACGAGAAATAACGACTTTTTCCAATGACTTTCTGCTTTCCGACCCTGTAAACCGTTCTAAATTGATACATTTAGTTGATACATTTCTTATCTTTGTCCCTGCTGAGCAGAATCTCTGGGCTACATTACAGGCAGCTGTTAGAATTGATACAGTAGTTGCTAATACTCCAGAGATGCTGCTGAGAAATGTATCAACTAAATGTTGTAAAATTGTAACAGTTCAGAATATGCACCTGAATTACTGAGCTGCCAGACTCAAACACCAGAGACACGAACATTCAACTTTATACTTAGATTTTGGAAAACCAGTAAAAAATAAATAATGGAAAGTAATTGAAAAAAGTCTTTATTCCTGGGGAACAATCTAAAAACAACTGAATTGAAAAAAGTGAAGGTGAACAACCCCTTTCAAGGTAATGTACTGTAAAGCCAAAAGTAAAATGAAACATAATGAAAGAACCTTTAATTCTATGCCACATTCTGATATCCACTATTATTGAAAGCAGTATTTGCCTGCCCCTTGCTATTATCTGTACTCACTCCTGGTTCCGAGTTTTGAAACAATGTAGCAGAAGCAAGCGGATTAAAGACCTGTAAAATGCATGTAATGCTGACAGTTCTCAGAATTCTAGCACAAAACAGGTACAAGTTTATGATTTTCATATTTTATGTTTTTAGAAAATAGAATTGTTCCTTGCCCAGGATTTCCTCTGTTTTGCAGACTTCTTTTTGCATAGGAGGAAAGGGAAGCTTATAAGGTGAGGTCAAGCAGGGCATTTTCACATTGTGTTTTTAAATATGTGAGGTTCAGCATAAAAAGGCGTGCAAATAATGGAATATGCAGTAAATCAATTCCCACTAGGTATTTGAGAGTGTTTGCCACAAGCAGGACCACCATCAGAAATCACAGGGCCCCATACGACAAAATTTCCTAGGGCCCCCTGGGCTGCGCCCACTGCAAGCCCCACCTACAGGTCCGCCCTCCACACCCCACAGGTCCGCCTCCCACCACACAGTAAAAAAACAAAAAAAATATTGGTGGCTAGGGTTCCCACATGTTAATAAAAAATAAAAAGATATTGGTGGTCTGGGCCCCCCATAAAAAACATTTGTGGCCAGGGCCCCCCTATTAAAAAAAATTGGTGGCTTGGACCCCACATGAGAAAAAAAAATTGGTCGCCAGGCCCCCCCCTCCCCACATTATAAGAAAATTGGTGGCCAGGACCCCTTAAACGTCCACGCCTTCCGGAAGTCAGCAGCTCTCAGAAAGATGGAGGGACCAGATAATCAAGTAAGTGTGCCATGGCTGGGCCCCCCTTACCCTCGGGGCCCCCTACAACTCTCCCCCCCCTGATGGCTGCCCTGGCCACGAGATGCCAGTATTTGCGTTTTTCAGGAAAAAACACCAAGAAACCCAAGAAAAAAACATATTACTGAACTCTATGGGATCCTCAGGTTTGGCTATACATCTCACTGAAATACATTGTTTCAATACAATGGCCAAACTCTTGCGAGATGGAATGCACATATACGTATTTTGTGGCGTTGTCTGCTGGTGACGTAATTACGCTGCACATTGATCAGTCCATCTACATTTTGCATGTAAATTGCTTTTCCCGCTTGGCTTTTCTCTAAAAAAGTGGAAGAGTGGAATGAGAAAAACCAGAAATGCATGTCGGGAAAACTACAGGCTGAAAAACACACCTTATCATGCGCATGATGTGGTTTCATTGAAGTATTTACGTTCGACATTTTTAAAACGCCATAAAAAAAGCCTGGTGTGACCGAAGGGTAGTAGTTGGGATCTGACCAGAAAGTGTCCTGTGGATAAGCTTAAGCCTACAGTATATTTAGGAAGAATTGGACCATTTAAGAGTGAAACTGGGATATGTTCCCAGGATTCCTTCTGGTTTAATGTAAGCCAATAAAATCTGTCTAGCTGCAGGACTGAATACAAGTAGTTACTACTAGCAAATTGATGCCAGGAACTACAAAAGACTGTTACCATGATTATTGGGTTTTATTTGTTTACATTGTATAAGAGACTAATAAAGAGCATATTACTTTGTACAGATATAAGTATATTATTAGGGTCCAATCATAATGGATTGCATATTGGATCTATTGGTGCAAAACAGACCAAATTATACCTATATAATTGGTCTGTAAAATATATGTCATTTTAAAAAAGCTACCATCCCACTGCTTATAGTGCTGCTTGAACTGTACCTAATTATATTTTGGGTCATGCTTAGATCCCACAAAGAGAGTTTGTGGGGGAGGAATGGTGACAAATCAAAGTCACATCCCAAACACAGTTACACTTACTGCTGATACACTTTCTTGAGAACAGGAATAAAAGGCAGTGGGTAAAAATTGTTAATGGTAGCTCTAACCAGTAACATAAAAGTAATTCACTTCATCATACCTCCTAATATTTTAAAAATGAAAAGTGGGACATCTGATAAGCATGGAAAAACCAAGCCTACTTTGTAGCCATGCCTTCTTGATTAACGTTCCCATTCATGAAAACGCCCCTTTTTACATCACATTCAATGACATTTACAAGCTCATCTCTACAAGTTCTCAAGTTTGCCACGGGTCTGAAGTCTGTCAACACTAAAAACTAAAGGGTAACGTCCCAGACCCTCCTGTGGAACATTTGGGAGGTATGCTGCTGAAATTTTTACACCTTTTCACAACAGCAGGGGTGAACAGCAACAGGGCCACATCTAAAAAAAGTGTTGCACTACAATCTATTTTATCTTTGATACAGAATTACAGATACAGTTTTTATACCAAAAGTTAGGCACCCAAAGTCATTGTAATCACTTACCTGATACCCGGGCCACTGCTCCTATCAATATAAACCGGCCCTGGGTTTTTCCAGCGAGCACCACACAGCAATCCCCTTCCTGTATCTTCTTTCTTTGTGCGGCAGATGCAGTGAAAAGCCGAACTTTAACAAAAAAGCCGGAATTTCATTAGTCTCAAACTTTATTAGTCTCTTATACAATATGTCTACCCCAGGAAATTTGAAGAAAGATGGAGATGATGGCTGCGTGGTGCTCACTAGAGGAGCCACAGGCCGGTGCAGTTTTCTGCTGATATGAGCACTGGCCCAGGGTATCAGGTAAGTGAATACATTCTCTTAGATGTGTCTAACTTTTGGCATCCCCAAACTAAAAAACTCTCCTTTAAAAGTTTGCATAGCACTGAATTCATTATACAAATGCATGAATAGATTTACTTATTTGGGCTATAGCAGTAAACTTCAGTTTAGGACAGATGAAACGTAGCTGTCCTTTTAACAATACTGTTCTTGTCATCATATACAGTAACAAGCTTTGCCAAAAACTGTATCCCTTCCCTGGATAAGTACATCTTTTACAGTTTCTTGCTGACAGTTTGACATATTTACACGCATTTGGTCTTAGCCTTTCCCTTCTCTCCATGCAGGATTAAATGTTATTTTCCAGGCCCAAATAACAGTTCTCTTTAACTCTTTTGTGTTCTGAAGTGCAGATCAAAAGGAGTTTGCATTTAATTTATAACTAGAAGGTACTGGCACATTCAGTTATAAACTACACATTTCAAATTATAAATCCACAAATTCATCGATCTGCTGGCCACGGCCCTCATGGAGCAGATTTCAACATGGAAGCACGTGAGTTTGGATTTATGTGACTGACACAATGCCTTTGGCTGCAGATACAGGAATTGCAGAGGCCAACTTGGTAAGGCAGAAAAATTGGCTGAAAATAAAAATCTGGGATTTGGCCAGAATTCAGCCTTTTTCAGCAGTATTCGGATTCGGCCAAATCCTTGTGTCTGGCTGAACCGAATCAGAATCTTAATTTCACATGACTTTTCGTCACAAAAGAAGAATTTTTTCCACTTTTTCCTTTCAAATCCAAATTTCACCAAGGATTTGGGGATTCAGTGCATCCCTAATATATATATATATATATATATATATATATATATATATATATATATATATATATATATATATATATATATATATATATATATATATATATATATATATATATATATATATATATATATATATATATATATATATATATATATATATATATATATATGCAATGCAGACGAACGGCACTCACAGAACTTGCTGAATCAATCTTACAAAGGTTTATTTTGCTCGACGTTTCAGTCCCCCACAGGGACTCTTAGCGAAGGGACTCCTGACCGAAACGTTGAGCAAAATAAACCTTTGTAAGATTGATTCAGCAAGTCCTGTGAGTGCCGTTCTTCTGCATTGCTTGTGATAGAGATAGAGAGAGATGATCACTTGTCTTTTTCAACTTAAATTAACAATGTAACAACAAAGCCTCAGCAGGAAAACCCACACTATAGTCTTAAAAGTACTGAACGTAAACAGTGCTGATCAGCCAATTTACCCAAATTTTGTATGTTACAAACAACATACTGTATCATATTATCAATGGTTGTGCAGAAACCTTAAAGTTGAAGTCATTGTTTTTCTATTACGGAAACACATACACAGTATACACTCTTTTTGGTTGTTTGTATGTCGTGTATATGTAGCCACATTTGAACAGTAAACTCTACATAATGCTTGCTATACGGACTCTCTTGCATATCTAATTTAATTTGCTCCACATCTTTTACAGCAATAGGGGGCATAGTGGGTTTATATTCCTTTTAAGCATGCCCATATCTTAATAAGCATGTAATTGAGACTAGTCTTTTTGCTTTTATCTCATTTTTATATCAACCATTACTAGATACCATAAGAGTTTGCGCATATTCACCTGTACAAGAATGTTATTGGTACAATTAATAGTGGCACTTAAAAATGAAAATCTTTGGGCTTTTTTAACTGCTCTAGCCACTTTTTGAAATGATTGACCATAAATCAGGATTGACCAGGGCTGTATATGGATGAGAGATTTGCATTGACCTTGCAGGCGTATGGTCCCATGTTATGCCTGGCTGGCTAAATGGCTTATGACTCTCATACACATACCACTGGTCTAGAAATAGTATAGTACTGCACTTTCAAAGCCTCATTTGAGGACCTGCTTATGGACATAAATGTCATCCAATGTAATGGAAAAAAGTCTTTATTTCTGGTGAACAACCAGAAAACAACTGAACTGGAAATAAAAAGATGATCAACCCCTTTAATCAAGCAATTAAGGATCAAACACATTCACACTGCCACTTAAATAAAAAAAAAAGATGTCAAATGTCTCAAACATGCATAACACATATAGCCAACTGAGTTCGGAGATGTTGGAATAAAACTTCCCTCGCACGCTAGCACAGCCCCAGAGTAGTGATTTTGCTACAAAATAGTTGTTTGTAGGCAACAATGGTAACCAACACAATGTACCAACTCCATAAACAAAGCATAGAGTGGCTGTATTTTCATGTGCATTATTATTATGGAGTCTCCTAAGAAATATGACGAAGGAACAACCCATAACTGCCAAATCCTCGCATACAAGGTCATAAACAAAAGTGTAAAGTGCAAAAAAATAGGTAAAGTGCAAAAAATGTTGCTTTGTCTCAGTTTTTTGGACAACACCAAAGGTCGTTATGCATTCAACATCCTTTAAAAGTGCATTAAATGTCCTTTGTCTGTGCTACTCTGGGCAAATAGTGTGTCTGTATAACATTGCACTGCTGAAAGTACCTACAGTATGTATATTTGCATCCATTTTATAGTCATGGGAATGGTCCAAACATAATTAGTCTTCATATCAAAGGATAATTGGAGCACTTGCAGGGGCAAGAGACATTCAGAGTCATGTACTTAAAGCCTTCTTGGGAAAGGGGTTAAGTAAAAAGCCAACCAGCTTTTCATTTAACTTACCGTGAACACTGCCTATTTTTGTATAATCTTGTTAGAAGACTTGTACTTAATGATTGTTCATGGCAGGCTATAAATAAAGGGCTCCATTTAGCAGCGCTCAGGATAAATAATGTGCAATTAGAAGCCTTGCACTAGTGAGGGATGCTCTCTATTCTTTGAACTAGTGAGGGATGCTCTCAGTGCTTTGCACTAGTGATGGATCACCTTTGTACTTTGCATTGGTCACCAGACTTGCATGGTGCAGAGTGACAATTATACCACTCTACAAGTAATCTATTAGTGGTATACATAGTAAATTAGCTCTCATCTTCTCAAAATCTGGTTTGAAAATGTATTTCCCATGTCATCTTAAAGTATTAATAGGAAATCTAGGAAGATGATTAAGGTTCAGTGTCATAGCTGCAAAATGCTTTTATAATGCTGTTAATGGGGGGGGCTCTCTACTGGGAGAAGTTATGCTCTGTTCCATTTGCCTAATGCAGACAGACCTGTAACTTTGATCTGCACTTCAGCAGTCTCCAGAATTTTTGAGAGGAGAAAATATATCAGTTGAGCAGAGAAGCATTTTATTACAATAGGCTCTCAGAGTATTGCTGCGTGGAACTCGCTGTTTAAATATTAATACATACCTAAAACTAATGCTTTTATAATACAGCAAAACAATAGACTTCTGTAGGATGACCATTTATCAATGATGATAATACAGTGTTTGAATGTTTTTGGGTTTTTTTAAATTCCAGATTTATTCTAATCAAACAGTGCCTACAACAGAAAATGAGATGTCTCAACATATATTTTCTTCTAATATTTTTTGATTTGGATCCATTTCCCTGTCTCTATATATGCTGATCAGAAACCCGTGTACTACATAGAAAAGGCCCAATAAGAGTGAAATTGATCTATTGTTGGGACAGATGCCCTGGCTGTGGTTTATATCCCGGTGAGGCTCTGAATCATCCCATGAGCTAGTGCCCTTAGAGGTCTAAGTCCTTAATTGTAAGTGAATTGTTGCAAGGGTCTTTCTAGCTTCTCAATAGACCCATGGCACAGGCCTCCAGCTAGAGCAGTGGAGTACAGAAAGGCACTAATATGTACTACTTAAAATTAGGGATGTACCGAATCCACTATTTTGGATTCGGCCAAACCCCCGAATCCTTTGCGAAAGATTCGTCCGATTACCGAACCGAATCCTAATTTGCATATGCAAATTAGGGGTGGGAAGGGGAAAACATTTTTACTTCCTTGTTTTGTGACAAAAAGTCACACGATTTCCCTCCCTGTCCCTAATTTACATATGCAAATTAAGATTCGGATTCGGCTCGGCTGGGGAGAAGGTTTAAGCCGAATCCTGCTGAGATAGGCCGAATCCTGCCCAAATCCGAATTGAATCCTGGAATTCGGTGCACCCCTACTTAAAAAACATATTCAGCATTGTTACATGTTGCACACTACTAGGGAAGTCAGTGTAAATGCCACCATCTTCTACTGTAAAAAAATCCATTTTAAGTTAATAAGTCAAGCACAAATTGCCCAACAGTTTGGAGGCCTAAACGTGGCCATAGACATAACAATTACGATCTTTCATGGAAATGTTGTTTCCAAGAAAGGTTGTATGTTTTAATACACACGTGTAGAGCTGAATCATCGGATACAGTATATAGGTAGAAACAATAGAATTCTATCTGTATCTGACGATTCAGCACTCTCCAGCTTTTCCACCAGGGCAGATAGACGAGCCAACCAAAATCTAAGTCTTCTGCTTGTCTCCCACCATACACGCACCGAATATAGTACCAAACTTTTTATGTACAATAACATTGATGCGTATATGGCCAACATTTTAAGAACATTTTAGTTAAAGTATATCAGAAGGTATATCCATCTCTCACATGTCGCCTCTTAGCCAACATTTTGGGGGAAACAGTTTTCAAGATCTATAAAATATGCAATTACAGAAAACATTATCTTTACCTGACATACTGCTTGGCATTATGGATTGGAAGGTCTGCTCATTCTTCTAAGCATCACATATAACCTACAGGGGAAAAAAACAACACCATGTGTAAAATGTGACTAAGACAGTAAAAGGGCTGTAGTACAAAATATATACGTCTCTAGAGCAGAAAGCCCCAACCTTTTTTACTCGTGAGCCACATTCAAAGCAACACAAGCATGGTAAAACAAGGTGCGCCAATTATGGGCTGTGATTGAGTACTGGTAACCCCTATTTTGACTGGCAGCTTACAGGAGGCTTTGTTTAGCAGTAAATTTGGTTTTATGCAACCAAAACCTTCCTCCAAACCAGAAATTCAAAAATAAGCACCTGCTTTTAGGCCACTGGGAGCAAACATGTCGCTCATGAGCCACTGGTTGGGGATCATTGCTCTAAAGAATAGTGTAAACATTTTGTGCATTTTCTAATTGCACTGGAAAAATGTAGTGGCTAAATATATATGGTGGAAATTAAATAGTTTTGGTTGGAAGGAGTTATGGATACATACATTGTGTTTCTTTAATGAGGTCATCTGCTGAAAATTCAAACAAGTATAAGGCCTTATCTTTTAAATCATAAAAATAACGTTATGTGTTGGTATGGTTTCAATACAGCCTAAAATATTTTTTTTCCTATTAAATTTCAGTCTACATATGAGCATGATGTCATTGAACTTTATCCTGTTTTAAAAATATGGAGACAGTGAAATATATATATATATATATATACATATATTGGTGTGCGTTGGGTGATTGCTTGCCATTGGGAACTCATGTCGTGCCAAGTGTAGTTGCTGCCACAGAGTGCTGTAGCCACTCAATGCACTTATCTATCTGAATGGCCCAATGAATATATGGAACATCACAATGCGAGCATTACATTATACGTGTATTAGACGTCTGGTGCTGAAAGACCTCTTCCCTAAGCACTGCATTATACATGTTAGATATTTGCTGGTGACAGACAAACTTTCTAACATGCTGCCAATGATTCCCTATTCACCAGTTTTCACATTCTCTCCTTTCAGGACAAATAATTTCCTTAATATCCTTCCATATTCCATGTGGCTTTTCCCACCATTATATTTCTCAAACTTTTATCACTTAGGTCTTACATACTTACAGTATAATAGTCAAAAGCCAGAATTGCCTGTTCATTGCAAACTTTAGTTTTACTTTCCATCTACAGAAAAAATGGCGGCCACTATAACTGCTCTAGTATTTTGGACTGCCCCATCTTGTATAAAAACAGTTATTTCCAAAGAGCAGCTAATGTCACAATGTTTGTGTCGGATCTAGTGGATCGACTGGTTGCTTGACTATGTTCCCCGATTGACATTTTCTGATATATTGGATCATTATGCTCAGCACTGAACACTATCGCATGGCAAATTCTTATTCCCTAGTGCAAACCACACTGAAATCAATGACAATGTTGCTACACCTTCATCAACAGAACTCACAGTGGGAACTTTTAGAATAGCAGTAGCTCCAGGTCCCCCTGCGTAAAAAAGTGCACTTGTGTAAGAAATGCATGTTTGGATGCACATGGTATCTATTAATAGAGCCCAGTTCTGGTACTTATGATTTAATGACAACCACTGTAACCTGCAGCACTTAATATCTACCACCCATTTAGATGTGAGCTTTATGGGTCCTCTGCTTCCTACTTTAAGACCTAGCACTTCATCTTTAATGTAAATGTACTTTGTATTTATTACTGTATTGGCCATGTTTGGTCTCGTGCTCAGCTGTACAGTGCAATGAGCATAAGCAACTTTACTGTATATACATAAAAATATAAATACATACATAAATAGGCACTTTTTGGATATCTGCATGTTATGAATGGTCTATGCACACCTCAATCACATGCATTTCCTTCTTACCTTCAGGCACTAAGCAAAAGCTGTGTAATCATTTAATGTTAATACACATAGATATATATACATTTTGTAACTTTTCACCATTACTGTTTCTCTTAGAAAACAGTCACTCTTTGGCAGATCTGGCATTTTCCTGTAAACTGTAGCCTTAGAAATAACAAATTCTGTGTACATAAAGGAAGCAGGGAAAATATATGGATGAAAAGCTGCTTGTTAAATGCATAGATCAGTGCCAGAATTAAAAACACATTGCATCTTTGGCAGCACTATACAGAAACCACGAGACCACATTAAATAGAAGTACTTAAGACTATAATAATCTCTTTCTATTACTTACAGGCAAATAAAAACTAAATATAGCGCCATCTAGTGGGACTGTGTAGAATTTCTATTAGAAACATAGAAATGGAAATCATTTTGTTTCCATATTATACTGTCCTGTATTTATATAGCATCAACATATTCCACTGCTTTTTACAGAAGTTGACATTAGTGTCTGCTCCAGTGGAACTTACAGTCTAACTGCTTATCATATTCACCTGTACTAACATCCTCTAGTCCACAAGTGATACCATAAATAAGCCCAAGAGAAACACTGCCCAGCCAGACTGCATGGTAAATGTTTTTTTTCTAATATCTGATTTAGCCCAAATAACCACACCTAAGCAATATTTTACTCCGTATAATTCATTTGACAGGCCATCACACAGTTTAATTTCTGTAAAAACTTCTGTTTATCTGATAAAATTGACCCGATGTGTGTGTACATTACGGGGGTTATTTATTAAAGTCTGAATGCCAAAAACTCAAAAAATTTGAGTGGAAAAAAAAAACTTGAATTTTTCGGGATTTATTATACCCCGAGGATGGAAAAAGAATCCAAAATTCCGGCATCTCAAACCTGCCGAGGTTGTACTGTATATAAATCAATGAGAGAAGTCCCAAAGATATCCTTTGTGGTTTTCGGGCAAAGATCGGGAAAAATTCTGATCGTACAAATTTTTCTGATTTTTGCACGAAATCTTCATATTATTATCTTCATATAGTTTTTTCCTGAGCAGGAAATTTTCTGGAAAATGTATTGATAAATAAGGGGAAAAACCTGTGCGGATTTGGTCGGAATAGTTTTCAGATAAATAACCCCCTACATGTATGTGTACGACTGTGGTAGGAAAATTAAACTGATCAAATAAGTGAAGATGCATATGAGTAATGAATCTGTTTGCCCCTGAAGAATAAAAAGATCAGCCACCATAAGACGTCCGCACATTATTAGTAGTAACTACCATGATCATCAAGATAGCTGGCATTTGGGTCAAACTAGTCTAAACTAAAATTATACTTTTTCATGAAGATGCTATGTTCTTTTCCTTAAACCAAACACAAGTCTAATAAAATTGTAGACATTTTTCTTGTAAGTGTGCAGGTAAATACCAATCAATAAAAGAAAAAATTGAAACCAAACTTGCCAGAGCTGCTAGATTTTATAGATATCATTTTTGGAATGCTGTTTAATTAGCATCAATGCAGCATATTTCACATTTCAGTTTTTTATTTACAAATAAATAAAATTACATTTTTAACCAAAAAATGTTCATACAAATAATGTGAAATCACAGCTTACAAACAAGACGTTTTCTCTTTCAATTCCTTTAAGGTCAAATTAAGACTGGCTTAGTCAGCGAATGCTGGTAGCAATTTGAGTTATAAATCAAAGGGAAAATGACGAAGTTGACCAATCTCTGATGATGAACTTAATTATTAATCAAGGTTTTCTTTGATTTAGGATATAGTTTATTTGGAAAAAGGAGTCTAAACTTGTTTTGATACTTCTGTAAGAGTACTGAAGATCACTGTTAGTGATACTGAATGTTTGTCTAAAGACAAAACAAGCAGAGAAAAAGAAGAGTCAGCAGAAATGAGATTTTATGAAAGAAGATGATTTAAAGGCCCACTATACCCTAAATAATTCCTATGGTATGGGCATACACTACAGTGTAATTGTTTGCCCCACTGTATGCAATCTTATTCTAGATTTTGGACACATACAGTACAAGACTATTTGACTAAGCACTGACATTGAGGGGGTTATTTATTAAAGTCAGAATACTAAAAACTTGAAAAAATTTAGTTTCTTTTACTATAAAAACTGAATTTTTAGTCGGGAAAAAGCCAGAAAAAAAATCAAGCGATTCGGGGAAAAATTATACATTTCGGGTTTTCACAATTTTATCGAGTTTTCACAATTTTATCGAGTTTGTCCCTGATCTGATTAAATCGTGCTTTTTAAATAATAAATACGGTCCAACTATGGATTCTAGTTTGGTCTGACTTTTTTTTTTTTTTTAAAGAAACAATAACACCAAAAAATTAAAGTGTTTTAAAGGAATGGCAATATAATGTAGATTCCTGTGCGGGTCCATTTTTTGGAAACCACAACCTGCAATCTGCAACCCAGGTCCGCAACCTGCATTCTTGCCCGCTTGGACCTGCTACCCGACCCGCAAGTACCTTATCCGCAACCCGGACCCGCGACCCATAGACTTCAATGCATTTTTAGGCGAATTTTCATTGAAGCAAAACAGGTCAGATTCGCCCATCGCTAGTCACCACTAGTCGCTCAGACTATGGTCAAAAAAGTAGAGCTGCCAATAATTTTTTATTTTATAATTTTAAAGGAATGGCAATATAATGTAGAGTCCTGTGCGGGTCCATTTTTTGGAAACCACAACCTGCAATCTGCAACCCGGGTCCGCAACCTGCATTCTTGCCCGCTTGGACCTGCTAACCGACCCGCAAGTACCTTATCCGCAACCCGGACCCGCGACCCATAGACTTCAATGCATTTAGGTGAATTTTCATTGAAGCAAAACAGGTCAGATTCGCCCATCGCTAGTCACCACTAGTCGCTCAGACTATTGTCAAAAAAGTAGAGCTGCCAATAATTTAGTGGTGTGTCACTTTAATTTTTGTGCACTCACAAAAATATCTGTGTCTGCCTGGTAACAATTAGGGGCAGATTTATCAAGGGTCGAATTTCGAATAAAAAAACCTTTGAAATGCGAATAAAAAAGACCAACCGAAATGTATTTCCAGGTGAATAGGCCATTTTCATTATAATTAAAATCATACAAATCAAAGTAACATCGCATTAGATCGGAAGTCCACCAATTGACTCCAAAAAGGTTTTAGGAGGTCCCCCATAGACTAAAACAACAATTCAGCAGGTTTTAGATTGCGAGTGGTCGAAGTCGAATTTTTAAAGACAGTACATGATAAATTTTAATATTCGAGTATTCGATTTTTTTTCAAATTCAAATCGAATTTGGACTATTCCCTAGTCGAAGTACACAGAAATTTTCACTTCGACCCTTGATAAATCTGCCCCAAATGTAATAGCCCCACAAAGAACAGGTCTTGTGCAAAAAAACTAAAATAATATATATATATATAGTTTTGTAGGTAGGACCAGCACACTGTAGAGTAAAAAATGTTACAATGTTACGTTACATAGGGTCTTGCATTTTTAATAATTCTATAAATCCCAGTGTGCACCTATTCTTCTGATTTGTGGATTCGGTGCATCCCATACACACACACACACACACTTCATATGAATGTATATGTGAGTGATACTGTATAAAGTTAGATATGTCCATGACTACTACATATGGGATCCATTATCTGGAAGCTCAGAATTAAGGAAAATATGTCTCTCATAGACTCCATTTTATCCAAGTACTCCAAATTTTTAAAAATGATTCCATTTTTCTCTGTAATAATAAAACAGTACCTTGTACTTGATCCAAACTAAGATATAATTCATCCTAACGAGAGGCAAAACAAAATCCAATTTGGTTTTTATAATATTAATTAATTAGCAGACAAATTATGAAGATCCAAATTACAGAAAGACCTAATATCTAGAAAACCCAAGGTCCCGAGCATTCTGGATAACAGGTGCCATACCTGTACATCAATATCACTGGCATACTTTACATCCAGATATAATTTAACCTCATTTGACGTAGAACCAGCCTATTGGGTTTATTTAATGTTTACATGATTTTCTATTAGACCTTAGGTATGAAGATCCAAATTTTGGAATGATCAGTTATCTGAAAAGCCCCAGGTCCCAAGCATTCTGGATAACAGGTACCATACTTGTAATTCATTCTTCTGTAACTGAAAATCCTAATGATGTAAAGTCTGAGTGCCATGGCAAAGGATTTTATTGGGGATAGACAAACAATAACAATATATTTGAAGTGATTCTTAGTTGGCCGGAAAAAGTGCCACTTCATATGAAAAAGCTTTCAGACTAAAACCTTCTCACAGGGAAGAAGAGAAAATCGCTACTAGTCTATAAAAGCTAGTACAAGTGATGAAAAAAACTATTTGAGTGCCATTAAATTGTCACACAATTCAGAGAAACTTCATGGGTCTCAGTTAAATGTCAAACGGCAGACAGAAAGATCATTTTAGCTGCCTTTTTTGGGGTTAATTGGTGTTCAGTCCAGATACACGTCATGATTAGAGTTGATTAAACAATGATGTTTACAGAATATTTAATTCATTACACTTGAAAATAGCCAAACCTTTTCAGTTTTGGGTGTACAAAGTGGAGCACTGACTGCGTAATTAGAGAGTAGTCCCCAAATGAGCAAGTTCAAGGTATAATAACTTGAAAAATATCTGTTTGCCAACAAAAATGATTAACAATGACTTAGTATTACTTATCACACAAAAATGCTGCCCTTGGGATGATGAGTTCGGTGAAGGATTTGCTAACGCTGCATTTCTTAGTCCAGGAATGGCTGCAATTAAAATACATTCCTAATATAAACCATGTTAATCATAACATGAATGTATTTGCTTGCGTGTCCAAGTGTTCTAAAAAGATTTGCTTGCCAGCAGTATTTCTGCACTCAATGGATTATAGATAATGCTGGTTAATTTTCTGTTATCTGGTTCCCAGCATTCTACCTTTGATTCTCTCTAAGAAAAGTCACTGCCCTTGTCTGCTCTAAACTACAAGATGATGCTACTTTGAAACAAATGTCATCCCATCTATAGCCTAACATTATTTGCCATAACCCTGAAGAATGATGGCCCACTCTTTTGAACCCAAAGAAGTCCATACATGCCCAAATCTGAATAACCATTTTAGACAATCTTGACCATACTGCCCATCACACTAAGGGGCAGATTTATCAAGGGTTGAACTGAAAATTCAAATTCAAATTTTTGAATTCTTTTTTTGGTCAAAACTTTCAAATTCGACTAGGGAGTTATCCAAATTCGGTTTGAGTTTTTAAAAAAATTCAAACCTCATTTTGAGATTTTTGAGATTTATCAAACTATTGTCCTTTAAGAATTAGAATTCGACTATTCGCCACCTAAAACCTGCTGCATTACTGTTTAAGTCAATCGGACAACAATTTCATGGTTTCTTCCTTCAAATAGCTCAGCTTCCAGTAACGAGCAGGTTTTTTTTTAAAAAAAAAAAATACAAAAATATAAAAATCTTGGAACCTAAAACCTGTCAAGCTTTTTATTTTTTGGTCGAGGAAGTCGAGGTATTTGAATCAAGAAACCATGCAAGAGTTTGAGAACTCTTGCATTGTTTTTAAACCCAAAAGCTCATGTGAAAAAAGGCTTAAGCATTATCAAATGAGACTCAAAGTACAGTACTGCACCCTCTTATATGTTTCTATATACTGTAGATCATCGAATCAACCTGCATTTCTATTTAGATACTACATGCAGTGTCAGACTGGGGGGCCTGGGGCCCACCGGGGCTGCTGCCCCAGGGCCCCCCTCCGGACGCCCCTGTAGTGCCGGCGTCTGTGAGCATGCACGCAGCGCGGTAGTTGTACGCATGCACACACAGTTTTGTTCTGCGACCTCTGATAAAGGGGGTTGCGCCATTAATAGCCACATGTGGGTGCGGACCTGGGCCCGGCAGGGCCCACAAGAGCCGGGGGCCCACCGGGTTTTTTCCCAGTGCCCCTCCGGCCCTGACTACATGATTGAAATGGATTTCCTGTGTAGTATATAAGAGAAAGGGCACGCAAGGCCCGAAACATGTTGTATGTAAACTATGTAGTCTTGCATTAAAAAAACTCTGATCACAGCAGTTCCTGCTTCTTGAGTGCTCTCCTCATCTCTTATTTGATTAATGCCTACTGGAAAACTGGTAACTTTGAGAGGATTGATGCATTCTTATAAGTAAAAGGATCGAAGGCAGAGTGTTATAGTGAACCCCTAAATCTAAGTTAGTATATAAGATGATAATTTAATGTCCAGTTCTACGTTCTAAGTTCTAAGTATGGGATCAGATTTTACTGGGCCTCACAGCAAATTCATTGTAGGGCCCCCAACATATCGAGAGGTTGCCCTTTTTTACCAATATATGTTGACATTGATCATTAATAAGGATCTCATGGGGCCCCCTATAACCCGGGCCCCTCTGCAGTCGCAGGGTCTACTTCCTCTGTAGTTACGCCCCTGTATGGGATCCCTTATCTGCAAACCCATTATTCAGAAAGTTCAAAATTAAGGGTAGACCAACTATTATAGGGTTCATTTTAAACAAATAATTCTAATTTTTAATAATTGTTTATTTTTTCTATGTAATAATATAGCAGTAATTTGTACTGTATTTAAGCCTAACTAAGCTGTGTGAATCCATTTTGTTGGCAAAATATTATTCTTACTGTGTGTGTAGTTAATGTTCAGATAATAGATCCCATAACTTAAGAACCTGCTAATATCCCATGTGACATATGGCATCTATGTTTCTTAGCATAGGTCTATCTGATAAAAGAGGTGTTCTGGCAAATTAGCCTGGTGATATCTTCACTGATGTCTCAAAAACGACTATGGGTATAGGCTCTATTATTCAGAATGCAGTGCTTTCATTTCAAGTTTACAACCTTGTTTTCAAAAAAGTATTGCAGTCAATAAGATATCACTAGGAAAATGCTGCCAGTAGTAGTTTGCTGGTATGGCATTGTGTAAGGCTTTTTTTACATACTATAGTTATTTTCTCACCCAGCCATCATCTAGGCTGCATCACTGTTTGATTGAATTTGTTTAACCTTTGATGTTTTTTTCTTAGGTTCCCTTGTTCACCTGAGCCACATTTATTTTTTGTAAAATACAGTATGTAGTCATCGAGGCTTCTTCTTCCACCTATGGTAGTAATGGGCACCTGGCTTGCTGAGACTTTCGCTACAACTGTGTATAAACATTTGCTTTTAATATACTGGTATCTTTATTTTGCTCATGTTTTGCTAATTTTGTCAGTTTCTTGTATAGTGCTGTACAAACTTTAACTATCTCCCTTTCAATGTGAGCTGCAAGCCTACCTTTACCAGCAACTAGTCTATTATCTGCAGAGGGTAGAGAAAAGATAGATCAAGAAACATTGAGGAAGTGCAGGCAATATATGTTCAAGACATCTGCTGTACCTATGAACACATAAAACAGCTGTTTGACCTGTGCTGAATATTTTGGCTCAAACTTTTTTTGTAGTGTATTCACTTTGCTTGGGAGGGGGTGTTCTATGATGGTTTTGCTACTTTTGTGATTTATTCTCTAACAAATAGCATTTATCCACATACTTGTATATATTTTTCCTCCAGACAGCAAACGATGAGCTTGGATACATTGAAAGAGTTCCATGGAGAGGAGGATCTTTATGGCCACTCATGGACAAAATAAATAACCAGTTATACAGGCAATATTTAATTCTGTCCATTACCAAATTAACAAACTACACTGTAGCAGTCAAAAATAACGTTCCACAATATATGTAAGATTAATTATTAATGATAACTATAATGCAATTTCTGAGATACTAAACACAGCAGTTACACAAAGGGGATTATATACAGTATATCTATATATATATCTATATATATATATCTATATATCTATATATATATATATATATATATATATATATATATATATATATATATATATATATATATATATATAGATATACATCCATTGCGAAGGATTTGCACAGGTCTTATAGCTAAACAATAGTATAGTATAGTTAAACAATAATTTATTAGTTACACGGGACTGACGTTTCGGCCTACCACAAGGCCTTTCTCAAAGTGCCAAATAATTCACAGACATGCCTTAAATCCACTCACTGGCGGGAAACATCAGCTACAATGAACTCACGTCATCCATATCACAGACAACATCAATTAAACAATTACTCATTAACACATTCATTCGCAATATACCCACAATACATTATACAAGTACAAGATAAAAACCCAAGTCAGAAACAAGTTACAAACCCCAAGCTAAAAACAAGACACACTGTAACTTTATATTACTTGTATCAATCTAATAGTGCTACATGTTGTTATTAATGTTACAAATGTGTCACTCACTGAGAAATTATTTGATATCTAACTCAATATATATATATCTCATCTCCCCCATTTTTCACATTGGCTTCACTATTTCATACTCTGCTTTATACTGTTGGCGTCTTCGCTAATGACAAAGGGCAGAACTATGAGGATCCCAGTGGTCTGTGCGACTATAAAGATTATAAACCATCTTGCTGATTTGTATGTTAACTAGCGGCAGTATACTGTGTGGATCTCATCATCAGGTTTTTAGTGGGGGGTATCCCACTGGATCAATGTGGCTACGATGCTCCCGTATCATCTTATATTCTATTTTGTATTATTTCTAGCTGTTCACTATGTGCCGTGATTATGTGTTATACCTAAAATATAACTAAATACTCAGGTGTCAGTTAATGTGAATTAAATCTAAAGGCACAACCATTTCATAAATATCCATCAAGCAATTAATCTCATAAATTAATATGCATATCACCCCGTGAACTTGAAGCCCCGCTTCCTTTTATTACTTAATTACTTGTATCTAATTGTGCATATATAAATCAACTGTTAAAACCAAAAATTCAATTAATAGCTTCCCAATAGTGCGTAAAAAAATAATACATAAAAAATATGTCCCAATCAGTTCCAAATGATAGTCCCAAAAAAAGATGCACCCTTGTCCATGTGTATCTCCTGGTGATTAACCTTATACTGTAGACCCCTTTATATATATAGGAATGCCAAAAACTGGAAAAATTTGAGTAATTTTTACTACACAATTCAAATTTTTAACTGAACTTCAAGCTGGGCTGCAAATGTGGTTTCTTACCAAATCTCTACTAACTGGCCGTTATTGAGGGCTCAGCAACACAGCTGGGGGACCCTCTGCTTTTGGGGTGGTGAAAAGTAGTTATGTGCCAGTTGGAAAAGACCAAACTCTTACCGAGAAATGTAATAAAATTTGCAAAGAGAACAAATTTGCGGATTAGGCTTTTATTGCACTGAAAATATAAATTGAGCATTGTGAACGTTTAAGACCTGCTTAAAGGTGGTGTAAACTTTTGGAGCAAATGTAACAATTTTTAGAAGTTTTATTACATACACTGCGCACTACCACAGACATAAATCACTATCCTACTGTCGAGCTAGAGGCAAAGTTACAAAGTTTACAAAAACAAATTTCTTGACATTTCTTGCAAACAATTTTTCTGTTAGCGACAAATATTACATTCCCAATAGTCTTGTTCTTATCTGCATGGCTGCCTTTCATATTCATATCTGTTTTATGTTATAAATGCTGAAAAATGCTTATTTGTGCATATGCACATTTTTTGTTAAGATGTGGGGGCTGATTTAAGTATGTTCAAGCCTCTGGGCTAGCAAGAGCATTTGATTACTAAAACCACGTGAGAATTCCTAAATGCTTGAATACCTTGGCTTCATGTCGATCAATTTTTTGTTTTCCCAATAAAAAAATTAAAAGCCTGGCAGGTTTTAGGTGCCAATCTTTTTATTTTTTTGAAAAACCAGCTTGGAGAAAAAAAATGGTCAGCAGGAAGCAGAGGTATTCAAATTAAGAAACCACATAAGAATTTAGAAACTCAAACATGGTTTTAGTAAAGAAGGCTCAAGCATTCTTAAACCAGCCCTCTGGTTAACAAACTGAAAATTCAAGTTTGTTACTAATTTAGGAATAAAATATAAGGCTAGATAAAACTGGGTGACAAAGCTCCTTTTAAAATAAGGCAAACTACCCATTTTCATCCAGCTCTATATATGCAGTAGTAAACATGGCCCACCGAATCCTTTTTATTGTGACACAGACACTTATTTTTTGGGAAAGGGGTTTCCATTATTTTGACTACCCCATCCTAGCTGACCTTTACTTCTCCCTGACAACAGTTTGCATTAAATAACAAAATGATTTATGGAAATGTAAAACCCTTCCCTTAGCGATATTAAAAAATTAACAAGACTATGCTTTTCCATACAGACTAATGTTTTAGCAGCGTGCTACCAGATAAACTGTAAACCATGATTAATATTATGAATGATCCTGCCAACATTTTGATATGCAGATGGAAAAATCACTATTAATGTTAAAAGGCTGAACAAATGCTACAGGTGAAAAGTACACTCAGAACAAAACCACTGAATTGCCAAAATCATTAGCAAGTAACAGAAATGGGTCTCAGATAAGGACTACTAGGAATAAAGGATACCAACATGTCAGCATGCTCTATTCTGTGTATGTGTATGTGTATATATACTGTATCTATCTATATATAAACTGTATATACAGTATAGCTATATATAGCTATACATATATATATATATATGAGGACAGAGAGAGAGAGAGAGACAGACAGAGATTCTCAATAGAAATTGATGAAAATTTAACAGCTCATTTATTAAAGAGGGAACTATCGCGAAAATGAAAATTGAATATGAGCTTCATCGTACTGAAATAAGACATTCTTTATATACAATCAATTAAATATTCTGTACTGTTTCTGAAATAGTCAAATTTATATTCACTACCCCTCTCTTCATTCTCTCTTCATGCAGGAGTTGGGGGTTAGATATTCATTGACAGTTAGGGGCATATTTATCAAGGGTCGAATTTCGAATTGAAAAAACGTTGAAATTCGAATTCAAAAAGACCAACCGAAATAGGTTTCAGATGGCGAATGGTCGAAGTCGAAATTTTAAAGAGACAGTACATGTACATGTACATGTACAGTACATTTCGAAATTCAAATTTTCGGATTTTTTTCAAATTCGAATCGAATTTGCACTATTCCCTAGTTGAAGTACACAAAAAATAGCTCGAAATTTGAATTTTTTTTATTCGAAAATTCACCTCAACCTTTGATAAATTTGCCCCTTAGATCCAATATATTTCATAGGGGGGCTTCCTTTCGTAGCAGATGAATTCGAGCTCACTCATATAACTGATTCCAGTATGACTTATAGGAGGGTCCTAGAAGATGTATTAGAGTTCACTCTATTAAAATCACCAGACATCATGTCTCTCTACATGCAGAAGTTGTGCAAAAGGCAGTTATTTTGTTAGATTTTGTTTGTACTGGAATCAGTTATTTTAGTGAGCTTTAATTTATCTGATAGTAAAGGAGCCCTCCCCACTGTAAGATATATTGGATCATCTGACACCCAACTGCTGCATGAAGACAGGATGAAGAAAAACTGATGCTGAGAGAGGAATAGTGAATATAAACTTGATTATTTCAGAAATAATGCAGAATTTGTAACTGATTGTATTTAGAAAGTTTTTTCACTTTAGTATGATAAAGCTTATATTAAATTTTCATTTTCGCGATGTTCCCCTTTACAGTTATGAGCAAGGTGCAAATTTAGAATGTCACGTTGCACCTCATCCCACCTGGATGTGCATGTTGCACCCTAACTCACTGCCCTTTTGGAATGGAGCTTGACTATAGTGAGAGGGAGGCTTGTAAGCAACCTCGGGAAAGAAATGAGTGGGAGTCTAACATTTATTAAGCATGCAAAGAATCCTGGATTTAATTTGGGATTCAGCTGCTTTTAGAAGGCAGAATCCAAGCAGATGGCCAAACCAAATCCAAATCTTTGAAATCATGACTTTTCGTCACATGCACAAGGAAATTGCAAGGTTTTCTAAGTGTGCTGTGTGCACAATTCTTTTTTATGCAAATTAGGGTTCAGATTTGGTTTGGTATTTGGCCAAAATCTGGTGCATCCCAAGTATTTAATAAATGCCTATGGCAAGGGTTAAATAGAGGGCACCCAAGGCCAGATTTCTAAAAGGTGCTGCCCTAGGCTGCACCCCCTGACTCCGCTCACCCCCCACTGCTCGTCCCCCTACCGCTGGCCAGCTCACCCCAGACCCGCTCACCTCCTTCCCAACTCTCACAATAGCCGCACTTGGAGGGCGGGTTCAGATGCAGCAGCGGGTGGGTTCAGAGTGCCAGGTGAGGACCAGTTCAGTTGCTGCCGCCCCCATCATATTGCCGCCCTAGGCCCAGGCCTTTGTTGGCATGCCAACCAATACTGGCCTGAGGGCACCCTTGCGACTGAAAGCTCTGTGCTCTGCACCTTGCATTGCAAAGTTATTACTCAAGCACTTGTGTCTGTGGCACTGGAAAACATGACCTCTAGCGGTTATAAAGCTAGCAGCCAGTACTGTGAAATATGTTGGTGCTCTATAAATACATGTTATTAATAATAATAATAATAGCTCATATTCTAATCTGATAGAGGAAGCCTAAGCCATTTTGTGGGCAATTATTTCCATCACACAGTTGTTTTCATTTCAGCTGCATTAGACAAGCAATGCTAACTGCTGGTTGCCATGGGTTACTGGATCAAAGACAAGGTTGGCAGGTATCTGTATACAGTTTTCTGTGGATTGGCACTGACATATTATGGCAAATGGGTCCCATTAACATCATATGGAAATGTAAAAGCAATGCTCCAAAATGTATGAAAGCGCTCCTTTTAGTAGAACTATTTGTACAACAATAGGAACACGTTTACATTTATTTAATCAAAACCATGTTTAATGTCACCACACTAAAACAGAAATGCAACAGATAAAAAAAAAAAACATTCCCTATGTTCTGTGGAAAAAAAAACAATATACGTTGATATTTTCCATTTGAGTACAGAATGTACTTATTTAGCTTGTGCACGTTATGTAAACATGCAAAGACTAAAGGCTGCTTGTGATTTAAAATCTGCACAGCCACATACAATTCCTGTTATTGGTCTAAAGATCTGCACATTCTGCTGGATATATTTCATTCATTTGGGCTCTCCATCAAGCAGAAAAGCTGCACTTTACAGAAAGAGGTTATAACTCATTATCACTAATGCAATTAACTTTCATATACGTACCATAATGCAGTGTAGTAATAATAACATAATTACATTAAAAGAATGTACATATTTTCTTTTGGATCATTTTCTGATCAACTCGTATGGCTATCAGACTCCTTGGTTATTTGATGTTGGCATCAATGTATATTTTAAAGCAGGGGTGTCCAAACTGCGGCCCGAGGGCCAAATGCGGCCCAGGATGCATATGAATGCGGCCCAGCTTGGTTCCCGAGGAGACATCATGTCGCAAAGGCTATATGAGGAGGAGGGACTCTGCCGATTGCCCAGTTAGTAATAATAATATAATAATAAGTCTATTTAATATCCAGGTGTCCCATATTCCAATGTATAGCTCCATCTGGTTATCCAACTGGCATTGTAATTCTTTTCTGTGTATTTTCTTTACTTTTACAAATCAAACGTGTTTGTGTATTTCATGTGTGGCCCCAGACAATTTTTCTTTTTCCAATGTGGCCCTGCGAGCCAAAAGTTTGGACACCCCTGTTTTAAAGGACAACTACAAAATCATTTTTAAAAACATTTGCTATTGAAAGCAATATCTACTCCTGGTTGCTACTTTTTAAACAGTGGGGTCCGTTTACAAAAGTGCGGTAAATTTGACTTTAAGTTTCCGCATTCCGTTATCGCTGAGAATATTTTTCCGCCAGAATATTCGCAGCGACTAAGTTTACTAAACAGCGATGCGCTCAGAAGTCATTGCGATCACTTGCAGTAACTACGTTAATGAACCAGCTTACGTTAGCGGTAATTTTAGCGAGTTGCAAATTTTCTGGTGACAAATTACGTTTGTGCGAATATTTATGCTATATATAGTCTGGTTTTATGGCGGTTATTATGGCAATTTTTACTGTGACATTTATGGCCAGAAATGCATCTTCAAAACTCATAAACTTTATTGACTGATGATTATACCATCCAACAACATCACCAGAGTAACACCAATCAAACATGTCTGCATCATATAAACCCTTCTGCCAATAGAATCATAAGAACAAGAAATGATACCAGTCAATATCTTTGCTTCATAGAAATGCACAGTTTAATGTAGCCAATCACAATGAAACCAAAAAGCGTAGAGGCTGACAAATCCTTGGACTGTGATGTCCGGTGCCAATAATACGACTCTGAGCTGAAACTGCTGCTGTTGCAACACATAGAAGCAGAAGCCAAAACATCCTGTCAGCAATAGCTACAGATCGCTCTCCTGTCAGCAAAGAATGATGGGTAAAAAAAAGTATTATGGGATATTTCCTGCCCCTTGAGAATTTTCTGGCGAAAAAATACTTTTACGCCACTAAATAGGTGGCAGTAAAATTTTGCGAAAATTCTTGCGTAAATTTTGTCTTTTGCACATTTCACTGTTTAGGAAACCAGGCGTTAATGTGTACGTAGCATTATTTTCAGTGAATGCGAAAACCTATTTTTGCGCAAGACAATTTGCAAATTTATATTTACCGCAGGTTAGTAAACTGCCGAAAACATATTTGGCGACAAATTTGCCTATATTTTGGGCACACATTTTTACCGCGCACACACTGCTTTGAGTAGCAATAATACAGATAAAGAAAAAACACAGAAAATTTGTAACGAATGTATATTGCAGAACTGCTCAGAATTTTGATTTCTTATATTAGGCAAAAAAAATTTTTTTGGTTGACATTCTCTTAAAAGTATTATTTCTTTTTTCTCAATTTCTTTTTACACTACAGAACAGGTCTCTGGATGTAATGCTTTAGGCCCTAAAGTTTAGGGACTTCATTTGTTTCAGTATTGTTCTTTAAATTCTGTCTGCTTTACTCTAGTGCTTTTTTTTTTAGATTTCAAAGAATAATCAACAGAGTTCCATGGTTCCTCTCTGGCCATAGTTTGTAATCCAATCCATGACTGTCCACACAAAATAGGGACAGTTAGAGGTACTGTATATACAATAGTGATATTTGGGTCAGGCAAAACTGAACCCGCACCCAACCCTAGCCCCCAAAATGTTGCCATTGTAGTAGCCGTACCCGCCTCTTCTCACTCTTTATGCACTTTATGCGTGCCACTGATTTCAACCCAGGTAACCTTCAGAAGTGGAGGAATGAACTTTCCCATTCTGACCTGCACTCAACCTTAACCCACAATGATTGGCCAAATTTCAACCTGCCCAACCAGTGATCAACCCACAGGTCACTGCAGGTTTTGGGTCAGCCTGCACATCACTAATATACACCTACTGCTCTATTATTGTGTATACTAGTCCCTGCAAGGAAGTGCAATTGCAAAATAAACAGCAGCAACCAACATACTACTATAACTAAAATATTATTGATTGTATTCTGTAATTAAAATATGCTGTAACCCTAATTGTGCATTCATATGATCACCTCCTATGCTGAAATGAGTCTTTATAAAAAATGTACATCAAGTGAGACAATCCCTAGTCATAGGCATCTAATGATTACCACTTGGTTCTAATGGAGACATACCAAGGTAAATGCACTCTTGTTTTTGTTCTACACACCTCTATAATGTACCAGATAAGATTGACGTTTCTGTCATAAACTGTCTGTCAGCAGTCTTCCACATCAGTTTCAATAAATCTGCTATTGTGTTACAAACCTCTAGAAACTGAGTGTGTGACCTAGAAGCCTGTAACTTCTGCAAAACATTCAAGGGTATAATGGTTGTGGTGTGATAGAGAGGGAGAAGTTATACATGTATACCTTGCACGTTGTAGTGTTCCATTGGGTATCAATATCTTTAAGAAAGGACATAAACCTGAATAGAAAGGTCACAAATAAGCATATCTTCCCCAATATGGCCACCTAGGTGCCAGACCAAAAGTTTGACCCTTGGGCCAACAATCAGATCCTAATGGTTGCCAATGCAGTCTTTAGGGAGTGGACTGCATTGGTGTGAGCCAATACACTGGCAGCTGTCAACTCAGTCTACAGCTTAAATTTTTCTTTACTTCTTTACTGCTCTTTTAATTCTTTGGAGACAAGGTTAAAATTTGGAGGTTAAAAGTTGGAGCCTAATTTACAAATATAGGTGCTTAAATGCACCATTCCAGTTGCCCATAGCAACCATTCAGATCTGTGCTTTAGTTTTCTACCTGGTAGCTGGTTGATCAAAACTAATTGTTAGATGGTTGCTAAGGGTAATTGCAGTACTAGTGCAATTCAGTGATAGTAAATTAGTCCTTTTATACCCTTTCCAAATTTAGTTTTGCAGAACCATAGCATGATATGCAGATCCACTCAACAGTCACTCTGTCACACTTGTGTATACACAATGATTATAAAAGGTCATTACCAAAAGACATTCCCATTACACGCCTAGGCTTGCTAAAACAACATGTTTCCTTCAAAGATATATGCTCCTTTCTATTAATTTGTTATGTTAGCAACACTCTGAATAAGCTTTTATCTTTTGCACTTACTGACCCTCCATACTTTGTATAAATACTGAAAGCATTCAGAACTGATCTGGGGATCATTTATCATAGTCATACTGATATTAAAATTTTTGGCTCCCGGCACCTTATTTCCCAGCATGAGTGGTGCTAAATATTACATTATTTTTGTATGCCATACCCCATAAAAAGAGAAATTCTAACACAAAACAAAGCAGTCCACACTTCTTTCATGAACAGTGAATTGCTGACATCTACTTGCCAACAACCTTGTGTCTGTCCCCTATGCTGTTTTGGCTCATACAAAGTAGATTAATGTCCAAAAAAGCTCTATACTGCATATGCAACATACCAAAAGATGCTTGGAAACAGGGAAGGAGATGGCAATCCACCCTGAAAAACCACTCACCTCCAAGTGATTGTACCTTTTATTATTTGAAATGTTTTGAATTTCTGGTTTTTAAACTCAGAATCTCTGAAGAAATTCAAGAATTGCTGTTCAAGCAGGCATGGCATACCCCACAAAATTATGTAACGTCTAGGATTTGTTTTATGTGAAAATGATCTTTAAAGAAACAGGAATTCTATAGACTAAATGATGAAATCATTTTAAGATAGTTATAATTTATGTATACAAGAATGCCCCCGCAGCATAATCCAGCAAATATATTATTCATATTAAATATGTTTTTATTGTCATCTGCCAGTTACTGCTTCAGTAACCCAATAACATCTAGAAGGTCTGGCCATGGCTATGAACACTATCCTTTCCAAGCTGCAGTAAAATATGACCTTGAAGCCAAGTGGGTAAAATATAGATTAATTTCATTATGACCTTGACTACTAAACATATTTTTCCTGTATCATGGAGACTATCAAAAAAAATGTTGAGCATCAAAAAGATTATCACCCATAAACCAAAGCTTTTGGCGAATTTTTCACTATTTCACAAATTTTCGGTGAAGCAAAATGGGTCAGATTCGCCCTTCACTAACCATAAGACTGTAAGACAAAAGCCATTTTAGCTAGTCTCGACCCAAGTGTGAAGGGGGGTTTGAATATATTTCTTTACTCTTTTGGGGTTATCAAAATCGTATTTTTCTGATTATTTAATTTTAAAAAGTCAAGTCAAGAGTGAGTTTATTGTCATTCCATCCATATATGTGTCTACATTGAGAGACAGGTTGTTGGCTCTGCACCAGTCTGTTAACCGCTGCACCTCCTCTCTGTATAGTGACTCGTCATTATTGCTGATGAGACCCACCACGATCGTGTCATCAGCGAACTTTATGATGTGATTTGTGCGGTTCGTGGCTGCATAGTCATGCGTCAGCAGAGTGAACAGTAGAGGACTAAGCACACAGCCTTGAGGGGCTCCAGTGCTCAGTGTGGTGGTTCTGGAGATGATGTTTCCAATCCTGACTGACTGAGGTCTGTCGGTTAGGAAGTCCAGAACCCAACTGCAGAGGGAGGTGTTCAGTCCAAGTAGGCTCAGCTTTTCTATGAGATGATGAGGAATGATAGTGCTGAATGCTGAACTGAAGTATATGAACAGCATTCAAACGTAGGTGTCTTTTTTGTCCAGATGAGAGAGGGCCAGATGGAGGGTGGTGGCTATTGTTGAGCGATTTTGATTGTATGCGAACTGTAGAGGGTTCAGTGCTGGTGGCAGCAGGGTTTTGATGTGTTTCTTGACAAGCTTCTCAAAACACTTCATGATGATGGGGGTGAGTGCCACAGGACGGTAGTCACACTGATGACTTCTTTGGCACAGGGACAATGTTGTTGGTTTTGAAGCACTTCAGTACAGTGGAGGTGTTCAGGGAGATGTTAAAAATGTCAGTGAAAACATCTGCCAGCTGATCTGCACATTCTCTTAGCACTCTTCCAGGGATATTGTCTGGTCCTGCAGCCTTCCATGGGTTTACTTTTTCCAGAGTCATCCTCACGTCAGCCACCGTCAGACGCACTGGTCAATAGGCAGAGTGACGGTCTTCCTCATTCCTGTGTTGTTCTGTACTTCAAACCGCGCATAGAAGTCGTTCAGCGCATCTGCAACAGAGGCGTCACTGTTAAAGGCAGATGGTGTTGACCTGTAGTTTGTGATATCCTGGATGCCCTGCCACATGTGCCGTGTGTCGTCATTCTCCTGGAAGAAGCTGTGTATTGCGTGCTTAGCTACTCTGATGACACAGGAAAGTTTGGCTCTCGCTGTTCTCAGGGCGACTTTGTCACCTTCCCTGAAAGCAGAGTCTCGGGCCCTCAGTAACACACGTATCTCTCCAGTGAACCACGGCTGGTTGAGGCGTGTAGTGATGCACTTGGAGAAAGTGACATCCTCAATGCACTTTGTGATGTAGCTGATTACAGATGACTTCTACTCATCCAAGTTGATGTAGTCGCTGTAGGTTGCAGCCTCCCTAAACATGTTCCAGTCAGTTCACTCCAAACAGTCCTGAATAGCAGTCATGGCTCCTGCTGGCCATGTTTTCACCTGCTTCAGAACTGGTTTAGAGTGCCTGACGAGTGGTCTGTATGCTGGAATTAGCATAACAGAGACGTGGTCTGAGTATCCGAATTGTGGGCAGGGCTCTGCTCGGTATGCACTGGAAATGTTTGTGTAAACCTGATCCAGCGTGTTTGGCCCTCTTGTAGCAAATTCCACATGCTGATGGAATTTAGGAAGCACTGACCTGAGATTAGCATGGTTAAAATCTCCAGCAATGATAATCAGTCCATCTGGTGACTGTTTTGTATGTCCATGATAGCGCTGTACAGCTCCCAGAGCGCATCTTTGGTGTTCGTGCTGGGAGGAATGTAAACTCCAATAATATGAATGGAGGCAATCTCACGGGGTCAATAAAAGGGTCTCACTTCACAACAACAAACTCCACCAGCAGTGAGCAGTGGCTGGACACAAGCACAGAGTTCCTGTTGATGTAAACACACAGACCACCACCACGATTCTTACCGCTCAGAGCAGCGACTCTTTCAGCTCGAACCGCGACTAGCCCATCCAGTTGAATGGCGGCATCTGGGACTCTTTCGCCGAGCCACGTCTCCGTGAATACGAATATGCAGCAGACCAAACTTGATCTTATTTATAATTAAAAAAGCTTGATTTAATCGGATTGGGGAAATGAGTATCCAGTAATTGCTCGAGTCATAGCTTGTCTACACCTGCACTAGCCCAGAGCAAAATATAAAACTTTCCCACAGCATAAAACTTTACATTGCAGTACAACAATGAATGTGTCAATTCTTTAAATGACAAAGGTTGTTATATATGAAAAAATGTATACAAAGAAACTTGACTTGCTCAGCAGGTCTTGTTCTCACAAAGCGTTACCACAAGAGTACTTGTGGGGAACAATCCTGCGATGAAGTGAATCTGGCACACAGTCAAATACGAAAAATCTTTGATAGCTGCAAAAGAATTTACTGATGAAATGCTATTTGCCTTGAAACCGAATCAACAATTAATCCTCGTTATGTCTACTTTTCTCTGTACATTTTAATAACAAAGAAGAAAAACATTTTTTCATGATGAAAAAACCCAATAATCAACAAAAGTGATTATGCAAGCATTTTCTGTGCCCTTTTCAGGCTAATTGCTATACTGTACAAACCATGCTATAATGCTCTAAACCCTATCCGGCCTCTTTTTCCAAGTACCATGCCAAAGTAAAGCAAAAGCCAAAGTGTTTACATTTGTCTTAAAAATGCTGAGAAGGATTTACATTAAAGGGGAATTGCAGCTAAAATATATTTTTGCAAAAGACTTTAACTTAACTATTTTTTTCCATACCACCGAAAGCTTGCAATTTTTTATTCAAGAAAATATGTTTTCTTTTATGCACCACTTCTATGCAACAGTCTCTCCCAATTGTCTTCCTACATAGCCTACATAGAGGTGAACTTGTATTTATTTTTGACTGGGTCTATGAACCCAACAACCAGATTACACTCCACCAGTTCTAAGAAAAAGAAAATGCAGAGGCATCATTCCCTATTTAAGGGTGCAGATTTAGTTGTGTATAAAGAACCCCATAGAGGGATAAATAGAAAGAGGGATAAAATGCTGCAAAAGTTTTTGACCAATCCCATTAGTGGCCACACCCCCTAATTACCATGTTCATTTTACAAAATGTGGCAAGATATGAAAGTATGGACACATTTCTGTGGTTTTTATGTTATTACAGTTTTGCCATTTAAGATGCAAGTCACAGTTTCCCCAAGAGATTTCCTATCTTAAATTGTAACAATTAGAAAAAGCCAATTAGAAACGTTGCATCATTTTCTGGCTGTTCAGTGCAGGAGATCAAAAAGAAAATCAGGGAATTTCAGTAACAATCTGGGACTGCCAAAATCGTTACTGTCCAGAGAAAAATGGGACATTTGGGAGGTACAGAACCAGTAGCCTTTTTTTACAGGTTTTCAGGTTCTGCGACTCTCCTTGCTCTGCTGACACTTTCAATACTGATATTTGAAAGTTTGTCAAAAAGCAAATAACAGCAAATGTAACAGAAAGGAATATATTATTTTGTGACTAATATAAGGAGCTATTTTTCACATCACCATGTGATTTGAACTTGAAAACAGAAAAATGCAGCCTGGTGATACTATATGAGAGCGGGATCATGATGGAGCATTGGTTCGGCGTCCAATAATACAGTTCTGTGAAAAGATACAGACATTCTATTGTTGTATTACTGCACTCTGCAAAATAATACTGTGAGCTATTCTGCAAAATGGAAAACAAGTATTTTATTAGCATTTACTTACAAAGAGACAGCAATTTCCAGTATGATGCACTTCATGCAGAAGAAAAGTGCTCATGGAGAAATCATTTGTATAGTGCTTTATTAATCTAATTATGGCAAAATCCGTTTTGGAGAAAATGTGAAAGAAGTAGAATTAAAATTGTATAGTTTCTATTTTCCATGACTGCGAAACAGTATGTCATACTGATAAAAAGCATTAATATTAAAATAACAAGAACTTACATTTATAGACAGCAATTATGGAGGAAGCTCTCTTATTGTTGTCCTAATCTTTGAAATATGGCTGAATGACTGATGCAGCAAAACCTTTATATGCAGTTTATCTGTAACAGTTTTATGATCTAAGAGGAGCCCTGACTAAATGATGCACCTCTGCGTAACGGTACTAGGTCCAAGAAATTTGTTTTCATTGTACAGGTCTGAAAACCTCAATTCTAGCACATTCAACAGCAGCTTCCATAAGTAAGCATGCCTTCAGTATAGTGCACACAACAAGAACTCAAATTATCAAGGTGTCATTCACTAAAAGGATAGATACCCGCTGTCCCTACTTTGCAGGAACTTGATTTGGATTCTCTGTTGTTGGAAATTGTTGTCCCTGAAAATACCCCATGCCTGCCAGGGATGTAAACAATGCAAAAAGTACAGTGAAATCAATTTGTGTAACTGAACTGAAGATGATAATGCTTTCTTTAAAATGAGGTTATAACAGGGACACAAACATTAGAGATGTTAGAGTGGCACCTTTGTTGAAGGAAAATTAAAATGTAATGTGAACTTCATCTCATAGAAATACAAAACATATAATCCAGTAAAAATGCTGTTCTAGTACACATCACTATTTTCCTGTCTCTCTACATACAGCTTTTGTTGGCGTCAGATATATTAAGAGACAGTTAGCGCTAATACATTGTCTACACAGAATGTCAAAAGAGACACATATTGCTGATTGATGGATACTGAAGACTAACTTGATTATTTCAGAACATAATTTACATCATTTTTTAAGTGATTATATTTAAAAAGGTTCTTTTTATATTATATGCAATTCATTAAATGTTAATTTTCACAGCAGTTGCCTTTAAAGCTCTCTGATGGTAAAATCAAAGTGAATGTCAGCCAATGAAAAGAACCCCAGATTTAGCTTTGAATCCTATCAATGATGCCAGTGGCATAACTAGATGTTAATGGGCTCTTAGCAAATTCAATTAAGGGTCCCAAAATTTTCTTAACTTGACTATTTCTATTATGATATATTGAAATCATTGGGCCCTCTACACTCCTGATTTCCCCCTCGACAAAGGGTCTGCTTACATTGCAGTAATCTACAGCAAACTGCAGGTTAACTCAAAAAATATAGGAGAGTTACATGTTAGAAATCCAAATAGTTCTTACATCTTCAAAAAGGTGTTTAATTTCATACAGTCAAGTTTAGGGTTTCTATGTGGAATAAAATTAGATTTAGGTTTTTTTGTTCAAGCTTTTTTGTGTTGTTCCACTGCAAACAAAAATAATACATATGTGAATGCCAACAGATTTTTATTTTTTGCATTACTGCCACATTATCTGTAAAAAAGTACAAGGGTGCCAATAGGAGCAATCCTATTTTAAGATGATTATTCTACCTGCAAATCTGTACAACTTTCAGATGTGACTTTTATCTATCCTTTTCCCAGCACAACCTGGGACACTGACTTGAAATATTTGTGGTTTTATATTTAAAGCCTTCGAATGCACATTCCACTCTAGTCTAAACTGAAGGCCCAGCTGTGTTCCTCGGCTTACACCTACATTTGTTAAGACAGCTCAGCGTTAAGGGCAAACATACGGTAACAAAAGCATAAAGTATAGCACGATAAGGAGCAACTTTCTGCCCTGAAATGTTTATTCACACAGGTACACATACTTACACTATGAAAACAATAACAATCCCTACCAGTTGGTTACCAAATATTTACCAAAAAGAAATAAATGAAACAAATGGAAATGTACAGAGGAACAATTGTCTTTTAGGCAGTAGGGTTTATGAGGTTGGAGTGCAGGCAGTGGGTCTTGTTCAGGGGATCATGATGTAAAGGTCTGTTGGCAATTCTCAAGAAACGGAAGTGTGACAATCTGTAGGCAGATCAATGCATGTCCACAAAAATCACACTGATGTTTATATATTGCAGGGATGATAATCACAATAATTTCCCAGAACTATGCTATACTATGTCTGGGCATGAGCTAATATTAAGTACAGTACATAAAAGTTATATTGTGCTGCTTTAGTAAAAATAAAATTAGCTATATTTTACCATACCATTGCCAGCCATTTATATTGGAACACTGATCTTTTAATCTGTAGCTTTTGATCAGATTCAAATTTTTCAAGCTGTCACTGTAATATTTGCCTTTATCCACGTTCTAATTCTACATCGCAAAACCATTCCCTTGATCACAGGTTGACCACCTTTGTCCCGCAATTTCAGCGTACGTAACAACATCTCCTTACCTTTCTCTAAGATCTGTTTCAACTCTGTTAAATGTTACAGATCCTTTATTGGCTTAAATTTTTTAGACGACCTGAAGAGGGAGCACATGGGCTGTATCTTGGCTCCTTGCTATAGCTCAGATATTCTTGGACTCGTTCTACAATTCCATACCATACATGTAACAACACAGCAAATACTGACACAGGAGCAGAGGCATTTGTATATCTGGCCGTAAAAGAATTAAAGTGGTGTGGCCACCCACGGAAAGACTCCAAATGACATATTTTAAGTTTACATATCCAAAACACTGACCACCCAGGCTTTAATACCATATGAAGCCACAAGTCATGTTACAGAATGCCACAACTAATATTCATATAATATGGAATAGCTATGTTACTGACGTGTGCTGGCAGTAGGTGCATGAGCAGGGGTGCAGACGACCAAAAGTGGTGTGCGGATAAATTGGTGGTTCACCTTTATGTTAACTCTGGGGTGGCCATTAACGAACAATTGAATTACGATTTTTTTTCTACAAATCTCGAAAAAATTTGAGTTTTTTTCATATATTTCTAAGCTCTAAAAATTAGAAATGTATTAGTGGAAAAAAAAACATGAAAAACTTCACAAGACTTCATCAAGAAAAAGTTATCTGGGTCGTATAGAAGTCAATGGGAGCTGTCCTGATCTTATTGGACCATTTTAAATCAAAACAGACTTTTCAGGTTTTTGGAATTTTTTTCGCTAGGAATTGTTGTAATTTTTTTTTAGGTTTTCAAGGTATTTTTTTTTTAGCTCATCCTTCGGTGCTTCTTTTCGTTTGCACTTTTTATATTCAGATCTTTTAATAAATTCCATGACAATCGTGGTTTTAGAGTTTAATCATAGTTTGAAAAACCTCTAAAACTACTAAAATTCAACCTTCAATAAATAAGCATTCATGTATTTTATAGAATGCCCTATTCCTAGCAGCTTTGTCAGTGGCCTTCATTATTTATGATTTTTTTTATAGTTTTTGAATGATTTGTCTTCTGACTCTTGCCAGCTTTTAAATGGTAGTTACTGGCCCCAGTAGCCCAAAAAGACTTTTGCTCTGTGAGGCTAACATTTTATTCTTATTATTGTTACTTAAATTCCAAGTTAGCCCCCTAATATCCATATTCCAGTCTCTCATTGAAACCACTGCCTGGTCGATGCAGGATATCGGTGTCTACATCATACTAAAATGTATTTGTAGGCGAACAATCATTTTAAGAGATGCAGAGCATATGCCCCATCAGTGGTGTTCACACACTATCCACCAAAGAACTGCCAATTGGTGAATTCCATACCCCTGTTAATTTTAGAGTGTTTGGGAGATGTTTATATGTAAAAAATGTGGAAGACAGCTGGGAGTGTACAACAGTAATCTCTGTGCTTATAGTGAAAATATTTTTATACAGCTATCTATCAAATGTGAGAATAATTTTTAGTTTATATTTAATATTCATTATAATACAACAGCTCCCTGATTTTTTTCTACAGAACACCTACATTCATATTGTTCTATATTATTAGTATTAGAAGTAAAAGATTACATTTTTTGTAACTTTGATATGCTGTAGGTTCAGGACAACACATTTCTAATTTTGTAGCTATGGATAAGCATCTGGTACTTATTCGCTATATATCAGCATTACAAGGATAAGTGCATTTATATTTCATGTGTTTTAATTATGCATAAAATGTATATTTCAATATGTATCAACAGTAAAAGCTTCTCATAGGCACATTGCATTTTTTTGCCTTATAGTGATTCAATTCTGTGACCTTTTTTAGAATTATTTTAATTAACTGCAGTTGGCTGATTTTCTGTTAAAGTGCACCTTACTATGGTAACTTTAAGAGCAAAAAAAAAAGTGCTGAATTGATAATGCAACCCCACTCAACCCCCTCCCAGACTAAAGAGGTAAGTGTGTTGGATTGAAGTGTGGGAGGCATTGGTGCTGCTGTCTGGCAGCCCCTGATGTCCCCCGTCCAAAATACTTGTGCTTTTGGTAGTTAACCCATGTTTATGTAAATTAATCCCGAGCCCTGGGCTGTTTGTTGGCATGTAGGTAAAGTCAGTAGGCTTGGGATGAACTTGGGACCTTATGTTCCTCCTATAGTTATGCTAATGTCTCTACATCATTTTCATTATTTTTCATTTTAAATATTTGTACTATAGTTAAGGTAAAATATCTTTGTATAGACATGGCCCAAAAATAAAAATTTTTGCTGAAAATATTATTAGGCCTGTAACTCTTTTAAGCTAGTTTTTACTCGGCAAACATCTAAAAACATCCATAACCTTGATTTTCAACAATGAGAAAATTCAAGTCTAAACTATCACCACCCACACAATAATGCAGTGGTTTTGTAGAGCACACTCAGGGGCAGATTTATCAAGGGTTGAAGTGAATTCGAAGCGAATTCGAATTTTCGAAGTATCCGAAAAAATCCGAAATTCGAAGTATTTTTTTTGGATACTTCGACCATTGAATAGGATACTAAGACTTTGAATTTACTTTGCATTCGATTCGAAGTAAAAATAGTTTGAATATTCGACCATTCGATAATCGAAGTACTGTCTCTTTAAAAAACTTTGACTTCAATACTTCGCCAAATTAAACCTGCCGAATTGCTATGTTAGCCTATGAGGACCTTCTACAAACATTTTCCAAGTCTTTACACATCGAATTTAAATCCTTCGATCGATTGCTGAAATCCTTAGAATCGTTCAATTTGAAGGATTTAATCGTTCGAGCGAACAGTTTTAATTCGATCGATCGATTGCCAAATTCGCTGAAAAAACTTCGAATTCGATGTATTTAAATTCGATGGTCGAATATTTTCAACTTCAAAATTCGACCCTTGATAAAGCTGCCTCTCAGACTGTGGTGTAGCAAATATGACAGTTAGGGGGCTATTTATCAAAGGTAGAATTTTAGAGTAATTTAATTTTTTTCAAACTCTAATAAATTCAATTGTATTCAAAACTTGAATATGTTATTTATGAATCTGAATGTCTAAAATGTGATTGAATAGTCCTGACCCAAAAACTTGAATCAAATTCAAATTGAGTTTACCTCCGCTTTTACGCGTCAATTTTTTTTTGATGCGCAACATTTTTTTCTCCCATTAGAGTCTATGGGGCACCATTTTCAAAGTGAAACTTGCCAAAAATGTACCTCATCGCTACTATTAACATCTTCAAATAGTTCAAGGGACCTCTGCCATTGACTTCTACATGAATTTGGTTTTAGGTGGAGAATAGTCGAATTAGAACTGTTTCCAGGGTCGAAGTGTGATAGATCGCACATTCAAAAAAAATAATTTAAAATCCTAATTCTAATTTACCATTCAAACCTTAGTAAATCTGCCCATTAGTATTAACATTTTCACTAATATTACAATAACACTGTCATATATATCAAAAACACTATTTACTTGTATACACAATGCATATAAAGCCTTCCAAAAACGAGTTCATTTTCTGGACAAATGGGTATTCACTGGTTCTGTACAAAACTTTGCAGTAAATTACAGGCAGTTAGTGTAAGTGATTGTGAAGTGTTCGGGAAGAAAGATAAAAAAAATAAAATGAGGATCACAATGATTTTCTGATGTTTAACCAAACTAACAAAAGCTCCTATGTTTAGCAAAGCTTCACTCTGCTATTAAAATAAATCATGTGTAATTGACATTAATGGAAGCCCTCAGACAAGATAGTCATCTATTACAATAAATTAACTCTATACAATCACACCCCTAAAGCATATATGAGCAGGAATGCACAACTATTGCACATTAAAATCCATACTTAAATGTTCTACACCAATATGCCTACACTTTTATTTAAATGATCTGTCTCCATTAATAAACTCTAAGGGGCAGATGTATGAAGGGTCGAATATCGAGGGTTAATTAACCCTCGATATTCAACTAGGAACTAAAATCCTTCGACTTCGAATATCGAAGTCGAAGGATTTAGCGCAAATGCTGCGATCGAACGATCGAAGGATTATTCCTTCGATCGAACGATTAAATCCTTCTAATCGAACGATTCGAAGGATTTTAATACAACGATCGAAGGAATATCCTTCGATCAAAAAAACTTAGGCAAGCCTATGGGGACCTTCCCCATAGGCTAACATTGACTTCGGTAGCTTTTAGCTGCCGAAGTAGGGGGTCGAAGTTTTTTTTAAAGAGGCAGTACTTCGACTATCGAATGGTCGAATAGTCGAACGATTTTTAGTTCGAATCGTTCGATTCGTAGTCGTAGTCGAAGGTCAAAGTAGCCCATTCGATGGTCGAAGTAGCCCAAAAAACACTTCGAAATTCGAAGTTTTTTTACTTCGAATCCTTCACTCGAGCTTCATGAATCGGCCCCTTGGTATATTGTGCAAGGTTATTAGCTATACAAGGAGCTGGTGATATAAGACATTTATCATATTCTTTCTATCTAAGAATACCCCCAGCCACAGTTAACACAAAAATACTAGAGCTGTGTACATAATACATAGAATTTTCCAAATAGAATGACTATGGATGAATGACTTCAATCAATGTCCTTACATAGAACTAAAATCATAAAATATTTCCTGTAAAAACAAATTAATTCTTGATGATATATGTGGAAGCTTATTTATAAAAGGTCGGATTTCGGTGGTTTTAGGGCTTTTTAAAAGCACGACTAAACTTACAAAATCTATAACCAGGACTGTCACTGAATTTATTAAAAGTTCCATAAAAAGTAGGAACGGAAAAAGTGATGAACTATATTAAAAAAACTCAAAAAATTTGATTTTTCAGGACAATTTGAAGCAAAAAAATACTAATTTTGATTAGTTTAAAAATGGTCTAATAGGATCAGCATATCCCCCATTGACTTCTATAGCACCATGACTTTCATGGTTTTATCACTTAATACATCTCAAATTTTTAGAGTTTTTTAGAAATATAGGAAACAACTATTCTATTGTGAAGCTGTGTCCTCTAACAAAGACCAAAACCCTTCCTTCCCTTACAGCAGCAAAATCATGGCAGACAAAAACATATATAAATTTACAACTTGTACATACAGTACCTGAGTTTTTAAATATGGAAATACAAAAGGCTATTTGCCCTGTATGAAGATGCAGGTCACAGGCTGCCAATATTGTAAAAGAGTTTATAAATAAGGAATAGATTGAAGAAATATTTTTAAGCATTGTACAGAAAAAATAACGAATACAATAAGGAAAATAATTATATATATATATATATATATCTATATATATATACATAAATATATACATGTCCAGCAATATACACACAAAAGATTGCTTTTCTACCTAGCATATTCTAGATGGGACTTTCCCAGCACTCCTCCTCCCACAAATCTATGCCCCTTGTTTCCCTTGAAGCTGCTTGCTACAGCCAAGTTTATTCTCTACAAGGACTCCAAGGTTCCTTTCCGTTTTGTGTTTGCCTAGTGCAGTCCCATTAATGGGATAAGTGGCTTGGATATTTTTACATCCCAGGTCCATGACATTATCCACATTGAATCTCATCTGCCACTTAGCTGACCAGATTGCCAGTTTGTCAAGATCCTGCTGCAAGGATGCCACATCCTGGATGGATTTAATTGGGCTGCATAGTTTTATGTCATCCGGAAATACAGATACAGTAATGTATATTACTTACAACACCCTCCCCTAAGTCATTAATGAACAGTTGAAATAAAAGTGGACCCAATACAGAGCCCTGAGGGTTCCCACTAAGAACCTTACTCCAAGTCTAAAATGTACTATTAACAGCCACCCTTGGTACCTGATCCTGTAGCCAGTTTCTTATCCATGTAAAAACAATCCTTAGTAGCAGTCGTATGTGGAACACTGTATCAAACGTTTTGACAAATTCAAAATAGATCACATCTACTGCTCTCCCTCTGTCTAGTATCTTACTTCCCTCATCATAAAAAGCTATTAAAATTCATCTGAAATGACCTATCCTTCATAAAGCCATGCTGATTTTTGCTCAAAATGGCATTCTCCGGGACAAAATGATTGCTTAACAAGCCTTCAAATAATTTGCTCACCATGGATGTCAAACTTACTGGCTTACACTTGCCAGGCTGAGATCATAATCGCTTGTTAAATATAGGAATTACATCAGTTTTCCTTCAATAACTTACCAGATGAAAGAGAGAAGATAAAAATTAGAGGCTGGATAAAAATAACTGGTACCAGCATGAGACTACAGCATGTGGTCCTCCCTGATTTTAACAGTTACCCCAAACCAATCTCCTCCCTTATCTTACCTTACTATGCCCTCTACCTCATCTAACCATCTAACCTGGAATCCCTTACTGCACCTATCCCCCCACCCTCTAGCCATCTTCTCACCCAAAGCAGCTGCCCCATCATCATTGGGGTGCAGCCCATCTCTGGCAAAGAGCCTGTAAGCGATTGAAAAATCAGGCCAGTTCTCCAGAAACCCAAAGCCCTCCTCCCTACACCAATCTCTCGGCCATGCAATAATCTCCCTAAACTTCAGCTGTCTTCTAAAAGTTGCTCACGGCACAGGTATTATCTCTGATATTACAATATGTTAAAATGTTTCTTTAGAAGTGACATACCTATGTTCTTTTTTTGTGTTGCTTAATTGTGATATGATGCTTGGAGCCATATTTAATCTCTTTCAAAAACAAATTCCCATTTACTTTCAAATTCCTTATATCAAGACAATACATAATTATGACCGTAGCTCTACAAAGTGAAAGCAGTTACTTCAGATAAGTATCATGCTTTCTAGAATTCATGGCTGAATGTGCAGATTAAGTCAACATTTTGCATAACTGTATTAAGGGCTTTACTGGCTCTTTAAAAGAAAAATAATCAGAACTAACAATGCCAATGTACACTGTGCTATTTTGTGTAATCTTTAACAAATTAAAAAGTGTCAAATCACATCACCTCCATAACATCATATACTTACTGCACTTTGTTAGAGGTTGTATTAGGACAGGTCCCAGACCCCAACTTTTGCAGAATTAGTAGCTACTTCATTAGATTTGGGTGGTAATTAGCAGGTTCAAAATTATGAGAATAAAATATTTCCTTTATATTTCATTTAAATTTACCAATGAGAGAAATCTGGTATGGTGGAGGAATGTGGAGGAGGCCCCTGGGAGTGAAGGCAAATGAGAGAAATATAGTACTGGCTGTAGCATCAGAATTATTTATGGAGTAATAGTGGAGATGCCAACGAAGCAAATGAAGGGGATGGCTTTCAAAATGGCAAACGAAAAAGTAACGCTTTAAGATTGATCAACAGCACTAGGTCTATTTCAACCACAAGTGTTACATGTATGATTACACAAATTTAACCCTGTTGCAGCTGCTGGTCTCTGGTGAAAGTCTCAGTAGTGAAAGTTAACCCTGTATAAGCTGTTAAACATAGCATTAGAGTACAAGCCCATTACACACATGCCAGTTAATTTTTCCTGCCCAAAAAAAGCACTGACAAACATTAGCAATGTAATTCACTATGCGGTGCCTAACATCTTGGCACACCCCAGTGAATTAACCATTCCTTGTCCTTGCCATCCCCAGTTCACATAATATTATTTTTAAAGTAAATATTTTCAGTGCAGCAATGGCCAAAAAACTGAGCTAAACATCTCTTTAGGCAGTCAAAGTGCTTGTACTTCCAGTAGAAAATAACAGGCAGCAACCTAACATGGGGAGATTCTGAGGCAGTGTGGGTTTACTGTGGTCTACAAGTCTACTACTGCAGGCCAAGATAAAAATAATCATACCATTCTTCTAGTGCTTTTTTTCCCGTGGTCTCTTCATACATTACTGATTGATGACTTGTTTTTTATTGTAGTTAAAGGAGAAATAAACCCTCCCAATAATAAAAACCCCTACCCACTACCCTACATAGCCCCCCCTCCGAGCTTCTCCCCAGCATAGGTGATTACCCCTGAAAGTGCCCCTAATTCATTACTAATGTATAGGTGTAGAGTAAGCACAGCGGAGCTCATAAGTGCCATTTTCTGGCTCTTCCGGATTGGCGCAGTTGGAGCAGTCTTCTGATTCACAGCAACATGCGCATGCGCCAAAAGTGGCGGAAATTGCAAAGGGAAGGAATAAGACCCAAATAAAACAAAAGAGACAGAAAATAGCACCCATGCGCTCTGCTGCATCTATACGTGAGTAATGTATTAGGGGCACTTTCAGGGGTAATCAACTATGCAGGGGGGGAGCAAGGAGGGGGGCTATGTAGGGTAGTGGGTAGGGTTTTTTATTATTGGGGGTTTAGTTCTCCTTTAAGTGCAATAAGAAACAAGTCATCAATCAGTAATGTATGAAGAGACCAAAAGAAAAAAGCACAATAAGTATGTTATTATTATTTGTATCTTGGCTTGCAGTAGTCCAGACTTTTTAGTGGGAGGGTTTAGTTTTCCTCTGAGTGATAATCTGGGTACCTTAAGAGCAGAAGGAAAAAAGTGCTATATGAGGAAGCATACGTTCTTCCAAATTCCGGAACATTTATTTCGATTTAATTTGAATTTAGAATAATTTGAAAAAGTTGTGCCTTCCCAGGCTATAGGGTCCCAAGGACTGATACTGCAAAAATATTGAAAAGGGCTGTAATTAATGCTGGCAATGGGGACTACATGGCATCTAGCTGAAAATAAAATGTACAATGTGAAAAGCAGAATTATTTAGCTAGAAATGCAGCTAAAACTAATTTTCAGACATTCAGACAAACATTCAGAAATACCCAGGACATACTTTGTATTTGTTCAAAAGGAAAAAAAATATGAAGGAAACCATAACCTTCCTGAATATTTTATTTCATAGTAACATCCCAGCTCAATTCAGACAATAAACCCTTTTTTTCACTACATCATAAATTGTAAAGGTAACTCACTGGGTAATACACATTAAATGCCTTGTAAAATATGGTAATAAACTGAATATTCTGGGGATTTCATTATGTCCACGTAGGCATGTGAACAACCAGCAAATATGTGATAATATATAAATATATAATTAGCTGCAAAAGCCAAGAATTTTTACAAAATTTCATATATATAGGTTGAGAAGGGGGCAGGTTAGGGTTGGGTGTGGGTATAGAATTTCTCTGCCTTTTATAGAAACCCATTATCCAGAACACTCTGATTAACAAAAGGCCATCTCCCATAGAGCCCATTTTAAGCAAGTAATTCTAATTACTAATATATATTTTTTTCTGCAATAATAAAACAGTGCCTAGTACTGGAACATATAGATATGAGCCAGCAGCATGCCTAGCTAATGGAGAAGTGAATGAGGTGGACATGGGGGCCTGACTAAGTATCTGACAGCAACCAGGCATGCCTAGTCACAGGAATATTAAAAAAAATAACGAGAAAACTTACCTCCTAAGGTAACAAAAAGCTGAAAAAGAATGGGCTATTGTTGGGAAGAGGAGGAGCATCATCCCTGCTCATTTTATTTAAATGTCATCATGCATCTTAAAGGGGAGTTGACATTAGCCCTTTGTCACCTGTCCTACACCTGCGCTGCCTGTTTTGGGAAAGAAATCATGTCGATCCAATAATGTGTGGCTCCCTAGAGACAAATGGCTTGGACACATGCTCTGGTTGCCATATCCAAAGCACTAGTACTAAAAATACCACTCAACAAACTGTGTGTTCACCAATTTTCGCATCACAAATAGTATCTTTCTTTATAAAAAGTAGTACATGATTGTAAAAAATGAGCACATCTCTTGATTTAACTAAAAAAATCGAAAACTGAAGTTAACTCATTTTATCTTGTTCACAATCCACAAGCCGCCTCTTCTGGTCGATCAAATAAGGGGTTGTAAAGATGTTCATACAGGAGCACCCGATACTAAATTTCATGGAAATATACTGAGCTATATTTTTCATAGACATATGGCTGCTTGTTCCAACACTCACTTGACACATGCAAAGTAATGTGCTGAACCTCCCACACAATAACTAAGCAGTCCTTCCACAGAGACTCTCTGCATGGTCCACTTCAAGATGTATAAACATCCAAAATGAAATCATGCCATCTCAGATACATTACTGTAAGCTGTGAAAGTTTGCAAGCTGGTGTAAAAAATTCCCCAGAAAACCACTTGTGAAAAATATGTGTAGGGGCTGCAGGCCACACAAGATCTTCACCTGACTCAACCTTTTCTTGTTATTCAGCCATTTAATTACACCTACGATTGTATACACTCAAAAAGTATCAAAAGATCACAGTTTTCTTGTTCCCTGATACAGGAAGTTTTAGGGCAACAAAACACTTTACTGCCATTTAAATGTTATATATAATTATTCTTATTATTGTACGCCATGGAGACTGTGTCACTGAACACTCAGGGGCCCATTTACTTAGCTTGAGTGAAGGAATAGAATAAAAAAAACGTAAAATTTCGATAGTTTTTTTGGCTACTTCGACCATCGAATGGGCTACTTCGACCTTCGACTACAACTCCGACTTCGAATCGAACGATTCGAACTAAAAATCGTTCGACTATTCGACCATTCGATAGTCGAAGTGCTGTCTCTTTAAAAAAAAACTTTGACCCCCTAGTTCGCCACCTAAAACCTACCGAAGTCAATGTTAGCCTATGGGGAAGGTCCCCATAGGCTTTGCTATCTTTTTTTGGTGAAGAAAAATCGTTCGATCGATGGATTAAAATCCTTCGAATCGAACAATACGAAGGATTTAATAGTTCGATCAAGCGATTTTTCGTTCGAACGTTCGATCGTTCGATCGAACGAATTGCTGTAAATCCTTCGACTTCGATATTCAAAGTCGAAGGATTTAACTTCGAAAGTTGAATATCGAGGGTTAATTAACCCTCGATATTCGACCATAAGCAAATTTGCCCCTCAGTTTTTTCTACATATAGGGGCACATTTACTTAGGGTCGAATATCGAGGGTTAACCCTCGATATTCGACGATCGAAGTAAAATCCTTCGACTTCGAATATCGAAGTTGAAGGATTTACCCTATTTCATTTGTTCGATCGATCGTAAGAAAAATCGTTCGATTTTCCTTTGATCCCAAATTGGCAGGAAAGCCTATGGGGACCTTCCCATACGATTTTTAGTTCGAATCATTCGAAGTCGAAGTCAGGTCGGGACTGAGAATTAAAATAGGCCCTGGCATTTCAGGTACACAGAGGCCCAATCAGCCCACACAGAGGCCCAAACAGCCCCCACCAGCCCACTAAATACTGACTTTCAATTGGACTTTATAGCAGCCCCTCTGGCATTTGCCAGAACCCACAGATTGCCAGTCCGGGCCTGGTCGAAGTCGTAGTCGAAGGTCGAAGTAGCCAATTTGATGGTCGAAATAGCCAAAAAAACGTTCGAAATTCAAAGTATTTTCCCTTCTATTCATTCACTCGAGCTAAGTAAATGTGCCCCATACTGTTACTGTACATTAATTCTGGAAATGCCCTTTGTTAATTGCTTATGATATATAATGCTGCCTTAACTTTACAAGCCAGTAATATCAAAAGTGTGCATACTTTTCTGCAGTGAATTTAACAAAAAAATGAAAACGGGCCAATTGCTATATTTGTAACCCCCAATGCATCATGTCCCCACAATTCTGCCTGTGCCTTATGTGGCTGAGGTTGTTGGGAGTATTTTCCACAGCAAAAATGACATATGTAGAACTATGTGAACGTGCAAGTGCAAGGAGTAAATGCTGGTGCCGGCTATTTTGTGCAACTAACAGCAGGGAGACCTTTTTTTAGAATAACCTGCATGGGGTCAGAGACCTCAGGGACTTAAGGTATTAATGGTTTTAGCAACTACACTTTACCGCAGTGAGTAGGGATGGGCGAATTTCTCCCGTTTTGCCGTAAAATTGGCGAATTTAATGCAAAATTTGCGAAACAGAGAAAAAATTGTGTCCAATCTTGGACACACGTCTGAAAAGTCGCTCACGTAAATTTTGATGCTGGTGTTAAAGTCAATGGGTGTCAGAATAGTGTTGACGTGCGTCAATTTTGACGTGATCGACTTTTCGGACACGTGTCAAAATTTTTTTGACTCCGGTGAATTTTCAGGGGAGATTCACGGAAATTTGCCGCAAATTCGTGCCTGGCAAATAAATTCGCCCATCAGTGAGGTCTCTGATCCCATGTTGGTCATGCAAAATAGATGATGATTGGAGCAAAATTCCAGGTTATTTAACTGACTATCAAAATGTATTTAAGATAAACAAATTCAACAAGTCAGTTGATTTGACTTTTTACTATCAATACACCATGACCTGGAGAATTCAGAACCTTCACATACAGAGAAACTGAGTTGCAGAAGTTGCAAGACACCTAATAATATAGATCTGTCTTTATGGACCATTGGTTCTGAATTGGGAGGAGTAAAACCATATACATGATTACTGTATAATCAGTGTGCCCATAATCAGACTAGTCTTTCCTATAAAGATATGGGACCTGTTATTCTGAATGCTCAGGGCCTGGGGTTTTTCAGTTAAGGGGGGCTTTCTATAATTTGAATCTTTATACCTTATCTCTGCTAAACATCATTTAAACATTAAATAAACCCAATAGGATTATTTCCCCACCAATAGGAATTAATTACATAATGGTTGGGATCAAGTACAAGATACTGTTTTGTTATTACAGAAAAAAAGGAAACACATTTTACAATTTTGAATTATTATCACAAAATGGAATCTATGGGAGATGGCCATTCTGTAATTCAGAGCATTCTGGATAACAGATTTCTGGATAACAGATTCTATACCTGTACAATGCATACATGGCTTAAGGTGGCCATACACTGGCCAACCCTCCACAGGTTGGGTAGTATGGCTGGAATTGAATTATTATCTTAAAATGGAATCTATGGGAGATGCCCATCCTTTAATTTGGAGCTTTCTGGATAATAGATTTCTGGATAACAGATTCTATACCTGTGCAATGCATACATGGCTTAAGGTGGCCATACACTGGCCAACCATCCACAGGTTGGATAGTATGGCTGGAATTGGCCAAATTACCCAACCAAATCTGGATATGTATGGCAACACACTAGTTTGCAAGTAGCTTGAAAAAAATCTATTTTACAAGTTTTAAAATGGTTTAATAAGCATGCCAAATGACTAATTTAACAGTTACTATATCCCTCAAAAGACATGTAAATCTCTATTCAATAAACATAAAAAAAATTAAAAAAAAATCATACAGTACAAAGGCAAGCAATTAAATAAATGAATAACTGTACCTTTTCCATTAACAAATCAAATTACCAGACTCCTTTGGTTGGCCATCACAACAGTTTTTGATTGCACAAATAATATTTTTTATTAAACTTATTATTTTTGCAATCATTATAACCCTTTCCTCTACTATTCAGCAATCAACTATTAATCTAAACTTCTCCCTTTCTTTCCTTACTTTATAACATTTTCGTTCTTCTTTTACACCATTAGCACTCACCTCTATTTGTGGCCTCTCTCCTCCTGGTTAGAATGACCCGCATAATTAAAGCTTCTTTTAGCATTGTACAGTCTATGTACTGTAACTGCAGCATGTATTGGGTCTGACTTTCACTTTACTGGCACACACTCAGCATCCCATTCCCATTTCATTTGAAGCATGCTATGATTCTACCACAAACTCATGATTCTAGCATATGGATATGTTTTTGAAAAAAAAAAACTTAACAAAAGGAAACGTATGTTCCATCTTGCATTTAACTTGTACTAAATAAAATCCCCAAACTGAATATAAAATGTGGAATGTCTATCTTCTAAAGACTATTAAATAGACACAAGTATGCTACACATATGTGAATTCTGTTAAGTTGCTTAATACAAAAATAACAATCGTGATTTAGCAAACCATAAATATGTCCAAGCTTTATTGAAAAGCAATAAATAAATGGAGACTGAGGAGCTCAGAAGCAGAGTTGGCCCTGGCAACTTTTCAAATATACCGTAATGATAGAAAGGCCTAGGTTGTACAGTAATGGCAAAGAATAAACTAGTCTTTTGTCTATCTAATTTTTTTCCTGTGCAGAATAACAAAGGAGATGACTTAAGAAAGTCACAATACAATGTACTATCTTAAACTGGATTTATTTTTTTAAATACATTCAATTTATAGATTTGCAATATGGAAATTCTTGGGCTTAGAGTCATTAGAAAGCAGATGAATCTAACAGTTTAAAGAAAGCTAAACTGCCTTTGTGGAATCATCTGTGTAACACGGAATCATCTTCTGTCATCCTTCCTGAGTTTGAAATGTCATTTTTAAGTAAGCCAAGTTTTCATACATTGTGGAGGCTAATAAAAGAACCCTGGGCTCTTACTACTTTTCTATGTGAACCACATTTTTGCTAAAAGTTAATACAGGTATGGGACCTATTATCCAGAATGCTCGGGACCAGGGGCTTTACGGATAACAGGTAATTTGGATCTTTATACCTTAGGTCTATAAGAGAATCATGTAAACATTAGGTAAACCCAATAGGCTGGTTCTGCTTCCAATAAGGATTAATTATATCTTAGTTTGGATCACGTTCAAGGTACTGTTTTATTAATACAGCGAAAAAGGAAATGATTTTTAAAAAATTATATTTTTTTGGAATCTATGGCAGATAGCCTTTCTGTATTCGGAGCTTTCTGGATAACTGGTTTCCGGATAACGGATCTCATACCTTTACTAACTCAAATTTTATGTCAATCCTAGCGTGAGTAGAGATAGATGCAGCCCACACCTTTCTGTGGAGCTGCTTATAACCCATAAAGCCCTTAGCTCCAAGCAACCTTAGCCTCACTTGATAAGAGCTGTACAGCTATTGATATATATTTCAGCCCTTACATCATTGACAACCATGGTGTATATTAAGGATGACATTAAAAATTGAATCGGAGTAGATACCTCAGAAGATAAGCACTCTTTTCAATAAATATAAAAGAATCACATGACAATTTCAGGAAACTATTAGGAAATATTAGAATTTTATATCTTCCGTTTGTACATTAATATTAAATGAATGCACTTCCTCTTTTTTTTAGGCCAACCAATATACTTCCTGAATAGCACAACATAAAGAGAACAGTAAGCCATATTTACCTTAACAGTCTTTGCCAAAAAAGATAAATTGACTTTACTATTCCCTCAGATGCATTGACATTTACAGTTTATTAAAGAGGAACCATCGCGAAAATTTCAATTTAAAATAAGCTTCATCATACTGAAATAAGAAACGTTCTAAATACGGTCAATTAAATATTCTGCATAGTTTCTGAAATAATCAAGTTTATCTTCACTATCCCTCTTAGCATCTGTTACTCTTCATACAGCAGTTGGGTGTCAGATATTCATTGACAGTTAGATCCAATATATCTTATAGGGGGCTCCCTTTCCTAGCAGATGTATTAGAGCTCACTAAAATAACTGATTCCAGTACAAACAAAATTAACTGCATTTTGCACAAATCCTGCATGTAGAGAGACATCTTCTAGGCAAAAGTAGCCCCCCATATATACTATCAATGATTATATGACACTCAACTCCTGCATGAAGAGAGAATGAAGAGAAACAGATGCTGAGAGAGGAATAGTGATGATAAACGTGATTATTTCAGAAATGATACAGAATTTTTATTTGATTGTATTTAGTTTCTTATTTCAGTGTGATGAAGCTTATATTAAATTTTCATTTTCTCGATAGTTCCCCTTTAATAAAACAAAATATGCATTATACCAATATGATTTTTTTTACTTTTACCTCATTTGAAAAATTCTCTGCAAATTCTTTCTGGTTTTCGTTCTTGGTGCTTGAGGGAAACCTGTAGCTGGAAATGCAAGGATGATGTTAATACAATGTTAGCAAAAGTATTCTTTTAACAGTACACAACAGAGAAACATCAGAGCACTATTTCAATGGTTAATACCTGCACATACATTATTCATCCCTAGAATGCCTTCATTTTAAAAAAAGGAACACAAGGCCAGCAAATCACATGCAATAAAGTATAAACATCAATCAAACGATTTTCCTTCGATCAAAAAAAGCTAGGAAAGCCTATGGGGACCTTCCCCATTGGCTAACATTGATGCTCGGTAGGTTTTAGGTGGCGAAGTAGGTGGTCGAAGTTTTTTTTAAAGAGACAGTACTTCGACTATCGAATGGTCGAATAGTCGAACGATTTTTAGTTCGTATCGTTCGATTCAAAGTCATAGTCGAAGGTCAAAGTAGCCAATTCGAAGTAGCCAAAAAAAAACTTTGAAATTCGAAGTATTTTTTATTCTATTCCTTAACTCGAGCTAAGTAAATGTGGCCCTTAGTGTCTTATATTACATATGGGGGAAGTGTATTAAAATACAGCACTGAATGAAAATCATCTCTATTCCTTAACTCGAGCTAAGTAAATGTGGCCCTTAGTGTCTTATATTACATATGGGGGAAGTGTATTAAAATACAGCACTGAATGAAAATCATCTCTATCCAGTTTTTAAATTGCTTGTTTATTGGAATCATTTGGCTTTATGGGAAAAGTAAGAAACTGGGATGACCATTTATCAAAGGTGGAATTTTAGTGGTTTTTGAATCCTATTACTCTAAAATCACGATTGCCATGAATGTTATTAAAAAATCCAAATAGAAAAAGTAAAACAAATTTCACGATGCACTAAAATATACCTCTAATACCTCTAACATGTGAGGTTTTCTGAAAATTACCAGTGAAAAAAATCATAAAACCTCTAAAAGTCCAAAATTATAAAAAATGGTCCGATATAATGTTCCAAGCACAGCTCACAATGACTTCTATTGGATCCTGACAGCTTTTATCTGACAAGTTTCTTTATTAGAGTTTTTCTTGGCATAATAAAGCTCATGAAAAAAAAGAAGAATATTAGTAAATGTCGGGTTTTATTTATTTATTTATTTATTTATTATACAGGAGTTTGCTTCAGTTGCTTAAGTGAGTTTTATGCATGATGATTTATTCCAGTTATACCTTGTATATTATGGTACATGATTCTTAATGCATCTTGTGCTAAGTATAGCACTGCCCTAGGAGATACAGCAAATATTACAGAAAATTAACCAAATAATCTGGTTGGTTTCTATGGTGATGTACATAGTAAACTGAAATAGAGCATGTACTTTAAGGGCTCCAGATTTCATGGAATAGGTTCATATCAGGACAGAAAACGGAGTAATCATCACAAAATTAAATGCTATCAACAGTCCTAACCAGCTAAACGTGTAAGAAAAAGGGGGCCCAATCCCTGATTATGCCTCAGTTCTGCCCCAACACTAAACCAATACACCCAAACACTTCCAAAAAAATACACATTATATTCTAGAAGGTTTGCAGATTTATACTGAAGACTGTAGATTTATCTTAATATTACTCTTCATTGGGAGGCCCATTTATCAAAGGTCGAATTTCTAATTCATGTAAATTTTTTAAATTTCGAATATACTCCCAATTCGACTGGGAGGCCCTTAGTGTGAACTCTTCTTGCACTGATGAAGTAATGATTGCATTTTTTTAGAGGATCTGGCTTTTTCCCATTAGGGTGCGTGACTCTCAACTCAAGATTTATCAGGAAGAGAATCAGACACACAAATTGATATACAAACTTGCATTACAGATACAAAATAAGGTTTCCATATATTTCTCTAACATTATTTCTTGTTCAGTTGTTCAGCAAGAAAACTTTGCTTGTTTGAATTTTAACACTGACAGTAATGATGAATTTTGGCCATACAGGGTTATTACATCACTGACTGACATCACTATTTATGTGCAGGGGGGTTCTTGCACTCAAGTTACCATTTTACAGGATAACATAACACTCATAATTATTAGCCCTATACCCCAGCTTCTAATAAATATGTTAAACTGGGAAGCTTAACTTATATGTGCATTCCCTAAAGACTGGCTTATATTTGTGGAAGGGGCATAAGTTCATAAAGGGTCTAGGTAATGTTATCCAGCTCTCTAGAGAAATAAAATAGGTGCAGGAACCACCTAGCTCATAACCTGACAGGGAAGAGCATGTAGAGTGAGCTAGATGTACTTTTATTAAAATGTAAAATCTTTGCAGATTTTTCAGTTTTTATTAAAATGAAGTGCAGTATTTTACAATTTAACATGTTCAACCATTAAAATGACAAGGGAATGAAGCATTTAAGGCTGAAACAATTTAGTTGGAAAAATAGAAAGATCTAAGGATTAGCAACTGTCTAGTACAAACTTGTAGCCTGTTTTTTTCTATAGAACATATTTTCTAATCAAAAACCCTTTTACCAAAAGCTTAGAGGACTATTTACTAAATTTCGACTTTTTCTCACTATATTAAAAAAAAATTAGAGCGAACTCCCAAACCCTAATCCCCTTAATTTACCAATAATTTTTCTGCTAAAAAATTGGTGGGAGAAAATTCAAATCGATTTACTTTTTTTTTTGCCGCGATAACTCGAATTTATCAGGTTATTGAATAAAACCAGCACAAACAGCCTAAAACTAGTGGGAACCCTGAAAGTAAAAAACATGTTCCATTTGTTAAAGGGACCATATGCCATGGACTTCTACATGATTTCAACAGGTTTTAGCTGGAGTATTTTCAGATTTGGATTTTTAGCAGCTCTGATAGGAAGGAAGCATTTTATGCATTTCTGCCAATTTTGTGCATTTTGTTAAAATAATAATGGGAGAGAGCCAGGGGTCATTTTGGTGATGTTTGTAGCCTTACTGACATTAAATTAGATATAAAAAACTCGAATCAAGTTTTTCTAACTCGATTCGAATTCGAGTTTTTCTAATTCAAACTGAATTTGAATCAAATTTTCAAGTTTTTCTAATTTGAATTTGTTTTTAGTTTTCGGGTAGATTCTATTCGTCCGAGCACATGAATTTGAAATTCAACCCTTGATAAATGTGCCTCTAATTGTTTAATGCAACTGTATAATTTATGGTTAATACGGATATGTTCAGGTGTGTCACTAGGGGGAGCGAAAGGATCACTATTGTTGGGAGAAATCCCCAGTGGGTGGAGGAAAGGAGGTTATAAAAGGGAAGGTTGTAGGCAGGCATTTTGGAGAGGCGTAATTGGAAGAATGAGGAGCAGCAGACGCTATAGCAGTAGAGTTATCTCTTGGAAGGGCTACTGATCCTAGTCAGTGAGAGAGCTAGTGGAAACCAGTATGCTCTACATAGCAGAAGGAAGTTAGGTGACTAGCATGGGCAGCTGTGGCCCCCATGAGGAGGTAGTGGGCATAGTGTGCCCAGCGGGAAACCCGCCAATCAGGTTTTAAATGGAGAGGCTTAGCCGAAAGGAGTCGGCCAGGACCCAAGAGGGTTACCTGTGAAAGCAAGTCCTCCCTGGTAGTGTGCAGCCACAGGAAGAGTCACAGGAAGAAAGCCGAGTGGTACAGCCCTGTGAATGGTATGCTGTTCTGATGAAAGCCATAACCAATGACTACAACTCTCTGCTGCGTGTGTCTTTAGTGGAGGATCTCCCCACACTACAGGTCGGTGATACATTGAGGTTAGTAAGGTGTGGCATAGAAGGCAGTTGCCCCATTACGAACTTATAACAATTTGTGGGTTACTTGCCTGAAAGGGACACCAAAAACAGGCCGTTTTATACCATGCTTTAAAAGCATGTGCAACCACATTTATATCAAGGTGAAAGTCCGTAAATGTAACAACAGTCTGCCTCATCATCACTCTACAATCTAAACCCCAACTAAAGCTGGCCATAGACGCAAAGATCTGATCGTACGAATCGAGGATTCGTACGATATTCGGACCGTGTGTGGAGAGTCCCGACATTTTTCGTCCGGCGGAGATCGGTCGTTTGGTCGATCGGACAGGTTAGAAAATTTCTGACGCCTGCCGATAATATCTCTGTGTGTATTGCCGATCGTACGATTTTCAGTGGGAGACTGTCACTAGCTTTGGTTGGACATAGATATCGTACGATTGCTGTCAGGGGCAGAACATTGCTGATCTGTTCTTTAACTAATCTGACTGGTAAGACTTTGATCTGAATGGTTAGTGGCGGGTCGGGAGATGGGAAAGTCCAATCGTACGATGAGTCGTACGATCGGATCTTTGCATCTATGGTCAGCTTAATAGTGGGCTGGGCACACATAGAACTGGGTGTATAAGGGCAGGGTTGAACTTGATGGACTTTGTCTTTTTTCAACCCGATTTAACTATTTAACCAAACAAGAAGCTAGCCTACAACAGATCTGATATCCATCTTTTGCAATATTTCAGTAACGTATAACAATCACAAATGAATCAGAATGTCCAAATACATAAATGTGAGATAGTAAAAGTACTGCAATGGTTATCTGGTATAACAGTAGAGAAAGTGAGCAGATGTTTCTAAAATACGTTCAGATTTCAGGCAGCATTTCTGTACCTGATCACAACAACATAGTTATTCCATGAAAATATAAACTAGCCTGTTCATCAGACGCTTGATATTTTATTTGGCACTTGCCTCAAGCGCTCGCTTCGAACTTTGCACAGGATTGGACAAGTGCCACTAGCCGCGTCCAAGAATCTCAAAGGATACACGGCACAATTTACAAACACGGCATTGTCATGCGCAAGACAAAAGCTGGATATGTACTTCAGCAAAATGTGAATAGGTCACTACTTACAGCTGTTAAACAAATAATGAGGTCAGAAACTTTATTTTTAAACAAAGAGTGAGAAAGACAAACAGCTTCAGTGACCATCACATTTTAGCCAAATGAAGGCGTTCATGCACCCACCCTAATGGCTTCAACTAATTCAATATGAAAGGACAAATCTGAAATAACAAGTACTTGTTATTATAGTTTGGCACAGCTCAATTGTTGTCAGTTTGCTGCCATGAAGTATTTCCTGCAACAATCTTTTTATCCGCAGATTTCATATAGTAGCTCTTGAAAACAAGTGCTCAGCTTATGGTACACACAGAATACATACTATTTGGATGAATACAGATGGCACTGAGCTGACATTTTTGCTTCAGACACATCTGTGCGATAGAACTTGAGTATAGTCTTTAAAATCTGTGGAGAAGGTCCCAGCCAGTGTACTATGGCAGCTCCTAAGCATATTCATAAGTTCAAATATTCAAAACATGCATGTAACAAGCAAACAGCATGTAATCCCTTTATATTAAAATAAAAATAAATGAGCGCCATATCTTATAACCGGCATGAACCTTCAAACATTTAACATCATAGGAGACATCTAACAGTTTGCTCAATATTGAGAACTCTTACTTTTATTCCCCCAAACAATTAAGGTCTCTATAAAAAGATACTGCATAAAACAACTTATATGTAAAACCCTGCTTAAATAAACCATTTTCATAATAATATACTTTTTTAGTAGAATGTGCCATTGGGTAATCCTAAATTGAAAACTTCCATTTTAAAAAATAAGGGCCGCCCTCTGGGATCGTAGGATTCACAGTGCACACAAACAAACCACACATGTTAGGTCACATGAGCCAATTAACATACAGAGTTCTGTCTTTTGCTTCCACACTTCTTCCTGTTACAGTTAGAGCTGCAGTATTTCTGGTCAGGTGATCTCTGAGGAAGCACACTGACCATCACAAAATGGTGGTTCAAGGCAAGAGATGTAAAAAGACAATATTTACTTAAATATATATTCCAGTTTGATAAGATTCTTTAATATGCCACTTAATATGATATAAGCTATCTGTTGCTTAAATATTCATTTTGGGGGTAAAGAGGGAAGCCATGTACTGCATCCAAACTCAACCATTTCCCTCCTTTTTTATGTGTCATGTGTTCACAGCCTGATATGCTGTAGGTTCTACCTTTAATGAAGGCTCTGATGATATTATGTTGAGTCGGAACAGAGAAAGCATTAAGAGTTAATAGCTCATGGCACTGATGCCTATAAAGAGCTGATGATTTCTACCACATGAATGAAACAGTTTCTGACAGGTCCCCAGAACCTGCCTAGCAAGAAAATGTGGCTTTGCACACACCTAAGTAGTTTTAACAGAGTGTGCTGAACATTAGTAAATATAGTATATAGAACTAGGGCTGACTCTGCTCCAGTATCAGTGGTGATGGTATTTATTTCCACCCATTAAAAGATCCCATCATCAGAATGATCTTCAGGGGAGACTGCACTTTATTGGGCTCTCATGTCTGCTGCTTTATGCAGTGGATAAGTAAATAATTGTATTTTAATAAAAGAGGCACATCTGTATTAAAAACATTGGTATCCCAAGCACGTTAATTTGCCCTGAGCCCCCATGGCCACTCTGGACAAGTCTTACCACGCAACATCTATCTCGCTGACTCAGAAAAGTCATAAAACAATCTCCCCTTTAAAATGCTCTGCTCCTCTTTCCCCAAGCTCAGAACTATAAAATCCATTCCTCATCAGACATGCTTTATTTTTCCATTGTAAAAGCCAAGTGAACAAGCACTTGAACAGCAGCCAGCAAGCTTCCACGCAGGTTTAATCACTAATCTTCCCTTCTTTGTCATGTGAATGCTACACTCTAAAGTCTCTTAATACATTATTTTCTTAAGTTCTATGTAACGACTTAAAAAGTGGCAGGCCGTAAGCGTAATTTGCTTTGAAGCCATGATTGTTTTAATTAATTCAGCCAAGGCGTGTGGCTGTGAATGCAGCAATGCCCTTTGCTATACAAGTTAGCTGTTCCCCTAGCTAGTGTATTCAGTGGACAATGCACAAGCACCGGACTCAAACTGACTCTAGTTTTCTTAATACTGGGAGAGGGTTGAAGTTTAATATTACAGGCGCTTTCCTGTCCAGACAAGAACAATCCCATTAAACTGGCATGGTTCTCTGCAAAAGAGTAATGCCTCTTAAAGGAGAAGTAAAGCTTAACCAAAGAAGTAAGCTAGAAATGTTGTACATTATGTTTTGGGTTTATGTACCAACCCGAGGTAACCACAGCCCTTTAGCAGAAGATATGTGCCTCCAAAGATGCCCCAGTAGCTCCCCATCTTCTTTTCTGCTGATTCACTGCACATGCTCTGTGCTGCTATCGCTTACTGAGCTTATGGACCCACTCACAATATACAGTACACATAGAATATAAATGTCACAATATAAGGCTGATTAGTAATTAATACATTCAATTACCGCATGGCAACACAGAAACCAGTACAACTAACATCAGAATTTAATAATCATCCTTGTAGCATCATCTTATATCACAGGCCAACCTCATTTCTGCTTGATAATTTGCGACGACCCCTAAGCTTAGCTTCTCAACCTCTGTTCAGAGACCACTGAGCATGTGAGTGTCGTAGACAGTTTCCAAGATGGTGACCCCCTGTGACAAGTTTGAAGTCCTGGATCATTGCTGTTATTGACAAGCTGAAACTTTAGGCTGGTGCAATAAGTTCAGTATATAAAATGGCATTTTTAGCTGTATTCATATTTATAGTTTAGTTCTCCTTTAAGAATGAGGCCACTGCCAAAGATGATGGAGTTTTTTTTTGCCTTCCTCTGGATCAACTAACAGTTAGGCAGGTTAAAATAGTTTTAAAAGGTTGAACTTGATGGATGTGTGTCTTTTTTCAACCTAACAAACTGTAATGATCTCGTTATCAGGAACCCTGTGGGTTCCGGTGTTCACCGACGCCCTTTCGGGTCCCCAGGCTTTCTGCTGCGGAAGCCAACAAGGAGGAAGTGTGAATAAACAACAAGTCTGTAAATGAGGTACCGGCAAGGATTTAGAAAAGATGTGGTCAAAGTTCAGGCAAAGGGTTCAAGGCAGACAGCAGGAATCGTAGTCAAGGGTCAGGCAGGAGTAAAAAAAACAGGTTATCAAAGACAAAATATGCTTGAGCAGTAAACTGAAGCCTAGCTTGGGTATTCTCAAAATGGTTGACTGGCCTTTTAAGTAAGGTTTGGCGCCAATAATTCAAATCTGGCGCCCCCTGGTGACTGACGCAGGCGTCAAACACCAGAGTCACCTAGCCCCTAACCCGTGGGATGTAGTGCGCGTCTGCCGATGCAGAGAGACGCACCGGGAGGTAAGATAAGGAGCAGATCTCCCGGCGCGTCTTACACATACTATGTTACTATGGCAAAGGACCCCCTATGGTATATGCTTATAGACTCTACAGAGTGGCTCATAGACATAGATCACAATGTACACTTGCACCTGTACAGTATGCCTTTTCTTTTCATTATTCTGACTGTAATAGAATATTCCAGGCTAAATGAAAAGGGTTACTGCATTGGAACAAATGAGTACCCTGCTGTACCCAAGCCTAGGGTCCCTTCCAGCTGTTTCCATCCACCCATGCCTCAATTAAAAGGGAAATCTAGTTTGTGCTAACACCAGATTACTGGATTAACCTGCCCCTTGCTGCGTTTCCTGTTGGGCATTGTTTGTTCTTTCCTGCAGAACCACAGCTGGAAGCAAAATGACAGTGTGTCTGTATGTGAGCAGCTGTCAGAGCTTTGTTTGCAGAAACAAAGTGTTTGTAGGAAAAAAAATATTCTCAACAAGATATGGAAAATTACTTGTTTCCAATCCTTATTGCGTCATTTTAGGTGTTTTGTCATCATGAATGTGAATGAGTTTTTACTTTCCTTTTTTTTCTGTGTGAGTTCACTAAGAGGTGATTAAAAGGAGGGGACTGTCAGTTCTGGGATATGCTTTATTCAACTGGAGGACAGCACACCTAGGGGCAGATTTAAAAAAGGTCGAATTTCAAATTCATGTGGATTTTTTTTAACTCTAATAAATTCAAATAAAGTCAAATATAGTATCTTATTTAGAAAAAACTTGAACGTCTAAAACTCGAATGAATATTCCCAACCCAAATGTTCCCAGGGTCCAGGTATGATAAATCTGGAATTCGAATTTGGATTATTCCCAACTCAAATTTGTGAGTTTTGTGAGTTTTTACTATACAAAAATCCTCCCCTTAGTACGTATCTCATATGCTTGATCTCAAATTTTCCTTCTAACTGCAGCTAACAAGCACCACAACCTATGATTTGTACTGATGTTAAAAGCTGAAGCTGTTAAAAGCTAAACAAAATGATTGTTTCATAAAAAAGTGTTTCTTCCCCTTTAACATTGTTGTTGTTCTTTACAGGCACATAATGAGGGTGCATAAAGTATAATACAATCACCTGCTATGGCAGTTTTCAGTGGTACAAGCGGTGTTACATTACATTTCGTTGCAATTAAAGGTATGGGACATATTATCCAGATTGCTCGGGACATGGGGTTTTCCGGATAATGATCTTTCTGTAATTTCGGTCTTCATACCCTAAGTCTACTAGAAAATCATGTAACACTTATTAAACCCAATAGGCTAGTTCTGCTTCCAATAAGGATTATTTATATCTTAGTTTGGTTTAAGTACGAAGTACTGTTTTATTTTTACAGAGAAAAAGGAAATCATTTTAAAAAATTTTGATTATTTGATTATAATGGAGTCTATGGGAGACATCCTTTCATTAATTCGGAACTTTCTGGATAATGGGTTTCCTGATAAGGGATCCCATACTCTAATTTACAGATGCCTTTTTAGCAAGGTAAGAAATACAGGGTTACTTAATACAAAGCTGATCCAGGGACTGATTCAAGTACCCTTTTGGAACAGAAAAGTAACAATTCCCCCCTCTGATACTTTTTCTGCTTGACATGAAGTTGCAAAACTAGTTACACATGGATAGTTACAAATGCTACATATGGATTAAAAGACCAAACCCTACACCCATGCTCCTTTCCCCAGAAAAATGCAGCAAACTTCTATAGGTTGCAATATTCTTGTGCTTCTTTGAATTTTGCTGCTTCCCGGGCCAGTACACATGCACAATAGGGTGAAAACCTGTCTTTTTCCTCTAGTTCGGCATTTCACTCTACTGTACTGGTGCACCCAGTCTGGATCATAGAGAAGATCCAGAAAGAAGAAGATTGTGACATGGTGCCCTACAGTAGTAACCTGGGTCAGGGCAGTTTTCAGCAAACAGGTGCTCTGTCCCAGGGGGGTGCCTACTATTATACCTTTCCTTCTCCTTCATATGATACTGCTGGCATAGTTATTAACACTGAAGTCAATTGCCAACAGTTTAGTAACCCTTAAGAATCAGAAATGTACTTGTATTGTTTGTTTTACACTAGATGTAAATTGTTGTTTGGGTGCTTTGGCTTAATAACTTTTTCCAGCATAAATTAATGAGCCAAATAATACCCAGTAGAAAGCCATTGGGAACTACTCTTTCTCTGATTAGGTTAAGAAAACCACAATATTCTTCATATAGAGGATGTTGTGGCCAGATTAGTCACCCTAGAAACCATGTTATTATTTTTTTACCAGAACTAGGAGAATATGTGTGTGTGTTAAGTAAATTAACCACTGGGGGGAGTAAGAGCTAATACTATGCAAATGTTCCCATGTTTCTGTTTTAAACTACTGTATGTCCTTTGAGCACTCAGGCAGAGTTTATTCATTCAGAATACAGACATGAGAGCAAGTGCATGCAGCTCAGCACATACGATGGGAAATAGAGGAGAAGCTTAAGAAACATTGTTATACACAAGAAATGAACCTCTGGCTCTCTGTAATAGTAATAGGTCCTGATATAAAAACTGTAAAATTAATTTGCTAAACTTTAACATGAATTGTCATTCATATTGGCATTAGGGAGTGATGAGTGTATACACATATATATATAAAATATATAACAAAGCAATAGCTCTTATATGAAAATAGGAAAATAAGAAAACTGCCACACTGCCTTTAGTGCTTCCTTATATAAGAGAAATGTCTTTTAGCACTGGATTTTATAATGGTGAAAAGTCTGAATCTGAAAATCGGGCATCTCAGACCTGTCGAGGTTGTATATAAGTCAATGGGAGAAGTCCCAATGATTTTCTGATGTACGGTAGGTTTTGCGTAGTTTTTGGATAGTTTTTATGAAATTCGTGAAAATCGGAAAAAACAATCCAAAAAAATTCCGCAAAGCAAATTTTTGGGAAAATGTAATAATAAATAAGCGTAAAAAACCCAAGCGGATATGATCGGAGTTTGTAGCAGAAAATATTGAGATACATTCGGACTTTGATAAATAACCCCCTTCGTGTGTCTAAAAAGGGGGTGTTCGCCTTTAGTATAATGTAGAGAGGGCTATTCTGAGACAATGTAGAATTGCTCTAAATTTTTTATTATTTGTGTTTTTTTCATTACTTAGCTTTTTGTTAAGCAGCTCAGCAGTGTGGAAATTTTAACAGCTAACTGGTTGCTGTGGTCCAAATTACCCTAGAAGCCAGTTAGTGGTTTAAATGAGAGACTGGAATATGTATAGGAGAGGGTCTGAATTGAAAGATAAGCAATAAGAAGTAAACAAGTAGGGATCTGTTATTTGGAAACCCATTCAGAAAGCTACGAATTACAGAAAGGCTGTGTTCTATAGACTCCATTTTCTCCAAATAATCTAAATTTTCAAAAATTATTTTCTTTTTTTCTGTAATAATAAAACAGTAACTTGCACATGATTCCAACTAAGATATAATTAATCCTTTTTGGAGGCAAAACCAGCCCATTGATTTTATATAATGTTTACATGATTTTACAGAAGACTTAAGGTATGAAGATCTAAATTATGGAAAGATCTGTTATCCAGAAAGCCCCAGGTCCCAAGCATTCTGGATAACAGGTCCCATACCTGTAATAATAATAGCATTGCAGCCTCAAACAACTAAAGGGTCAGAAGAGAAAAGCAAATAATTAAAAAAAACTATAAAAAAAAAAAAAAAAGATTAATGCAAAGTTGTTCAGAATTGGCTATTATATATCATACTTAAAGGTGGTCCTCCCCTTTAATGTGGAGTATGTAATAGAAAACAGAGATTGTTATAACAGATCACTAAACTAGAGTTTACTTTGTTTTACTGGGCTTAACCTCCTCTCTTTTGCATGACAAAACATTTCATTTTACTTCACCTTTTAGACAAATCTCTTACAGAAATCAGCAATAAAACACTGGCTGTGAAGAGCAAAACTGTGTGTGTTTAGGGCTTATTTAGCCACATATAATCAGACACAAGCTTATTAAGGCAAACTCCAGTTTTCTAGATAATTAATCTTTAGAAAATATGTTATGATTGTGCAATGATTAAACATTTTCATGCCTTCACAGATCTTGTAGTATTTCAGGCTCATTTGCACTTTTTTTTAGCTCCACTCAAAACCTGTTTTTGCCAAAATAAAGGCCATTCTAAGCAATTTTCACTTTATATTAATCACACATTCTCAGTGATTTTAAAGTTATTTGTATATGTAATAGCAAGTGAAAGCAGTATTTGTTTATGCTTTTCTGGTTCTGAATCAATATAGTGAAAGTTAGTTCTACTCTACTGCATTGTTTCAGGAGAAAGAATCATTAGTTTAGAGAATATAAACAATTGTATATTGCTTTCAACGGCTCTTACATTTATTAATAACTTTAGAACCCCTGAAAATGTTTAACTACTAATACTGAAAAGTTGCTACATTTTCTTTTATTAGAAACAGTTTTTGTGTAGAGATTTCTTTTAACTGTTTTAATGGAAATAAACCTCTTTAGCACAAAGAATCTACCACGAACCCTGGCAATAATTTGAGTTCAGCATATAAAAAAAGCATACTTAAAGGGCTAGTTCACCTTTAAATTGGGTTTTAGTCTGATGTTAAATAAACCAAATAGGCTGGTTTTGCTTAACATAAATAATTAATTATATCTGAGTTTGGATCAAGTACAAGGTACCGTTTTATTAATAGATAGAGATAAAAAAAGCTTTCTGGATTATGGGTTTACGATAACGACTCCCATACCAGTAGTAACAATAAAACATTAGCCATTAACAGATCAGTAGATTTTTGGTTGCTGGGGTCTGTAACCCCATCCCCAATAGCCTGATAGCATTTAAATTACAAGATGGTGAAAAAAGGAAGGCAAGTAAATAAAAAACTTTATTAAAAAGTTTTTTAAAAAATTGTCATGTTGGTAGGAACAGAACATACGATAAGACAATAAAATGTAATTTAAAAGTAAACTATCTCATGAAAAGAGATCCATTGAGAGTAAAATGTGTTTCTTTTACTAATATACAGAAACAAAACTTTGTTGTACAATACAGATTAAATGAATATTATAGCCACAATTCTTTATGAGCTCATTTAGCTGTGTTTTTGTAGAAAACACTTCAATAAAATGCATTTTTATTTTATATACTAACAAACTAAAAAGAAGCCATGTTACACAAAAAGAATATTGCACTAATGGTTTGTTAAACAATGCCTACTTTTCTGAACACTCCCCTTTTAACCATACCCACTCCAGGCTACGGCCACAAAGTCCCATTTACTAAAAAAAGACAATAAATATGTCAGAATGTTATACTTTATGGAAGCTGTAATCACCGCTGTTACATTGCTACTGCTGTCCCAATGCAAAAGCGTGGGGAGTGTGAGACAGAAAACAAGAACATGCTTGAGCTAATAGCTGCTGTTGGGGACTTCGTACAGAGAGAGTTTTCCCAAGGGATTAGACAATGGCGTAACTAGATGACACTGGCCCCACAAAAAAATCAATATTGGGCCCCGAAATAAGGGCCCAAGTAACCATGAGTATCTAGTGTTACTGTGCATGCCCTGTGTCTCCCAACTTTTTCAATTGATACATATTAAAATTAGGTTTCATAAAACTTGAATTTGAAAACTTTGAGAAACTGAATTTTTTAAAAAAAGGCCAGGGCTACGCAGAATAGAACAAAAATAATAATTCTGAACAGAAGTCCACAACATCTAAAGTGAATTAATAATTGAAAGGGAGTATTCTGTCCATATTCAGTGGGTCACTACAGACTCCACACCTTATGAGTTTCGGGCTCCCTGCCCTTAATCATAGGCTAAGATTAAAGGAGATTTAAAGTTTAACTAAAGAATAGCTAGAAATGTTTTACATTATGTTTTGGTCTTCTGTACCAGCCAGGGGCAACCACAGCCCTTTAGCAGGGATCTGTGTCCCCAAAGATGCCCCAGTAGCTCCCCATCTTCTTTTCTGCTGATTCACTGCACATGCTCTGTGCTGCTGTCACTTACTGAGCTTAGGGACCCACTCACAATATACAGTAAATTATACATAAATGTCACAATAGAAGGCTGAATAGTAATTAATAAAGATAATTACAACGCGACAGCACAGAAACCAGTGCAATTAGCATCAGAATGTAATAATCAGCCTTGTAGCATCATCTTATATTACAGGCCAACCTCATTTTCTGCTTGATAATTTGCGACAACCCCTAAGCTTAGCTTCTCAACAGCTGCTCAGAGCCCACTGAGCATGTGAGTGTCACAGACACTTTCCAAGATGGCGACCCCCTGTGACAAGTTTGAAGTCCTGGATCATTGCTGCTATTGAGAAGCTGAAACTTTAGGCTGGTGCAACAAGTTCAGTAAACAAAATGTGGCATTTGTAGCCATATCCATTTTTAGGGTTTATTTCTCCTTTCAAAACTGTTTAAAAAATGTGGGTATAGACTATAGAGCATAGTAAACATAGCAATAGCATGCTGGAGTCCTCTAGTGACAAAACAGTGGTACAGCCAAATAACTTAAAAAAAAATCACCATATAAGATGTAATATATTTGTACTTTTTCAGCATGCTTTGGAGATTTTTTGGAAGTTATTTAGTTCTCCTTTAACTTAAATTCAAACCACCCGTTTAAACGAATTAATATATATTATAAATGTAAAGAATGATGGATTAGTAAAAGATACGTTATTTAGATACACATCCTATAATGTTGACCCTGATGCTGTGTTGGCTGTAACCCAAATCCTGTAGGAAATTGACTTGACACATAGACGTAACATTAAAACAATGCATAAAGTTAAATGTAAACATTGGCACAACTGCTGGTACATTGACAAATGTATCCATTGTCTTTTTGGTGGCAATGTCCTTGTTTAACAGGTCCCAGTGTTTCTTTATCCTTCTCTCAGGAGTCTCAAATTAAATAATAAATACATAAATCAGCATCATGACCCAATAATTGAAATCAGTCACAAAACCATATTTTAATTAGAATTTTCTATTGTAGGAATAAACTTCACTATACTAAAGGGGATTGTGGATATCATTTCTAAACAGCATGGAGACCCACACGTTAAAATAAAAACTATACTTCCTTCTGCTGTTTTGGCGCCAAATCTCATTATTTATACCTGTTCTGCTATTCCCTCTTTGCCCAAGCTGGCTTATGGTTGTCTTAGATCCTGCTAAAGCCTTTTCTGTATTATCTCCTGGTATTTGACTCCTACCTGTTCATTGACTACGATCCTTGCTGCCCGCCTAAAGACCTTGATCGGCTCCCAGCAGGAGTAGTCTGGACCAAGGAGGAAGCTTAGGGTTAAAGTCCAAGTTCGCGGTATCAATAAGGGATCAGGACTAGTCGTCGTCAATTACAGGCAAAAGATCAGAAAGCAGGCAGAAGTGGAGCAAAATCCAAGTTCAGGCAGGGTCAAAAGGTTCAGGAATCAATCAGCAATAATAATAGATGCACCCGGAAACCACACAGGAAATCCTATATTCGGTCATTGAACCCGTGACCTCTGCGCCTTTTTATTACAAATCTTCGCGCCGGCCGGGTGATGTCATTGCGCTGGCCATGAAAGCCGCCATCTTGGGAGCAGTGCCGCCGGAGACTGGAGCGACATTGGGCGCTCCTGACACTCTGCCTGTTTTTTAACTATGACTTGATTCGTGCCCACCAGCCATTTAATGTATTGCCTGTTGGAAAGCAGGCAATACTGGTGGTGGGGGGGGTTACATGTCCTTTAATCACATCCGATACCCCAGGCCAAAGTTCCTTTTTATTAAAAATCACAACAACCAGGACTTGAAACATATGCAGTCCAGGACTTTATAAAATGTACCAGGAAATCAATTAACGTCACTTTTGCCTAATAAATTGGCACCTCCAGTGACTTTAGTTTTTGATTGTCTTTTAAGCCCCTTTACAAGAGCACTAGCTTATAAGTTTTACACAAGGGACTTGCATTTTCTTCACAGTTATAGCCCTCCATAAGATGAATGTACAGTATTTGGATCCTGGGGCTACATTACATAGTACATTCATTTTGTTATCACACATATATACATTATCTCTAAAGCTTTGCACTAATCAAATACAAAAACAAATGGTTGAGGACTAGTCAGAATGAATGTGAACACTGATTTATGAATTATGTTAGCAATAAGAAACACCTGATCCACTTACTTTCCTTTAATATCTTACTGTGTGTGCTTCTTTAATTGCTGCAGATCACAAATAAAATATGGCGCTACAATGGAAGCACCATGCAAATACCATTGATTCTACAGGGTGCTATGTTCTCCTATGCGAAAAGTGTTATTGCCTAGAAATACGTGTCGTTGTTCATGGCCTGCACTCACAGAGTTAAAGAGGTTGTTCACCTTCAAACACTTCTTTCATTTCAGTTGGTTTCGGATAGTTCACCAAAAATAGACTTCTTCCATTTAATTTCCATTTGTGACCATTTTTCTAATACTGAAGTTTCATTTTTCACCTTATGTCTTTCTAAAGCAGCTCTTGGATGGGAGGGGGGCACTGTAATTGTTCTAAACTGATACATTATTGATACATCTTTTATTTTTGTCCCTGCAGAATCCCTGCGTTTCATTAAAATCCGCTGTTAGAATTCTGCAGTTGGATTACTGAGCTGCCACACTAAAACACCAGAGACAGGAACATTAAACTTAATAAGTAAAAAACTGTAAATAAATAAATAAATAAAAGATGGAAAGCAATTGAAAACCGTCTTTACTTCTGGTGAACAATCAAAAAACAATTCAACTGAAAAAAAGTGTTTGGAAGGCGAACAACTCCTTTCGATTCTGTTAAATGCCAACATATCTTGTGAAGAAACATTTACTACAAATTCATACCTGAGAAGTCATTATATTAACTGGATAAAAGGACTAAAAATGATTAAACGTATATTTGTTGCCTCTCACACTATTAAAAATACATTTAAGGCAGCCAAAGGTTTTCAGACACATGATATTGGGCAATATTAGACATGGGAGCTTGTAATCAATCATTTAGCAAGGCATCTCAGTTGCCGCTACATTGTGCTATTACGGCTGTGGTTTGTTCCTTAGTGTCTTTTTCTTACATATAGAAATAATCTCTGAATTATAACTTTAAATCACATTTTGCAACTATTACAGTGTGTGGCACAGTGACTAGGAAAGAGGGAATGTATATATCTCCCAGAATGCTCTACGAGACCCATCAAATAAGGAGAATTACAGAGGCGGTGTGCAATTAGGCTGAAGTAACGAGTACAGGTGCTGTGAATGATAAGCCATCTCCTTGGGGAGGTAAGCCCTCTTTTAAAGGAACAGTTCAGTGTAAAATAGATAGGCTGCACGAAATAAAAAATGTTTCGAACATAGTTAGTTAGCCAAAAATTTAATGTATAAAGGGTGTAGTGACTGGATGTCTAAAGGGTGGAGTGACTGGGTGTCTAATATAACAGAACAGAACACTACTTCTTGCTTTTCAGCTCTTTAACTCAGAGTTAGTCAGTGACTTTAAGGGGGGCCACATGGGACATAACTGTTCAGTGAGTTTGCAATTGATCCTCAGCATTCAGCTCAGATTTAAAAGCAACAGTTATGGCCCATGTGGCCCCACCTCAAGTCACTGATTGGTTGGAAACCAAGAGAGCTGAAAAGAAAGAAGTAGTGTTCTGGCTATTATGTTAGACATCCAGTCACTCCAGCCTTTATACATTACATTTTTGGCTGACTAACTATATTAGAAACATTTTTTATTTTGCATAGCCCATTTACCCAGTTTTTCTTTTTATACTGAACATTTCCTTTAAGGAAGCAGGAAAAGGGGTAGAAGGAGAGTTACTGCGGGAGTGGTGCCATTTTGAATACCTGCGTGGAGAGTCAGGTTTGGTGAACCTGTGTTTATTTGGAATAAACAGCCTAATGGGAGCTAAAGCTCTGCCAAAATGACAAGCCCTTTGCATGCAGGCAACCAGGCTGTAATGGTTACAGAGGACTGACCTGCAAGTGTTTATCTTCATGTTATGTAATGTTGCACTTGTGGATTATTTTATGGACACAGTGTATTGTTTGATAACACTTATTATAACCCATCATTTCACCCCCTCCCAATTTGTTGTTTCACAATTGCAATGCACATCTATTGCACTGAGCATTATTGCCCTGAGCATCATGGGAGTTGTACCTTAGCATGGGATGTGGAATTTGTTAGCCACTCCTATTTAAAGGACTATTTAAAGAAAAAGTAACACTAACAACTAGTAGATCAAGATGTTGGCTTTTTCAAAGCCAACATAATTATTAATTTAAAAATCTATTCTATGCCCCTTTAACAATAACCCTATGCTGAACAATGATTTTTATTTTGCTTTTTTGCATTTCTCTTCCTGCAGTACCAAAATGAGCTTTGCCAGACCCTAAGTGTGTGCTCACCAGCAGCTCCCAACATCTCATCTTCAAACCAGAAGTATTTTGCTGCAGCTCTACAGAGTATTTTTAATCAGCCGCATTGGTTCCTCAAGCATGATTTATTTGTACAAGTGCTGCGAGCAGCAAAGGAGACACCCAATAGAGCTATAAATCCATACTGTCAGTGGGCTCATTCCTTTGGCTCACTCCTTCACTGCTTGCAGCACTTACAACAGTAAACTACAGCAAAGAAAGTGACAATGTTAAAGTGCACTCTGCCCTGAATCCTAAATACTGCAGCAGAATGTAAAAAGAAACTGAAAGATTACACAGGGCTGGAAATCTTGAGTAGAGCTGCAGGAATTGGCTTCAGGTTTAAGAAACTGTTGGGGAGCGCACAACATAATGTACTATCTGGCACAGTTCAACTAGCCCTATCACCTTTTGGTGCAGCAGGAAGAGGACCTTTATTATGGTATTTTTACATTATGCACTTAAAATAAAAAAACATTTTGCAGAGTAGATGTATAGTTAAAGGGGCAAAGAACAAAATTTTAAATTAATAATTTTGGGGGCAGATTTACTAAGGGTCGAAGTGAATTTTCGAATTTAAAAAGTTTGAATTTCAAACTAATTTTTTGGTACTTCCACCATCAAATAGGCTTAAATTCGACTTTGTTTCGAAGTAAAAACGGTCGACTTTGGAAATTAGAAGTACTGTCTCTTTAAAAAAGTTCGACTTCGACACTTCACCATCTTAAACCTGCCAAATTGCTATGATAGCCTATGTGGACCTCCTAGACCCCATAGCCAACATTTGGCTAAGTCTTTAGAAGTCGAAGGAAAATCTTTTGATCGATCGATGAAATCGTTAGAATAATTAAATACGAAGGATTTCATCGTACTATCGAACGATTTTCTTTTGACCGAAAACGGCCAAATTCGATACAAAAAAACTTCGACTTCGACATTCGAAGTCAAAGTAATCCAATTCGATGGTCGAATTTCGAAGTTTTTTCCACTTCGAAATTTGACCCTTGATAAATCTCACCATTAGTGTCACTTTTCCTTTAAAGAGATGCTGACACCAGAAATTAACTTTTTTTTTCCATCTATCACAACATTGTCTTTGAATGCTATTTATAATTTTTTATATTTTACTTACCTTTCTTACCCACATGTTCCTCTGTGAGGGGGTGCCATATCTGTGCAGCAATTGTGCCATAAAGGAGAACCAAATCCTTTATTTTAAAATCCCCTACCCTACATAGACCTCACTCCCTGCTCCCCCCAGCCTAGTTGTTACCTTTGGTAAATGCCCCTAACGCTTTACTTACCCCTTGTTGCTGATTCAGCACATAAGAGTTCACGGTGCATCTTCTTCTCTTCAGTAATCTTCGGGTCTGCTTCCGGTGCTTTCCATGACTTTTGGTGCATGTGCAGTTGTTAAAAAATGGCATACTGCTCCAACTGCGCATGCGCCAATATGACACTTACTTCACAAAGATTACCGAAGAGAAGAAGATGGCATGCGCTCGTAGGGAGGTGCGCACGTTTGCATGCAGGCATTTTGACCCAGGCAGCCTAGGGGCATGAAAAGATGAGATCCGGTCTTGTTAGCATGACCTTGAAGAAGGCATTGAGAGAGAGAGAGAGAGACAGGCTGGATCAGAAGGGGATAAGCTAAAAGATCATGATTGGGGATCCCCTTGGCGTATGGTAATAACACAATTTACCCGTGACTCTTTTGTGGGCGAGGAGTGAGTTAGGAACCCAAATGTCATTTACAGGCCTCCTCTTCTAGCACAGAGAGCGCAATTGCACTTTTCTGCGTTAGCACCCTGGACACCTGGTCCCCCTTTAGTGCAAAAAAAGTTGAGCATGGGGAGGTGCAGCAGTTGCAAGCCAGATCGGCCGCGATAAAAGGCATTAAAAAATGGCCTTAATAGTCGTGTGTATAAAAATAATTCTTTAAGCATTTGGGTTACTTTTTCTGTCTGCTGTATGGTCTACTTAATGCTACAGCATCAAACTTTGACCTGCTGTACCTCTACAACTATATGTAAGCATCCAGAGAAGTAAAAAATATATTATTAATATCTTTATCTGATAAAGTACCATCTCAAAAAAGTAAGAAAAATAAAATTGTAAAATTATGTTATAATTAAAATATCTCTGAAGGCCATTTAGAGATCCTTAGTTATTTTGTAGTGAGAAAAGAAAGGCTTCCTTACAATGGGATATGTTTACTTACAAAGACTCTTGCTTAGACCATGAAGTGTAATTGAATACATGGAATCAATCCTCCACATCAGCGATTTAAACCACTATATCATTGGGAACCTATCCTTACTTAAACCCAGGTGAGTTAATTAATATGTCCAAGCACCTGGGTGCATCTTCTTAGTTTACCTTTGTTTAATCAAGTGTATCCTTAACTACTGGCCCGTTGGGTGTGCCCTAGGGGAATAGTTACATAACCAGCACTTTACTTACATGTAGAATGTTCAGCTGAGCTTTCAGATTAATGACTATTTACTAAAAGGGTCCCCTCAGAGCATTCAGGAAAGTAGCAGGAGAGACCTATAATAATGTTGTGGAAATTATCTCATGCAACAAAATGGCATAAGGTAAAGACCTTTCAGATAATCAACTAATTGTCAAGACGTATTTTTATCCCTTGTTGCTTAAACTACAGTATTAGGAAAAGGGTTCTGTTTCTCTGTGGCTTGGCCTACATACATGACAATTTTAATGAATACTACAGGAAAAACCTGTAGTAGTAAGTAGTAACTATCAAACTGAGAAGGTGGATTTGGCCACTAATCCTAACCCAGTTACCATATTAGCGAAGGTTAAGAATGCAACCAGGTACTGCATCAATAAATGCATCAGCATTGTATGTCTTTATTATGTCTCATAATTAATAGTCCCAAGGCCCATGTTTAGTATGTAACCAGAACCCAATTTCATTTAGAAGAGAGAAAAAAAGAAAAAACAAATCACATCACCATATAATATTATACCTATTTACATAATAAAGTCCGTTTTTATGGCTAAATGCCTATCAAGCAAAATGGTTGCCATTACCTTAACAGAGACAATGCCATGTTTGAAAGGGTGCATTTGTGAAAGACATCCTTGCGGCTTGGCTTTCTCAAAACATACCTACAGTATCTATGCTATTGTAAACTCCAACCTCAACCAAAGAAACCGCTCCAATCTCTTTATCCCATATGGCTGCTCCTAAACTCTTTCCCGGGTGCTCTGTTGCCAGCGTCCCCAGTGCACATATATCACCAAACCAAGAAGGAGACGGCACTCCGGTAAAAAGAGAGGCAGATTTATTGCAGTGTCCTGCAAAGGTGAAAAACTTTACGCATTTTGGGACATAATCCCTTTTCATAAACATCAATCCCATATGATTAAGGGATTATATCCCAAAACGCGTACATTTTTTCACCTTTGCAGGACATTGAAGTTGTAATAACGATATACATAGAGATACTTCTGTTGCTTTTGTACATGTTTTTTAAATAAAAAAAAACTATTAAAAAAAGTCATGTACATTGGTGAGCTGCAAATGATCCCCATCCCCACTTTCAAAATGTTTGTGTTCTAATTATAACACGTGAGCACTAATTAGTGCACGTTTTTGACCTCTGACACAGAACAGAGTAGGTTCTCTATGAGAGCTTGCTGAAAAGTGAAAGGGCGAGCTATTGAAGGTAAAGCTCTGACTATCCTGCAGCATCCTGCAGTCCTGCAGCGGGTCAGGTACCCGCGGGTTACCCGCAGAAACCTACGGTACCCTGCGGGTTGCGGATAGAAGTTCCGGGTGCTTGTATAGACGCGGGTCGGCAGTGCTGCGGGTTTGCGAGTCGTGGGTCGGGCTGCGGGTCTTAACTTCTCCTTTTTTCTGGTCATGGCTACTTCTGATGACATCACTTCCAGTTTAAAATGACAGCACTTCCTGATTCTTGATGGTCAGCGGGTCGTGGGTCCGGGTTGTGGATAAGGTACTTGCAGGTCGGGTAGGGTAGTGAGTCCAAGCGAGTAAGAATGCGGGTTGTGGGTCCGGGTTGCGGATTGCAGGTTGCGGGTACGGGTCCCAAAAAATGGACCCGCGCAGGACTCTATATCTTGTCACTATCCTATCAACCAAACTACATCTATACTGAGGCAAGCAGCCAACTTATGAAAGGCACACAAATGCATACCTTCAAACTGTCCTGTTTTGAGCAGGGCAGTCCCACTTTTGACAGCTCAATCTGCAGTCCCCCATTTGTACTGAAATGTCCCCACTTTCTATTTGATCTCCTGCACTGAACTGCCAGAAACAGATACAAAGTTTTTGACTTAGTTGACTTTTGGCAGAGAGCCCAGAACAGCCACCAAGTGCACAAAGATACTTTTGTAACAACTTTGAGATAAGCAAATAAGTAATTGTAACAATTAAGATAAAAATGTCTCTAGGGAAAATTTAGACTCCCAGTTTAAAGGGCATTTCATCATCATTAGCAAAACTGTAATAACTGAAAAAAACAGAAATGTATTCAAACTTTCATAACCTGCCAAATTGTGTAAAATGAACATGGTAATTAGGGTAATTAGTGGCCACCAAAATCAGCATGGTCGTAAAAATCCTGCTGTGCTACCCGCGGCAACTTTTTTTGTCCCTATTTCTATTTCCCAAATGTTGAGAGGTATGCAAATGTGAAGCACCCTGTAAGTAGTTTTGTATGCACAGATTTCAGTATGTAAGTGCTCCCAATATACGCCTCCAGGACAAGAACGGAACACAGAAGCATTTTGCAAATAGTACTGGACAAGCTGTATTTCTCCCTCTGTATTGTTTCTGTGGCAGGAGCCCCACCCCTGTGAGCTGACAGGAAGGAAGTGCTGCAGAGGAAGTGCTAGGAGAGAAGCAGCAGAGTGAGAGTGTTGCAAGGTGCCAGATATAACAAAAAAATCAATCTAAGTAAATTTGCCCCATCAAAGCATTGCTATAAACTCATGCAGTACAGTCTCAAGATCTCTTAAGTAAAAAAAACAAAACAAATAACACTGTTTACTCTCAGAAGTAATTTATAACAAAAGCAAATTGACATTATTATAGAAACAAAAGCAAACACATACTAAGGGGGTTTCTGATTTTGATTCTGAGTCTGATTTTTTTTCTGGGTGGATTTTTAAAGGGAAAAAAAACCTAGATTTTTCGTGATTTATGAAACTCCGATGGTGTTAAAAGTTCAAATAAAAAAGTACTCCAAGACCTGCCGAGTTCATGTACAAATCAATTGCAGATGTTGATATCCTGAACTGAGTTTCGTTCAATAATCCTAATATTTTGTGGTTTTGGGAATCAAATTCAAAAAGTTGCAGTTTTTGTCGACAAATTTAACAAATTTGTACAATTCGGATTTTTCTCAATTTTATCGAGTTTTTTCCTGCATGAGAAATTTTCGTAAACATTTACATTATTTATAAATGTGGGGGGGGGGAATCTGTGCGGATTTGGTCGGATTTGGTTTCAGAAAATAGTGAGAACTTTTCAGTTTTTGATAAATAACCAACACTGATAAATGAAAAAAAACAACACTAAGGGGCCCATTTACTTAGCTCGAGTGAAGGAATAGAATAAAAAAAACTTTGAATTTCGAATGTTTTTTTGGCTACTTCGACCATCAAATGGGCTACTTCGACTACGACTTTGAATCAAACGATTCAAACTAAAAATCGTTCGACTATTCGACCATTCGATAGTCGAAGTACTGTCTCTTTAAAAAAAAAACCTTCGACCCCCTAGTTCACCACCTAAAACCTACCAAAGTCAATGTTAGCCTATGGGGAAGGTCCCCATAGGCTTTCTAATGTTTTTTTGGTCGAAGAAAAATCAATCGATTTGAAGGATTTAATCATTCGACGAACGATTTTTCGTTCGATCAAATGAATTGCGGTAAATCCATCGACTTCGATATTCGAAGTCAAAGGATTTACGTTCGGCAGTCGAATTTACATTCGGCAGTCGAATATCGAGGGTTAATTAACCCTCGGTATTCGACCCTATGTAAATCTGCCCCTAGGCCTATTTATCACCAATCTCCTTTTAGTGGTTTTAGACTAAACTAAACTCACTTTCGCTAAAACCACAAATGCCATGGAGTTTATTAAAAACCAAATCCAAATTTTTAAAAAGCACTGAACAATCTAGAAAAATTACAAATACCTCTAAAAACAAATTTTTTGGACAATTCTTAATGAAAAAAGAGAAAACCTCAAAAACTCCCATTGAATTCTTTAGGAACGCGACAACTTTTACCTGGTGAATGTTTGGATTATAGTTTTTAGTGTTTTTTTACACTTAATACACTCAATTTTTTTGAGTTTATAAGAAAAATAGGAAAACCATGATTTTTACAGATGTGAATGTTATTAAATAGGCCACAAGTAAAGTCTTTTTCTAGATTTTACTTGTACCTAGGTACTAATATTGCTTCCTATGTGAGATTTAAAACCCTCTTTTTAAATGTATTATTCTTTTTTAATGATAAATCCCAGTCTTGTAAGGATATTTGCACAGATTACAAAAATGTAGCATTCACTGTCAATATTTTCCATAACAAATCATATACTACGTTGGTATTACATTTTGTCCAGGTTTAGAAATGTTCATTTGATTTATGACTCCTCCATACAACAGCGGCCTTTTCTCTTAAATGATGAATTACAAAGTTTCAGCCTTGTATTTGATAATGTGGTTTATAAAACCCCTGTTAAAATGCCAGCAGGCTGGAGATGAAGCAAGATGTTACCGCATATCACATATTTTCTAATTTACTACTTTCTTGTCGAATGCAAGTCTCACATGACACAGGCTACTCCATTGATCAAAGGGAATATTGTGTACATTCCCTGGACTATTTGGCTGTGTTTTCCATACCGCAGGAGTAATGGAAGTGTTGAATGACAAGAACTTAACAATATCTCCATATAAAATCTTGATTAAATATCATTTGGAGAAAAGCCCTGCTTTAAGTATTTGATCATTTTTATACTTAATACAGTCTTTAAAATGATTAATTGTTCTGATTGTTTTACTTTCCATTGAGCATTATTTCTAATCAGTTAATTTCAGTTTTTGTTATCTAGGTCATTACTGAGATTTCCTCTTTCTTCAGATCGTTTTTCCCTGCCCATTTGAATTTCCTGATAAGCATTCCTTTCATAAGACATAAGATGATTGCTATCAGCTTGCTGGAAAGAATGCCTTTGGAAGGCAATGGGCTTTAGCTTTTTGAGTTGCAATGGTTACATTTTAGTACATTGTATTTACAGGGCACCTCAAAGGGGCAATTTTTTTGTTAGGGGTGCCAGAGTGTTAGGAGTGCTAGTAACACTGCACATACTGAGTGTGATATGGGCAGCTATAGAGAAGGCAAACTTAGAGGTTGTCGCAGATCATCAAGCAAAAAAATGAGGATCGCCTGTCACAGAGCTGACATGAAGCAGGGTTTTACATATGAGCTGTTTTATCTTTTTATAGAGACCTACATTGTTTGAGGGTTATAGTTTTCCTTTAACACAAAGAAATTAGAGTGCTCACCTGTTCTCCATACAACCTTTTCAGGTATCCGGTGCTAAACAGCCTATCAGGCCTCCTGCCTTTGACCAGTCCCAATATAGCAATTCCACATTAGCTGTAGCACACGAGTCTTTGTTTAGTGATATAAAACGTGTTCTTTATTGGCTCAGTGCAGACATCCAAACATGGCAAACATATGGGCAGCTATAGAGAAGGCAAACTTAGAGGTTGTCGCAGATCATCAAGCAAAAAAATGAGGATCGCCTGTCACAGAGCTGACATGAAGCAGGGTTTTACATATGAGCTGTTTTATCTTTTTATAGAGACCTACATTGTTTGAGGGTTATAGTTTTCCTTTAAAAGATAAAGCATAAACATGTGTGGGTCATTGTTAGAGGCATATATGGGTGCACTACACTAAGGGGCACATTTACTATGGGTCGAATATCGAGGGTTAATTAACCCTCAATATTCGACCATCGAAGTTAAATCCTTCGACTTCGAATATCGAAGTCGAAGGATTTACCGCAATTCGTTCGATCGAGTGATTAAATCCTTCGAATCGAACGATTTAATCCATCGATCGAACGATTTTCCTTCAATCAGAAATTGCTAGGAAAGCCTATGGGGACCTTCCCCATAGGCTAACATTGGTGCTCGGTAGGTTTTAGGTGGCGAATTGGTGGTCGAAGTTTTTTTTATTCGACTGGGAATTAAAATCCTTCGACTTCGAATATCGAAGTCGAAGGATTTTAGCGCAAATAGTGCGATCGAACGATTCGAAGGATTGAAATCCAACGATCGAAGGAATATCCTTCGATCAAAAAAACGTAGGAAAGCCTATGAGGACCTTCCCCATAGGCTAACATTGAGTTCGGTAGCTTTTAGATGGCGAACTAGGGGGTCAAAGTTTTTTCTTAAAGAGACAGTACTTCGACTATCGAATGGTCGAATAGTCAAACGATTTTTAGTTCGAAGCGTTCGATTCAAAGTCGTAGTCGAAGGTCGAAGTAGCCAATTCGATGGTCGAAGAAGCCAAAAAAATACTTCAAATTCGAAGTATTTTTCATTCTAATCCTTCACTAGAGCTAAGTAAATGTGCCCCTAGGTTTAAGGTGATTTTAATATGGCTTTGAAATATGGAATAAGTGTACAGTATATTTAAAAAGGAATTTATACAAAACGAAGGAGGCCACAACAACCACAGAACTGTGCTGCTACTTTTTATTCCACGACATGTTTCGGATCACATGGACCTTTCTCAAGTGACACTTGAGAAAGGGTCCATGTTATCTGAAACATGTCGTGGAATAAAAAGTAGCAGCAAAGTTCTGTGGTTGTTGTGGTCACCTTCTTTTTGTATGAATTGCTGAATTTCTGGCCTTTACAGTGTGACCTGAGAGGGTGAGCCTACAGGATAAGAAACCTAAGGGACGTGCTAAGGAAAACTACACAAGGTTGTATATTTAAAAAGGAGTTATGGACATGTACTGGGTTGCTATGTTAAAGGCAGTGTTTGAAATGGCTACAACGATTCACTGAAGTTATTATGGATAAGCAGTTGGCACATGTATAGTTCCATAGACTGAGGCGATAGATCTGTGGAGATGGTTGTCACAGAAGTCACATGGTGTAAATAGTATTTTTGATTTGCATTATTTAACCTTTCAAAAAGATACCAAGCAGGAGACGAAAATTTATGAAATTTATGGAACAGAGCACTTTAAGGGAACAGTTCAGTGTAAAAATAAAAACTGGGTAAATAGATTGGCTGTGCAAATGCAGTAACTGGATGTCTAACATAACAGAACAGAACACAAAGTCCTGCTTTGCAATTCTCTTAGGGGGTTATTTATCAGAATCCAAAATTTTCTCACAATTTTCTGAAAACCACTCGAACCAAATCCGCATGGACATTTCCCCCCTATTTATCAATAAATTTTCACTAAAATTTCTTGTGCAGGAATAGGCTCATAAAATTGTGAAACAATTCGAATGGTACATATTTTAAAACTGTGACTTTTTCAGGTTATGCCCTGAAAACTACAACATTTTGGGATTATTGAACGAAATTCAGCACATATGATGATATCTTCCAATTGTATATGGGACATCTGCCAATGACTTCTACATGAACTCAGCAGGTCTGCGATGGAGTACTTTTTTATTCAAACTTTTAACACCGTTTGGGTTTAATAAATCACACAACAAAATTGGGTTTTCCCCTTTAGAAGTCCAACTAGAAAAATATGAATTTTAATAACCAAGTCAGCCAGTGACTTTAAGGGGGGCCACATGAGACATAACTGTTCTGGGAGTTTGCAATTGATCTTCAGCATTCAGCTCAGATTCAAAAACACAGTTATGGCCCATGTGGTCCCCCTCAAGTCACTGATTGGTTACTGCCTGGTAACCATCAGTGGAAACCAAGAGAGCTGAAAAGCAAGAAGTAGTGTACTGGCTATTATGTGAAACACCCAGTCACTCCAGCCTTTATACTTTGGATAACAAACTATATTAGAAACATTTTTTATTTTGCACTGAACAATTCCTTTAAGTTGTATCCCCAAAACAACTTATGCACTGCTCGGCCTATTTATGTTCCAGCCCAGATCAAATAAGAAGTCTATTAAAAAGCAGCTGACTAATGAATTTGTGATACTATGTATCAATGTAATCTGTGCAATGGTACCACAGCCATAATAGGGTTTACATAGCAGGTGTCCCTAGGCCCGCTGTCGTTCGTCGCCTGGTCCCCTCCCTTTTATTCAATCAAATTTTCCTCAGAACAATGGGGATTGGTGTACAGGAAATTTTAAAAACTATTGTATCTCCTGCACCTCTCCAGTGTTTCTGAACCAATGTGGGCGTGGTTGGGCAGTATGCCGCCCCCTAAAATCCTGCCACCCTAGGCCCGGGCCTTGGTGGCCTCTCCACAAATTCAGGCCTGGTCATAATTCGGATATTGGATTCTGTGCTTGTATTACTGCTCCATGTGTGATAAACAACTGACATGTACTGGTCGTGTTTCCTATACAGATATGTTTTGGGGCACTTACTGGTGTATTTAAGTAATTTTTGGGGTTTTACAATAAAAGTACCCAGTTAGGGTTCACGCTAAAGTATTTATTTCCTTGCTAAAAAGATACCTAACAATCATTGCCATGACATGAACAACTCTATTTATAGTTATAAATCATATGAATCGACATGATTTGCAGTTAGCACATCATTCTGGGAAGGTAAACTTTCATACTTTCAGGTTTCCAAAATAAGCATACTATATGGCTAAATCCAGCAAAACATTCCAAAACCTTTTTTGAATATTGTTGGTAGGACTTCATTTCATTCAACTATAAGAGCATTAGTGAGGCTGGTTACTGAAGTTAGATCATCTGTTTCTGTGCCCTACCGCTATGCAGTAGTACAGTTGTTGCTTCTAGACGTTTCAACTTGACAATAACTTATCTCTTGGATTCTCCCTAGAACCTCCACCCATTGACTCAAGAGCATTTACCCCAACAAGCTAGGTTTTGCCCACTTTTTACTGTCCTGGTGTTGTAGTCTACTCATGCTATCACTATCTACCTTGAACTTTCACCTTTTCTTACAGGGACTACATCCAAAGGGACTGAACACTTTCTGAATACAAAGAGTAAAAGCCACATTACAAATAGATGGAGATGCCTGCTCAACAGTCCAGGCATTAATAAAGCATACCTTCCAACATTTGAAAAATGTAAAGAGGAACAAAACATCAGGCATGCGTAGCACAGTGAAAATGTATTGGACACGCCCATTGTATGGCCATACCCCATAATTACCATGTCATTTTTACAAAAATTGTCAGGTTATGAAAAGTTTGAACACATTTCTGGGAGTTTTGATTTAGGTGTTATAACAGTTTTGCTAATTAAGCTGAAATTGCCCTTTAAGCAGCAAGTTTCCCTAGAGACTTGCTTATCGTATTAGTTACAATTGTATCTTTGCTTATCTTAAATTGTTACAAATGTGCAGCTGCTCCGTGTTGTGGGCTCTCTGCTAAAAAGCCTTTTATTTTAATTACGTTTCAACAACTTTGTATCTATTTGTGGCATCAGTGCAGGAAATCAAAGAGAAACGTGGGACATTTCAGTAAAAATCCCGGGACTGCCTGCTGAGCTGTCAAAATCGGGACTGTCCCACAGAAAACAGGGACAGTTGGGAGGTATGATAAAGGGGTGCTTCAATACCATACAGATAACCTATTTCAAGGCCATAGAATGCATTAGGAAGAAATATTAGTTCTTGCCTACACATATGAAGAAAAAATAAAAAGAAGTAGATATATCTGGTAAGCTTTCAATGCTGTACTTTGTTGGATTCTGTTAAATACCTGCCTGGCCAATTTTGCTAAATATTATGTTGTAAATGTAAAGGTGAACAGTTCTATCTGTCAGACTTGGTTTGACAGCAGTTTAACAATACACAGAACAGGATGCACATTCGTGCCAAGTGCTGATAAAAGATACAAGGTCATGACTGCTGTTTTCCTTGGCAAGAAGATCAATAGAGCAGGTGGTAACTTGCCAGGGAATTATTCATGCAACAAATTGCAACGTAGATCTTCTACACAGCTGTGGTGAAATGCAATCTTTCCTTTCTACAGATATGAAAGACTAACAAATGAAATGACACTTGTCAAAAAAAAATCTTGTTAGGTGCCACATTAAATATTTAGTAACTACTATTATTGTTTTCTTTCTGTTTCAAAGTGCTGTACTATAATAATCTAACTAAATGATGCCAAATAAACATAGACATGCAGAATAAGCAATTATCATTGTTCTGTTATATTGAAGTCGAAGGATTTGCCACAAATAGTTCGATCGAACGATTTTAATCCATTGATCGAATGATTTTTCTTCGACCTAAAAATTGATAGAAAGCCTATGGGGACCTAACATGGCACCTCCGTAGGTTTTAGGTGGCGAACTAGGGGGTCGAAGTTTTTTTTTTTAAAGAGACAGTACTTTGATTATCGAATGGTCGAATATTCGAACGATTTTTAGTTCGATTCGAAGTCGTAGTCAAAGGTCGAAGTACCCAAAAAAATCATTCGAAATTCGAACTTTATTTTCTTCTATTCCTTCACTCAAGCTAAGTAAATGGGCCCCTAAGTGAGGTATTAAAGAATCTTACCAAACGGTTATATATATTTAAGTAAGTATTTACATCTCTTGCCTTAAGCCACCATTTCATGATGGTCTGTGTGCTGCCTCAGAGATCACATGACCAGAAATACTGCAGCTCTAACTGTAACAGGAAGAAGTATGGAAGCAAAAGACAGAATGTCTTTAAATTGGCTCATGTGACCTAAGGAAATCGTCGCCTGAGGCGGGTCCTGCAATGCCGCCCCCCCTCGAGGGCTTAAATGTCGGGAGGGGAGGCAGGAACACTAATGCGGAGATCGCAAATCTCTTGCATTAGTAAAGCAGAATTTCCGGTTTAAAAAACGGAAATTCGGGTCTTAAAGGTACCAGGAGTGGCTTTTTGCTTCCCCTGGAAACCTCTCCGGCGTGCCGCCTGAGGCGAGTTTCTCAACTCGCCTCATTGGTGGCGGGCCCCTGTGTGTGTGCACCGTGAATCCTACGATCCCAAGGGACGGCCCTTATTTTTTAAAATTGCAATTTTCTACTTAGGATTACCAAATGGCACATACTACTAAAAAAAGTATATGACTATGAAAATGGTTTATTTACATGAAGCAGGGTTTTACATATGAGCAGTTTTATGCAATATCTTTTTATAGAGATCTACATTGTTGGGGGGGTATATTTTTCTTTAAGTAATGTAAATTACAAAAGGAAAAGTAGTAACCTCCGCTGTATGCTGGCAAATGCACAGAGTTTGTCAGGTATCACTGAGACCTGGTGGGATGAAACATGTGACTGGGTTGGGAATGTAAATGGTTACACCCTTTTTAGGAGAGACAGAGGGATTAAAGCCAGAATTACAGCCATGCACTAAAAAAAATAACCATTGATGGCACTGGGGAGGGGGTGGAATCCCTACGGGTAGAGATAACAACTGGGCAAAACGTTACAAAAAAATTTTCATTGGTGTATGCTATAAACCACCGTGTATAAAACAAGAATGAAGCCCAGCAACTTTTACAAATAGAAGTGGCTTTGTAACTAGGTCAAGTTATTACTATGGGTGACTTTAATCATCCAGACATTGACTGGGGTAATGGGATTGCCAAAAGAGAAAAAGCTAGTAGGTTTGTAAATATGCTGAATGACAACTTTTTATTCCAGCTCGTTCAAGAACCTTCTAGGAATAACTCTATTTTGGACCTTCTAATTACTAATAATACTGAACTCATCTCTAGCATTTGTGTGGGTAAGCATTTAGGGAATAGTGATCATAACATGGTCTCCTTTGAGATTTTATTGCAGAAAAAACTCTATAACGGAGAAACTAAAACACTACATTTAAGTGCAAATGTTGACAGTATAAGGGCATCTCTGCAACATATAAAGTGGGAAATTCTTTTCACAGGGTTAAACACAGAACAAAAATGGGACATTTTTAAAATGCTGCTTGATAAATATACATAGTCAGTATATTCCCCTTGTAAGCAAGGGACGTTGTTGCAAAACAAAACCATTGTGGTTAAATATAAGTGTTGGTGTTGAGGTGGGTAAGAAAGATGTGTTTTTAAGGCTTTCAAGTTAGCTGGGACAGACACAAGGAAAACAATAAATTATGCAAAAAAGCTATGAGACAAACTAAAATCAATATGGAAAAGGGTATTTCAGCAAGCAGTAAAAAGAATCCCAAATTATTTTTTAAATATGTAAATAGTAAAAAAATGAAGCAGGAAGAAGTGGGACCCTTAATATCAGAAGCGGGTCAGCTGGTTGAATAGAACAGAAAAAAACACAGAAAAAATGTTGCATGGTTCATACATGAGGAACACTAGAACATGTTAAGATAAACAAAGGTCCGGGACTGGATGGTATTCATCCCAAGGTAATTAAAGAGCTTAGCTCTGTGATTGCAAAACGGGTTTACTTAATTTTTTAGGATTCACTAAGGTCTGGCATGATGCAGAGAGACAGGTGTATTGCTAATGTGGTGGTATTAGAAAAGGGATCCCATTCTCAGCCTCAAAACTACAGGCAGGTTAGTCTGACATCAGTGGTAGGAAAGCTTTTTGAGATACAGGACTTCCATGCAAATCACTGCCTGCATGGTTTTATGTGTAATAGATCTTGCCAGACTAATTTATTTTCCTTTTATGAGAAGGTGAGCAGAGACCTCGATTCTGGGAAGGCAGTGGATGTGATTTACTTAACTTTGCTAAATCATTTTATACAGTGCAGATAGGATTGCCACCTTTTTCTAATTTTGTTACCGGCTGGTGGGGGGGCAGGAACAAAAAGGGGCTGATGTGATGGCAAAAAGGGGCGGATCTATGATGTAAAAAGAGGCGGGCCACGGTGCGGAGCTGTGTGACGTCAAAAAGGGCGTGACTATGATGTAAAAAGGGGCAGGCTGCGGCGCGGAGCTGTGAAGACATTACAAAAGCTAAGTTTTACAGGGGAATTGGGGGGCGGGCCGAGGGGGTCTCTTTAAGGGTATTACAAATTTACCGGCAGCTACATTGCCTGTAAATGTGTTATACCGGCCCCGGCCTTGGCAGGTGTTTTACCGGCTAGGCAGGTAAAATACTGGCCGGGTGGCAACCCTAAGTGCAGAACTGGCTAAAACATTTTCCAATTGTACTAGTGTTGTTAGTGGACTACTGCAGGGCTCTGTACTTGGTCCTTTGCTTTTCAACTTGTTTATTAATGACCTGGAGGTGGGCATTGAAAGTACTGGTTCTATTTTTGCTGATTATACTAAATTGTGCAGAACTATAGGTTCCATGCAGGATGCTACAACTTTATAGAGTGATTTGACTAAATTGGAAAACTGGGCAGCAAACTGTAAAATAAGTTTCAATGTTGATAAATGCAAGGTTAAATAATATAAATGCAAGTTATGCACTAAATGGCAGTGTGTTGGGAGTTTCCTTAACTGAGAAGGATCAAGCCGTCTAATTCTGGGCAGTGTCATTCTGTGGCTACTAAAACAAATAAAGTTCCGTCTTTCATAAAAAAGGGCATTAACTCAAGGGATGAAAACATAATTTTGCCTCTTTATAGGTCCCTGGTGAGGCCTCATCTGGAGTATGCAGTGCAGTTTTGGGCTCCAATCCTTAAGAGGGATATAAATGAGATGGAGAGAGTGCAGGGTCGTGCAACTAAACTGGTTAGACGGGTTGGAAGAATTAAAGGAAAACTATACCCCCTAACAATGTAGGTCTCTAAAAAAATATATTGTATAAAACAGCTTATAAGTAAAACCCTGCTTCATGTAAATAAACCAGTTTCATAATAATATACTTTTTTAATAGTATGTGCCATTGGGTAATCATAAATAGAAAATTGCCATTTTAAAAAATAAGGGCCACCCCCTGGGATCATATGATTCACGGTGCACACAAACAAACCAAACAGACTATACATGTTAGGTCACATGAGCCAATTAACAGACAGAGTTCTGTCTTTTGCTTCCACACTTCTTCCTGCTACAGTTAGAGCTGTAGTATTTCTAGTCTCTGAGGCAGCACACAGACCATCACAAAATGGTGGTTCAAGGCAAGAGATGTAAAAGGGCAATAATTACCTAAATATATATACCATTTTGGAAAGATTCTTTAATATGCCACTTAATATGATATAAACTATCTGTTGCTTAAATATTCATTTTGGGGGTAAAGTTATCCATTAAATTATGAGAGTAAACTGTCAAGGGGACATGATGCTGGGTTTTATTTGGAGGGGTTTAACTTTATGGATTTTGGTCTTTTTTCAACCCAATCTAACTATGTAACTATTAGACTAGATTGTATTACAAATGAATAAACATCTGATGTTAAATTTGCTCAGCAGCCAGATTTCTGGCAAATATACGTGCATAGACTGCAGCTAGGCCTATGGTAAAAACAAGAGTTATCCAATGCTTGTAGGGGGTTAATTATTAAAGTTATTTATTAAACCCCGATGGTGTTAAAAGTCTGAATAAAAAAGTACTCCCACTCAGACCTGCCAAGTTCATGTAGAAGTCAAAGGGAGATGTCCTGTTGACATTTTGAAGATTTCCTTATTTGCGCAGAATTTCGTTCAATAATCCAAAGATTTTGTGATTTAAGGCGTCAAATCCAAAAAGATTGCAGTTTTCAGCGACAAATCCACAAAAAACCTATGATTCGGATTTTTCCCACTAAAGAAATTTATGTAAAAAGGAACCAGCAGCACACTGTGTTTAAGTTGCAAAATGCACCAAAAATTTATTAAACCCACATCATACAATTAGGCAACGTTTCGGGCCCACCTGGCCCTTTATCAAGGGCTTGATAAAGGGCCATGTGGGCCCGAAACGTTGCCTAATTGTATGATGTGGGCTTAATAAATATTTGGTGCACTTTTGCAACTTAAACACAGTGTGCTGCTGGTTCCTTTTTACATATTGTTATGACCCAGTGACAGGAGTGGGTCCTCCAGTCCAGCACCTGACACTGTGTGTATCAGTAAGGTGAGCGCTCCACGTTAACAGGTGTATACTAAAGAAATTTATGTGAAAATGTATTGATAAATGGGGGGGGGAGTTAATGCAGATTTGGTTGGAGTGGTTTTCAGAAAATACCGAGAAAATTTCAGATTTTAATATATAACCCTCCCAGAGTAAACATGATCAAAAATATTCTTTTCTGACAATTTTGACCGAGTGTTGCAAGATAAAAAAGAATAATAACTGCTAAAACATGCTTGAAAAACAGGACAGGAACTGAATTGGCTTGAAACAAGACAAGATTAACGGAGAGCACTGGTGATCTCTTGCTCCTAGCAACCTATGAGCGTTACCTGAGAAATATATTCCTTTTCAAGCTGCTTTGGGAATAAAAGTTTAATCCACATGACTGTATTTAGGCCTCTACGTTCATGCCCCTGGGGACCTCAGTAGAAATACTTAGAAACACCTAACAATGCTAACCATAAAGTATAACTTGGTAACAATACCCTCGAGGCCACATGAAATGAGAAGCCAGAGCTGGATGCTTACTCTCTGCACAGAGACACAGCCTGTAGCAAATCTACAACTTAGTGCTAACTGATAAGCATATTAAAGGGGTTGTTCGCCTTTAATTTAACTTTTAGTATAATAGAGAGTGATATTTGTAATTGGTTTTCATTTTTTCATTGTTTGTGTTTTTGAGTTATTTAGCTTTTTATTCAGCAGCTCTCCAGTTTTCAATTTCAGCAATTGGGTTGCTAGAATCCAAATTACCTTAGCAACCATGCATGTACTGTATATGAATAAGAGACCGGGATATGAATAGAAGAGGACCTGAATAGAAAGATTAAAAGGGCTTGAATCCATGACCCGCAGCTGATGCTGCAAACCAAGGAGTAAATTATAGATAATATAAGATAAGAAATATAGATAAGACCTGCAAAATAACTGCATCTGAAAACCCTACCTGCAACCTGCAAAGTGCACTAAAAATTCTATTACAAATTTAAAAGACATTCGGTCATAGTTTGTGAACCAGTCGAATCCATCTGTACTATATTATTAGGTAGCATGCACAACTTTTGAGGAACTAAATCCTAAAAATAAATATGGTTACGAAATGCCATATTTTATATACTGAAATTATCGCACCAGCCTCAGCATCTTAACGGCAGCAATGATCCAGAACATCAAACATTTCACAGGAGGTCAACATATTGGAAATTGTCTGTGACACTCACATGCTCAGTGGGCTCTGAGCAGCTGTTGAGAAGCCAAGCTTAGGGGTTGTCGCAAATTGTCAAGTAGAAAATGAGGTTGGTCTGTAATATAAGCTGATGCTACAAGGCTGATTATTAAATTCTGGTTCTAGTTGTTGATTGTTGCTATACTACAGCTCTCAGCATCCATTCTACAAATGACAATATACAGGAAGATAAACAAATCAAGTGGAATGAATGGCTCTCTATAGAACTATGTAATGAAAGGACCTTACAGGATATTTTTTAGTGGTCTAACGTGTGCTATTTATCCATAGCAACCAATCAGCAGGTAGTACTTACTGATCTGGTTTTTGAAAATACACCTCTGGTTGCGGTCAGTTCCTACTAGATGTGGGCAAGTTTAAACTTTATATTACTTAACCCCATAATGTAAAAGACCTCAACTCTAGATCTTGAATGTAATCACTAGCATATCAAAGAGCCAAAAGCTAAATTCTGTCTCTGCAAGACTTTCTTGAAACAACTTGTGTTTGAAGCCCAAGATCTCCAGACTTGAATTAGAGCTGTCAGCTTCCTTTACCTGCCAGCAACTCAATGCCGAATATGGGAATTTAGTAACAGCTGAATTTCCACTGGCTGTAGATTCTTGATAAAAGAAAACCACTCACCGATAAAGCCAAACGTAAAATTCATATAAGTGCTGTTGTGGCTGAAATCTCGCCACTCACGTTTATTATCAAGCTATTTTAAGTACATTATATTCTTATTAAAGTAATTAAATTATACTGCAGGGTTTTTACTGCACATGCAAATTTGTTACGTAAATAAGAAAGTATTTTATTTCCTTTTCACTGAGACCCATTATGAACCAACATGCATTAAAAAGATTATATACCATATATATTTTTAGAACATTGTAATTTAACGCCAGACAGTTTGGAAACAGAATTCTCTCTGACAGACCAACAAATTATAGAGTACACCTACCACCAATGAAGCTCATGGCCACCATCAGATTATTGTGGAGTTTACACTGAACACCCAAAATGGCAGTTATGGTTTAACATGTTGGTTCCTTTCATTTTTAAGAGGAACAAAAACTTTGAAACAAAATTGTTATTGCAGTATATTAATAAAGTTGCAGGATTTATTAGCGGCAAGCAAGTAACAGTCAGTAATAGATTATGAAACACTATGCAACACTTTCTATAGGTAGAGATAGTGCAGATTATGGGGGTTATTTATCAAAATCCATAAAGTTCTGACTATTTTCTGAAAACTGCTACTACCAAATCTGCACAGACTTTTTTCACCTATTTATCAATAAATTTTCCCGAAAATTTCTTTTGTGGAGAAAAAACTTGATAAAATTGTGAAAAAAATCTGAAACCTCTGAATTTTTGTGATTTTCTGCCAAAAACTGTAACTTGTTTGAAACCTCTGACTGTTTAATATTTGACACCCGAAACCATGAAATCTTTGGATTATTGAACGAAACACAGAGCAGATCAGGACAGCAATGGGACAGCTGCCATTGACTTCTACAGGGTCTGATTTAGAGCCGCGGCGCCCCAAGGCCGCATGGTCCCAGCGCCGGCCTATTCTGTTGCACATGCCCCCCACCGCTGCCGGCGCTACATGGTCCTAGCACCAGCTGCGTGATGTGCGAGTGCATTTTCAATCACTGGAGCACTGTGGAGGCTTTGAGTCCCCAGTGCTCATTAGGGATGTGGCTGGGTGGCATGCCGCCCCTAAATTTTCATCAGCCTTGCCACAAATCCGGCCTTGGATTGTTGTTCTTTCCCTTTAAAAGTCCAACCAGATAAAATCGAAAATCCTCTGATTATTTAACAAAACCAAGCACAGATCAGGATATCAGCAGGACATCTGCCATTGACTTCTACATAAACTTGGCAGGTCTGAGTTGGATTTTCTATTCTGACTTTTAACACCATCAGAGTTTAATATTCCCTTTAAAAGTCCAACCAGAAAAAAAATTGGACTTTAATAAATAACCCCCTAAATGTTATGGCTAATGGCACACACAGCTTTTCAATGTCCACTGCCTTCTGGTGGAGCACAGCAAAGCTAAAAAACCCTTATCCCCATCTCCAAATTGAATACTGTTTACACTGCCTTCTGGAGGAGCACAGTAAAGCTCAAAAGGACCCTATCCCCCGTCACCAAACCTAATATTATTGTATGTAACGTGCCCTGTTGGATGCAACAAGTGGACCTTGATACAAAGGCCTGTCTGTACCAGTTCTGTGGGCATCAAATGGGGTGCTTTACATTCAGTAGCATAAGGAGAGATGATGGGTGGACAGTAAAGTTTTGACCACTGTTCAAATCACTGTTCTACACCAGAGGGTAGTGTGAGGTAAATTGCCCTTTGTTAAACTACCATAAGTGGCCTGTTTAATAAAATACCACAGCCTATCCAACAAAAATCAACCAGAAAAAGCCTCTAAGCTTTAAGAAAACTTCTAAAAATTGCTTTACTGCAAACATTTTTGACATTCACAAGAAAGAAGAACATTTTCTCCTAGGGTTTTGCTTTGGTAACTGCTAAAGATTTCTCTTGAGATAGTCTGCATTCACTCTAAATTTCTCTTGGAAATAATTCCTTATTGTTGAAACAATGGCACAATGACCAATTTCCAAACTTTTAGTAATTCTTCTGGATCATAAGAGAAATATCCTTGGTCGATGTTGTCCTGCACTCTTGACATTTAACTGGCACAACGTGTATCTGTTTTTGTTTACTTTGCATCCTAGCAGTAGAATGAAGCAATATCTGTGCAACAGAGGAAGCTATGCCAACTCAGACAAACATGGCTACATCTGTACACAGTGAACGTGGGTGTATGTTATTTGTATTAACTAGAGATTCACAACAAGCCTCTGATTTTCCTTACCCGTAGTTCTAAATATTGTACTTAAAATATGGAACTAATAAATAAGATATTTAGCTGCAGTAGAGGGGATTTTTTTGCTTCAAGCTAAGCCCTGGATCCCATGAATAGATGAGTGTGGAGGGTAGCAGCAGCAATTTTGACTCTTGAGAGAAATATGGTATAGAACTAAAGCATGGTAAAAATAGGGCAAGAAAGTTTTTTGCAGTTTGCCAACAGATAAATGAGACTTTGCTGTCTGTCCCCTGGGCCACTCATCAACGAATTACTGCAATATTTTGTTATCAAGTTATGTCTTGCTGGCTGCCCAGGAACACAGCTTTGGTGGTGCTTGTTAAACAGAGGCAGCATCTAAGCTTCAATAGGCATATTTCCTCTTTTTACTGTACTTATTCATTCTCTACCCTTTTTGAAACAATGTCTTGCATTGCCTCCCCACTACTGGGGGCCCTATCTTCAGGTGTCAGAGGCTAAACGAATTTAGTACTTTGTTTCAGAGGGACAGAGACAATAGAAAAGGAGGGTGGGTAAGTCTGTTTGTTAGGCAGGATTTAAAAGCTCATTTAAAGGAGAAGGTAATGTTAAAAAAAAATGAGGGAGCTTAAGTCTTATAGGTGGAGCTCCTTACAGAGTCCAGCAAATTAATTATAAGAGTTTGCTACAGACCCGCTAATGTAACTGTGGATGAGGAGGCTAAGCCCCTGATGCAAAAATGCTGCTAGTTTGGGGAAAGTAATGATAATTGGGGATTTTAATTACTCAGATATTGACTGGAGCAACAGTACTGCCAGGACAGTTAATGGGAACAAGTTTACAAACTTATGGCATGACAATTTTATGGCACAAGTTGCTGAGGAGCCAACCAGGAAAAATGCTGTACTGGATCTAGTGATCTCTAATGAATCAGAATGTATAGCAAATGTGCAAGTAATTGAAGCACTGGGACCATAATGTGATCTCATTTACATGCCCATTTATCAAAGGTTGAATTTCAAATTCATTTGGGTGCTTTTAACTCTAATAAATTTTAATATACTCGAAAATCGATTGGGAGGGTATTTAAAAAAAAATTTAATATCTAAAACTTTAACAAATATTACCGACCCGAAAACTCGAATTCGAATCGTATTCGACTAAACTCGAATAGAGTTTTTTCTCCGAAAAAACTTGAATGTCAGCAAGGCTAATAACATCTTCAAATTGGTCACTGGACCTCTCCTATTGACTTATACATGGTTTGATGTGGTGAATAGTTGAATTATTCCCAGGGTATAGTTTGATAAATCTTGAAATTCTAATTAAAATTCTAATTGAGTGTGGATAATTCACAATTCAAATTTGAGAGTTTTGACAAAAATAAAATGTGAAAATTCAAATTTACTTTTCGACCCTTAATAAATCTGCACCTTAAAACAAAAACCCTGAATTTCAGAAAAGCTAATTTTAGTGCCTTGAGGGCTGCCCTTCAGAGCACAGATTGGGGCATTGTGTTTTCAGATAAAAGCACAGAACAGAAATGGTTGTCACTTAAAATATTAAATTGTTACTGTTCTCAATTTATTCCCTTAAGGAGTAAATGTATAAGCACTAAGAATCACCCTATGTGGCGTAATATAAAAGTAAAAAAGTTAATAGTAAAGAAGAAAAAGGCATTTAAAAACTACAAGTCTGTGGGGACAGAAGCTACATTTAATAAATATAAACACTATAATAAATGTTGAAAAAACGCAATCCGGAAGGGAAAGATAGGAAATGAGGAGTGCATTGTGGCTGAGGATAGGACTAACCCCAAAAAGTTTTTCAAATATATTAACAGAAACAAGATGCAGATTGAGAGTGTTGCTCCTTTATATATTGTTACCACTGTTTTGGTCTCCAGTGATCAAGTGATTATTGAATTAGAGAGGGTTCAGAGAAGGGCCAGTAAGTAAAAGTTATGGAAAATGTATCTATGAGGAAAGACTGCCAAGGTGGAGTTGTTCATTCTGGAGAATAGATGCTTATGGGGTGATAAGATAGCTATGTATAAATATATAAGGGGGTTGTATAATTATCTCTCTAATGCTTTATTTACCAGTAGGTCTTTCCAGCCGACGCAAGGTCACCAATTCCGATTAGAAGAAAGGAGGTTTCACTTAAATATTAAGAAGGGGTTTTTTTACAGTGAGAGCTGTGAAGATGTGGAATTCTCTCTCTGAATCAGTTGTACAGGCTGATACATTAGATAGCTTTAAGATGGGGTTGGATGGCTTTTTAGCAAGTGAGGGAATACAAAGTTATGGAAGATAGCTCATAGTACAAATTAATCAAGGGACTAGTCTGATTGCCATCTTGGATTCAGGAAGGAATTTTGAGAGGCTTCAAATGGGATTTTTTGCCTTCCTCTGGATCAACTAGCAGTTAGGTTATCTATATAGAGTTAAAAGTTTGAACTTGATGCATGTGTGTCCTTTTTCAACCTTACTTACTATGTTACTAGTTTAACATATGACAATATAATAATATTAACCAGAGTTCTAAAAGAAGAGTTTTTTAGCATAGTTTTAGAATAATGTATATTACAGACACATCTGCCTTGGCAGAGAGCACTGGAAAACAGGCTCAACTTTTCCAAGCCAAAGAACCGCAAAAACTGAGGATATCAAGAGTACTTGCCATTTTTTAAAGCGGACCTCTCACCTGCACATAAAAAGCTGTACAATAAAAGTAATTTGCAGATTAAACATGGAACCCAAATATTTTTTTTCATTAAACCATCCATACCTGTTATAAAGGTGTTTAGATATCTGAGCTGCAAATCAAATATTACCTGTCCTGCCTTTATGCCTGAGGCATAGAGGTGGGGCAGCCAATTACTTTAACTTTCCATTCAGCACTTCAAGATGTCACTGCCCTCCTCACATTCCCCCTCCCTTCTAACACTATAATTGTGTATGGCACTGTCTATGGGCATTAGGTCCCACATTCTGGTGCAAACACAAGATTGGCAGGTGATACACAACTTGTCTTAATAACAGTGTCCACAAAATGGCTCCTGTCAGCTTGCTGTGGTTGTGTAATTTCAAGATTGAAGGAAAGAAAGAAGGAAAGAAAATGTAAATAATAAATGTAGTGTAAGTAAATTTTATTTTGCTCAACTAACATGATAGAAACCTATTGGGAATTATTTCTCAGGTTGACAGGTCCCCTTTAATGAAAGTAGCCCAAGCTCCAGATGACAACTGTATCAGAGTGTAGTAGTGATAGAATTAGAGTACATTCCCATCTCTGTAAAAAATGCTATTTGGGAATATGCAGTAGTGTAGTGAGAGGACTAACTCTATTAAATCATAAAGCAAATACAATAACTATAAAAATATTTTTATGAAAGTATAAAAGGAGTTATCACTCTGATTGCCATATACTGAAGTAAAATACATAGGCAAGTAGCCACTACCCACCCTAGGCAGTGCAAGCATAAAGATTACATAATATGTGTTGGACGTTTGCAAGAAAGTCATTCCATGCAATTTTAAGGCTATTCTTCATCTCACAAATTAACAAAGAATATTTTTTTTCGAAAGTATCTATCCGTAAAAGATATACCCTAGCCGAGGTGATCTTAAAGGGATTGTTCACCTTTAACTTTTGCAGCTGGTTTTAATTTTTTATTATTTGAGGTTTTTGGGTTATTTAGCTTTTTATTCAGCAGCTCTCCCGTTTGCAATTTCAGTAATCCAATTGGTAGGGCTCAAATTACCCTAGCAACCATACAGTCTCTTAAGAATTTGAATAAGAGACTGGAATATGAATAAGAGAGGGTCTGAATTGAAGGAAGTAGCAATAATTATAAATGTGTAGCCTTACAGAGCATTTGTTTTTATATGGGTCAGTGACGCACATTTGAAAGCTGGAAACAGAAAAAGGAAGGCAGATAATTCAAAAACTATAAAGAAAAAAACTGAAGGCCAATTGAAAAGTTGCTTAGATTTAGCCATTCAAAAAAATAGTAAATAAATAGTGGGCAAATTTGCACCTGGGCAATAACCCATGTTAACCAATCAGACATCTGCTTTCAGTGCCCAACTTTCAGATGGCTGACAATAGCTAACCACTGATTGCTGGTTGCTATGGGTTACTGCCCAGGTGCAAATTTGCCCACTCTTTATAAATAAGCCCCAGTATCTAAATGCCTAAGTAACCCTGAACCTTGAGCAATCACCTGGCTAAAATATAGGCTAATAAATTTAATTGCACTTGAGTAAATTTCATCTATAATAGTATTCTCAAAAAAGCATAAAAACAATGCAGTGCACACTGAGCAAGTAAAGTATAATAATATAATATTTAAATGTTGTCAATTCTTCTCACATTACTCTCTAAGCTTTTAGGACACCAGCGGCAGCACATTCTCTTCTAAGAGACTCTTTGGGACAGATTTATCGATGGAGAAATTGAAAATTCGAATTTGAAATTCAAATTTTTGAAACATTTTTATGGTCAAAACTGTCAAATTCGACTAGGGAGTTATTCAAATTCTATTAAACTTTTTTTTAAAAAATTCTAATTTGTTTTTCGAAATTTACAGATGAAGCCTGCTTAGCATAGAATATCTAAACACATTTAATCCATTTAACACAGAAAACGGTGTTACAGCATCCCATCTAAATAAAGCATTCGCAATTGTTAACAATGGTGCTTTGGTATGCTAATGAAAAGGTTAAATGCATAAAATGAGTTAAGATGACTTTAGATAACATAGTTTCTTCAGGTAATCCGAGTCATGACACATTTAACACACAAATCCAAGTGGCTTCATCTGTATCATACTCTGGCCCTTTAAGAACTCTAATTAGACTATTCGCCACCTAATACCTGCTGAATTGCTGTATAAATCAATGGGAGAGGTACAGGGAAGAGGTACAGGCTCGTCTGCCTCTTCTGCTAGTTCTAGTTACTTCTGCTAGTTCTTCTACTCGTTCTTCATTGGTAGGCAGGTGGGAGTAGCAGAAGAGGCAGGCGGGCCAAGCAGCAGAGACAGCCACGGGCCTTGAAGGTTTTGTGCGCTGCTGAAAGAGCAGGTATGTGGGGGAATTGATTGCGCTCAGCTCAAAACTGAAACACAACTCTTTTTATCAAAAATAATTAATTGCAATTTGAAAAAGGCTTCTATTCATTCCCAAAAGGCAAAAGGGGATTTTTGACAACACATCCCCTTTAAACTTCAATTTTGGGAAAACTGTAAAAAAATAAAAGATGGAAAGCAATTGAAAAAAGTATTTGTTCATGGTGAACAATTTGAAAACAATTCAACTGAACAAAGTCTTTCTTTATTTTGGTCTGAAAATAACTCAACTGAAAAAAGTGTTTGGATGGTGAACAACCCCTTTAAAGGAGTATTTACTTTGAGACCCCAGTTTCCTTTTTGTACCAGATTCAATTCAGATATAAATTCCTCCTCATACACAGATGTTTCACTTCTTGTCTTTTCCTGCAGTTCTGCCTTGGCTCACTGCTTCTGTCTAAGCTTCAGTGCACAAGGGAAGAGACCAGAAAGACTCTAATCATCAACATAAGTTACAACTTTCTTTCTGTTGACTTTGCAAGTTTAACATTAACTAGTAAAGCAGCCATTTATTCATAGTTCTATGCAGTAATAGAGGCAGTTACTTTCACCAGAGAAGCCCCATGAATACCACCATTAGTGTTGCTAAATGGAATAAGCTTCTCTTCAGTTAGAAATTCATTTATAGTGGGGTATATCCAGCAGGATAGGGATCCTGTAGTTTTACAGTACTTGAGAAAGTGCCATTATGTTGCATTTGCACCTGATTGCCTCTGAACAATTCCTGTTGACAACAAAAGGGAATATATATATAACAACCAGGTGAGTATCCGCAATCCAAGACCCAGTATAACGTTAAAGATAGGGGTGCTCAGTTATAACGTATACAAAAAATATCTTCCAATCTGTCTTTTTATTGCATTGTATCAAAGTCCAACATTTCAGCCCTCATTAGGGCCTTTTTCAAGGGTTATAAAGGCCTTAATGAAGGCCAAAACGTTGGATTTTGATACCATAATGTTTAGATGTACAAGTTTGAAGAATAAATAATGTTGGTTCACTAATATGGGAGTGTGGGTCCTTCTAAACTGAGAGCCACACCTTGTGCCAGAAAAGGCACACGCCACAGAAGTAAAAGTTAGTTTATTCAGCATATCATCTACATGTTCCTAAATTCTAAAGATTTCACTCTAATCTGCAATACTAACAGGAATGTTTAGCAAAAAACAGCTTGCCACATCTTGCAAGGGATTCAAGGCATTATCAAAATCATTTTTCTAGCATGGAATGTAAAACTGTAAATCATTTTTTAATAGCCATCAGCATGTGCACTTGACAAAGGTTTACTTTTCCAATTTGTATTAAGTTGTCTAGAGACCTACACAGATAAAACAGATTCAGGAACAAAAGATATATAAACTAAAGAACAGCACTGGGTGTGTGTGTGTGTATATATATATATAATCTCAGACTCCACAGGAAACCATGAGCTGACACTGTTGCTTCCTTATAATTATATTCCTTAAAAAAGCATGAGCATTATGACAGGTTCCCACAGAGTAAGTGTCAGGACAGCAAAAGTCTCTTAAAGAAAAATGGCTTTTATTTCAGCCGGCAGAAACAGGTACAAGATAAAAGCAAAGAAATTGCTTTTAGCAGCAGTATTAGTTCAACAACAACAAAAAGTCAGTGCAATTACAGACCTTTCATGTGGGTGATTGTATAAAGTAGTAAGTGCTAAATTGCACCCCATTGTACCCAAAATGTATTCCATATTGGTTCAGAAACTGTGGAGGTAGAGTTACAATGCTTTGTATCAAGTGGAAGTATGGCGAAGCTACCAGATTTTGCTCCAGGATATATATCTTAATTGATACAATCACACAAATCAGATTTCCAAAAAGTCCTCAACAGGCACTGCTTAATAAACCAATTGCAGTAACAGAAAAATTATCCAATTTATATTTATGAACTTGATATGTATCATTTACATGCTCCCTGCATAGGAGAGCGTTTTACTGCACTCTTTATATGTTGCTCCTTGTAACTTTTCCATAATGCAAGTAAGTGTCTTTCTCAGTCTCAGTAAAATTCACTTTACAAAATGATTTTATTTTATCCACATGACTTCAAACTAAAGGAAAAATAATACAGTCCAATAAATAATTTTAATTATGCTAAACTGTTTTGCTACATTATTGGATGTAAAGAAAATCAGTTATTAAATGTTTCATATCTGTCATTTTTTTTAGACAAATGTGACTACAACCAGCTCCTAAAATCCAAATATTAGAAATATTATCTATCTCATTGAAACCAGTTATTTATTATCTCATATTCCGTTATTCTCTTATTTTCTGTACACCCTACAGATGTAACCTGTCCTCACACTCACAAATGACCCCAACTGCAAAACTGCATCAATTTACATATCTTGGCAGACAGAAAGAGCAAAATAGGAACCACACATTATTGTGACAAACACCACCTTCCATTTCTTTAGCAAAAAACTGAACAAACTTAATATATAAAAATCAAAAGAGGGAACACAATACTACAGTATTTTATGCCATGCTAATTAGGTTTTTACCTTTTTCTTGTACAGTATGTGCCTGCTTAACCCCAATCACTCTTCAACATCTGTGAAGAAAAAGAAATATAATTATCATATACAAAAGTTTGTTTGGAGCTTCAAATAATGTGACATGGAAAGGCACTTATTTCATGTCTTTATAACATTTATCTTTCTGATGTCCCCATCTTGTTATAGGAACCAATACAGGTAACATTACTATGAGATACTGTATATAGGAATCAGCTCACTTGCAGAATAATAGTGAAGCAGCCATATAGGTTCCTGCAGGGGCTCATAAAAAATACCAGCTTTATAGAATGCAGTTATCTTTAAAAGAGAAGTAAAGACTAAAAATGAATACACTGCTAGAAATGTTACATCATATACACTGAATTTCACTACATCAGCCTAAAGGTTGAGCATCTCTATCAAAGTAATGATCCAGGCCTTCGCAGTTGTCAAAGGAGCTCCACATTTTGGATTCTGTTAGAAGTGTCTGTGACACACACATGCTCAATGGCCTTTGAACAGCTATTGAGAAGAATTAGGTTTAGGAGTCTTCACAAGTTATCAAGCAGAATATTAGGTTGGCCTGTCATATAAGCTGGTGCTACGGGGCATAATATAACATTATCATGCTAATTCCACTGGCTGTCCCCTACTATATATCTGAATTAATTACTAATCAGCCTTGTATCTTGACAGTTATATATATATATATATTTTTTTTTTTTTTTTCAGTATATGGTGCATTGGTCCCTATGTTCAGTAAGTGACAGCAGCACATAACATGTGCAATGAATCAGAAGAAAAGAAGATGGGGAGCTACTGGGGCATCTTTGGAGGAACAGATCTCTACTACTAAAGGACTGTGGTTGCCTGGGGCTGGTACAGAAGCCCAAAAAATTATGTTCAACAATTCTTCTTTTCTTCTTTAGTTAAGCTTTAGTTCTTCCCATCAAGTTTACATACCAGTATATAGTCCACTTATGCATGTAGCTGTAACATAGGGTATCCCAAACCCAGAACAGACTCCAAGGATCTGGTGGATCCCTCCGCTAATCAGATGCTGCCAGGTCTTAATGTGGGAAAACCAGGGAGAAAGTTCTGGGCGAGCACAGGAACCAAACATGTATGAAAGGAATGGGGGATGCAGGCAGTGTAGACAAGAACAGGGTCAAACCAGACGGGCAACACAATACCAAAACAGGGAGCTGAGATGAGGTTGAGATCACAGGCCAAGGTCATACACAGATCAGGAGTGAAATACCAAGACAGAATCCAAAGAATTATCAACAGAGGCAAGGAGTCAGTTCAGGCAGCAGATTGGCAAGGTCAGGGACAGGCAAGGATCAAGAACCATGTATCAGACTATCAATACACCCAGGAAGTATGAAAGGAACCTTTACATTGGGCAATAAACATTAGTCTAAGAGCCTTTTAAATATTTGAACTTCGCACTAATGCTGATGAAATCACACCGGCCTTCCGAAAAGGGTGAAGATTCCCAAATGCCGCACAACCCGGAAGCAGCAGAAGTGGCACAGGATCATACAGGAGGAGGTGGCAGGCGTCCCCACTGGCGGGCGCCCGCGCCTACCAGGTAACCTCCTCACAATGGCTTTGCCAGGTACTGTATATACATATGCAAATTTTCTAGGGATGCACCGAATCCACTTTTTTGGATTCAAACCCCCGAATCCTTTGTGAAAGATTCGGCTGAATACTGAACCGAATCCGAACCCTAATTTGCATATGCAAATTAGGGGTGGTAAGGGGAAAACATTTTTTACTTCCTTGTTTTCTGACAAAAAGTCATGCAATTTCCCTCCCGCCCCTAATTTGCATATGCAAATTAGGATTCGGATTCGGTTCGGCTGGGCAGAAGGATTCGGCCGAATCCGAATCCTGCTGAAAAAGGCCGAATCCTGCCCGAATCCCAAACCGAATCCTTGATTCGGTGCATCCCTAAAATTTTCATACTATCATTTGTTTTTAGAACCTCTTGAACACAATACCCTATTCTGAATGTCTAATGAAGAACATAATGAGTCCAATCTGCTGCAAGGGGTTCATAGCATGTTATAGTTGCACATGGGAATCTTTATCAGCTTAAACACAAAACCGGAAAAGAGTCCAAAACACAAAATACTTCAAAAAAGCCTGGCAGTTTCACTGCACCAGGTATGAATAATAAATGTTTTCTGTGAAAGATAGCTAAATCCAGCAATATCACATCACATCCATTAGAAAACTCTCATTCCAATCAAGGGAAATTTTGATGGCACTAAAGTGCTTCCATGAATAGTGTGATGTAACTGCTCCGCAGATCCAAATCAAGCCATTACACACAGGAAATTTAGCACATTTAGTTAGACAAGAGTAAAGTTGGGATAGTTTATGCTTTTGTCTAAAAGGTGAAAATACTGATGGAACACCAACCAAATTGGATAAGACAAGGGATCATTTATTAAAGAGTAAGATCATAAGAATGAGGGATCTGCTGCTAAATGCCTGTTTCTCCTGCAGATCATGATCTTTCATCTTGGTTAAGCGGTACCAAGATCAATTCTATTTAAAAATACACACCAGCATTTATTGAATGGAATAATTCCATAAATTATTGGTGAATCCTTTCAAGAGAAGCCTATGGAAATATAATGGAAATTGGGAAGAATTTAGGAGATGTTTTTACATGTGGGTGAGTGCATTTTATTTGCAGCACACCCAAACACATCACCTGATCAATGGCATTATATTCTGCATATTTGTACTCATGAGTGTCTAATATTGCATTTATTTGCATATCTGTTTATTTTAACGCAGCTACATGCTGCATTTTTGTATTTGTGTATGTATTTATTTCCTTAGGATCTACACAGCACTTTTCTAGAACAGAGTACAAGTATGAAATCCTTTTCCAGAAACCCCTTATCCAGATCTTACAGGAAGGTCATCTCCCATAGACTCCAGTTTATTTAACTAATTAACATTTTTAAAAATACATTTTTGAAAAAGGAATACCTTGAACTTGATCCTAATTATGATATAAATTATCCTTACTTAAGGCAGATTATTCCTACTGGGTTTATTTAAAGGAAAACTATACCCCCAAAATGAAGTGAAAGCAACATCAAATATATAAAATTAAGTGGCATATTAAAGAATCTTACTAAACTGGAATATATATTTAAGTAAATATTGCCATTTTACATCTCTTGCCATGAGAAACCATTTTGTGATGATCTGTTTGCTGCCTCAGAGATCACCTGACCATACTGCAGCTCTAACTGTAACAGGAAGAATTATGGAAGCAAAAGACACAACTTTGTTAATTGGCTCATGTGACCTAACATGTAGGGTTTTTTTTTCCGTGCACCGTGAATCTTAGTATCCCAGGGGACGGCCCTTATTTTTTAAAATGGCAATTTTCTATTTATGATTACCAAATCACACATACTACAAAAAAAGTATATTATTATGAAAATGGTTTATTTACATGAAGCAGGGTTTTACATATGAGATTTTTTCTGCAATATAGAGACCTACATTGTTCAGGGGTATAGTTTTCCTTTAATCTTTAAATGTTTTTAGTAGAATTGGGTTATGGTGATCCAAGGGAAATACCCCTTATCTGGAAAACAGGTCCCAAGCATTCTGTATAACAGGCCCCATGCCTGTAATGCTACAAACATTTCAATAAATAAAAACTGCAAAGTAATAAAGATTAAGAAAATGTTGAGTGAACCCCTGACTAACAGTGATCTGGTTATTTATTTATATTTTGGTGTTTAGTTCTGTAGAATTGGTTCATTGAGTACACCTAAACAGTATGAATACAATGGGACATACAGACATCTACAGTATACAGATACACATAAGCATACGGTCAGTTGTGCAATGCAGTGAGTCAGATAAATAGGCAGGTGCTAGGTGTGGATAGGGTGGTGATATGTAAAGGACCAAACTGTGGTAACATGAGTTTGAGAGGTGGCTGAAACATTCAGGCCTGGACTGGCAATCTGTGATGCCAGAGGGGCTGCTATAAGGTCCCATAGAAAGTCAGTATTTAGTGGGCTGGTGGGAGCTGTTTGGGCCTCTATGTGGGCTGATTGGGCCTGTGTGTACCTGAAATGCCAGGGCCTATTTTAATTCTCAGTCCAGACCTGATAACATTCCTTCATTTGCTTCATATTAACATGAATTGATATCTGGGGGGGAAATGGGGATTCAAGTTAAAACAATACTTTTTGCCATTACTAGAACAAATGGTATATTTGTCCTTGCTATAAAAGTACAATTGTAGATCTTTAAAAAAAATAATTTTCTGAGATTTTATTTTATAATGTTTGTACTGTTGAAGCTCAGCTGGGAGTACAGTCACAGCTGGTTTGTATTATGCAAATCCATGTCATACTGGATATGTGTACACGCAGGAGTTTAACCCACTGGGTGTCTGAGCTGTCTAGTTCATTACACTGCTGACCTTTTTGGAGCCCATTTTGTTCCCCTGCTTGTATCTCCTTGTTACAGCTTTGGTTAAGAAGATTCCCATAATGATAGGATTTCCTGAAGTTAGGCGAATAAAACAGCAGTGTATTTTGTTAAACACATGCAGATTTGACCAACTATTTAATTTGGCGTTCATGTTTTCTGTGTGCATAGGTTATTGGTATGGCAGCCTTGATGTGTTGATTTTGTGGCATTGAGCTTGGTTAGTCATCTTTTTGATTTCTGCGATACTCAATCTATTTATAAAAATAGAATGTTTGAGTTTCCACAAAACGAAAGGCAACACCACCACCACAAAGTTCTGAATGAATATACAGGAGTTCTCCAGTATTGTGGTCAGTTTGAGGTTTGCTGTCAAAGCAGCAGCCCTGCATGTTTAAGGGCTGAATGGTAAAAGATGAATATGGAGATTTTGCCTTTGAACACAAAATATGCACTGTCCTCAGATTTATGCATATAGCATTCCACATGGAAATTACTTTTCACTGCCATCTGCATGAAAAGGAAGAATCTAAGTAACACTGGTGCACATGATGAGGTATATTCAGAATATATCTAAATTATGTCTGATTAAAAGTTTTTGTGGACTGTAATGTATACTTTTCACCAAAGGATAAATACTTGGTGGAAACTTGTTTGGAATCAATCACTTCTGTTATTCTGTCTAACGTATACACCTTTAGCAAGAGTGTGGAGAAATCTGCAATGTTTGTGTACTAAAAAAAACCCACAAAATTGTATGATCTGCAACATTTGGCACTTTACTACTAGGTGTAAGCAATGACCCAAATATTATTATTAACCTTTAAAGAGTGCAGACATATTCCAGGGCACGTTACTAAAGGGCAGGTTTATCAAGTGTTAGATTAGAGCTTACACAAACCTTACATACTTTCTCTTCATCCCTAAGGGATTTTTTGGGGTTTACTTATCAAATAATGAACCCTAACATTCACCCACTGATAAATACGCTTCTAAAATCCCATTGGAATTAGTAATCGACTCTAACCCGACGAGTGTTGAGGTGGAAGAGAGGCATGGTAGGGTCGCAAGCACAAGGAAGTTCAGCCCACACCAGTCCGTGGCCCACAGAAGCAGGGCCAGACTGGGCTGGCAGGACACTGGGAAAAAACCCAGTGGGCCACCAGCTCTTGTGGGCCCTGCCAGCCCAGATCTGCTTCTTCCTGCAGCTACCTCCCTCCTTCAGGCTGTTCGCGGCAAAAACACATTGAGTGCGCAAAGGGGGGCCTGAAACAGCAGGCCAGTGTGCCCCGGTAACCCCCAGTCTGACCCTGTGTGGATGTCGGACAGGCCTGCACATCACTAATAAGAATTATTAGAATGAGTGAGTTTTTCTGTGGTAAACTCTTTTGATAAACCTGCCCCATAGAGCACGTATCATTAATTTCAGTCCCTGTTCCAGTGTAGCTTACAATCTAAAATTCCAATCTCTTTCACACATACACAGTGGTACACAAAGAGTACCAGATAGGGTTGCCACCTGGCCGGTATTTTACTGGCCTGGCAAGTAAAAATTATGCTTGATGCCAATGTTATTAATGGAAAAAAACGGCAAGAATCTAGGAAGGCCGGTATTTTTTTACCAGTACCAGATAGGTAGGGATAAGGAGGATTAGGTCTGCAAGTAATAATAAAAATAGAATAGCTGCACACTCTTCGGTTTCAACCTCTCTCCACACTTGGTGGGATATGTGGGGGTCTATGTACAGCAATACTGGAATAATGACCTGTTTCCCACCACCCTAACACAGATACCCAAGTTCCGCTTTAACTTGAAAATACATCCTGTCAGCAACCTTACATAGACCCACCACTGGGTCCCCGTAAGATCACTGAAAAAGTGGTCCTTGGTTGAAGCCCACTAGGCTCTGGGTTCACTCTTATGGGCAAATTCGCTAGCGGCCTCTTCGCCAGACGTAAATTTGCCAGGACAATGCTAATTCCCAAAGATGCAAAGCTGCATCCAGGGTGCCGAACGTTGGCGAAGTTGCGCTATTGTTACTTCGGCAAGCAAAGTAAAGTTGTGCTAGCGTTGGCTAATTTGCATTCGGCTGGAAGTGAAAGTTGAAGGGACGTATATGTTGCAGCAAATACATTACATTACACAAGCCCAGGGAACCTTAATAAAATAAAACAGAGTTGTTATAATGCCCTACACATGAGCCCACTGTATAGTTTATGTGCCATATGTTAGGAAATGTAGGGTGGAACCCGATTTGCCAAAAAAATTTTTACAGTCTTTTGCAGGCTATCACTCAGAAAAAAGGAAAAGATGCCAGCGTTTTTTTGGGAACAAAAAATTAAGGAAGTCCTATCCACTCCATTGCAGTTCCTCTGAGGTGGCGAAGGCAAGTCTGGCGCAAGAGGTAATGTTCCGTAAAATCCGCATCTTAGTTTCTGTAATATCTCCGTTCGTATTAGTATCCACATGTATCATCTGCATAAAGTATAAATGTTATATTAAAATAGTGAAACTGCTGTGCCTAAAACCATCAAGTCATATAGAACGTCTTTATTTGAAAACATGATGAATTCTGTGTGGGAAGACTGGAAATACATCCAACACCTCGTGGAAGAAACCACAGTAGCTGAGTTTCCAGACTTCATATTACACGTTGCTTTTATAAAGGCTTAGAGAAAATGGGAAAATAATGATAGGAATATGTTAAGCTCAGGTAGTCAGGATGATGTTGATGGCTAATGCAGTGGTTACTGACTTCTTTTAGTGGGGTGTTCCCCTCCTTAAGCCTCTAAATATTTCATGCTACTAGATGTGGCTTTTAATCATGCAGAGTGTGCCACTATTGTTAGCTGAGCACATCTTCAGAAGGCTAATTTTCTCTTCTGACAAAGAAACCGCCATGCTTTCAGGTTGGGGCAGATTGGCGTTTTCTCCACTGCCAATGACATTAAGCTTGTTCTTTAATATTGAAACTAATACTGACTCTGCGTAAGACCCAAAAATGGATATGGGATGTTGAAGCCAGAGAAAATTGAAAAAGCACCAATATTAAAATGATAATAATTTTGGGAAAATATATATAAAAAATAGCAATTTAAATACAGTATTTGCATTCTAGCCCAATGGAGACATTTTCTTTATTTTTTATTTATTTATCTGATATACAGTAGACCACTTTGGACTGAAGGGTCAAATGATAGGAAGTACTGCTAAGAGCCATTCTCAGCATTGGCAAAACATCACTTGAAATGTTTGCATTAATAAAGGGTCATTTACAAATGGAAATACAGTCTGCAACCTAAAATGTTGGTGGCATGATTTTTTTTTCTACAATTCCAGTGGCCACACATGGGATTGTACAACCACAATTATATGAGGATTGGGTAATTTCTGGAGCACAGTCTTAAAATGATGTTGGTGTGGGATTCTTTAGGTGCAAGTCTATTGTGTCTATGGACGGAGCCTGCTGTGGGAAGCCTAAAATTACCACAATGTTTGGAGTAGCAGTAGCCCCACAGATCCTTTGCATCAATAAGGACACTTGCACAAGATTGAGGCAAAATGCACACAATGGCCCATGTTGCAAATATATGGAAGTGCAGTAGTGTGTTTGGACACAGGTACTTTTAATGAATTGTGTCAGGCTCAACAATTGCATCCACTTTACTTTGACATTGCTTGTGGTTGCTGCCTGACTTTGCTGCCACACCATAAGTTATTTATCTAAATTCTATCTGCTGCATGAATAAATCCCTAATGGGTCATAACTGGCCCACCACATGGTCCTATTACTGACCAAAAGACCAGAGAATAAATCAGTCTGATCTATATTGTATACATCTTAATATTTCTAAAGAATAAAGTTTATGTTTGGACATATGCAATACAATTTATAAACCATCCTGTAATCCATGTAGAAGTCATCAGTTACTTTGGTTCAGATTTCTCCATTACACAGTGTCAAAAATTAGCATTGTTGCATGGAGAAACCATATACAGAGGTTGGCTATGCAGCCTACAAACCTAATTTTATCAGCCAATGCTAGCTACAGGCACCCCTACCTACTGTATCTGACAAATAATATTGCGCCACGACTTTTTCGGATTTGACGCCTGAATACCGCAACTTTTTCAGAAACCCTTCGCAAATCAGGATATCTTCAGGTCTGAGTTGGAGTACTTTTTTATTCAAACTTTCAACACATCTGTAGATATCTGTGTTATCCCTGTTTGTAATGCTGGATCACTGACTTTTTTCTCACAATTTTTGATTCAACCAGTTTTTGCCACAAAAGGAAGAAGCAGTGCAGGGTGCGGATATACTGTTACAAAGGATGGGATACAAATATAATGCCTTCAATTTAGAAATCATTGGTTAGATCACATCTTGTGAATTGTTACAGCTATATGCACCCTCTACAAAAAGACAAAAGGTGTTTGGGATGCAACAGGGGAAAGCCTTTGCACTTTGGGCTTAATTTGCCTAAATGAAGTTAAAAAAGTGTCCTGTATCCCTGTACTGGTGAAAGCCAAAAATTTGGTTTTTGGGATAGTTTGAAAAGGTTATCCAATCTAATGGGTAGAATGCATACCTTTTTGAATGACTCTGGAGCCTGGCTTTCTCAGAACCAACATGCCAGTTATCCTGAAACCCTAAGAAACTTGAGCCAAACTATTTGCAGAAGTGTCAGTACAGGAACACACACAGAACTGTGAATGCAGTGAGGCAGACTGAGATGATTTGTTAATCCCCACAGACCTGCTGCATGTGAACAAAATCCAGGACAGGCAAATCTAGTGGGATATCAAGGAACTAAACAGCTGCACTGGTGAGACTTGGAGCCTGCCACGTCTCTAAGAATATGAAGCTGTAAGTCATTCCTCTAATTAAAATCCTACCATTTTCTCCAAGCAGAGACTGACACTGAACAATGCATTACATTGCATATCTGGTGATCTACCTACAAGGGAGTTAGTAAGTGTGAATATGTGAATATTTTTTTCAGAATTTGCAGATTGTATGTTCAGCGTATGTTCTATATATAAGTTCGAAAATGGTTTATATAGGTGTATACTACCCCTTGAGCATAACAAAGTAATTACAAGTTTCATTTGACAGTTTGGTGTGACTCCCAGTATAATCAAAGGTAGAATATGCATCAGAATAAGCTAGTCAGAGCAAATGGTTTGGTCCACAATCACTTGTGCTGTATAGTGAGGGAAGTGAATACAGTATTCCCTATGTCTCGTTCTTTTCTATTACCAATTCCACAACTAGTCTCAGGTCTCACTAGTAAGGAAGAGTAACAATACAGTATCTATGTACACTGTAGGACACCTCAGCTCTTTCACCAGAATTGCAAATGTTTGTATAACAGGAATCCCTCACACCCAAACTGTAGCCCTGCAATTTTTGCAGGAGACATTCCAAGAATCTCCATACAATTGGTGCTGCCAGAGGATGAGCTATAAATGGCTGGGGGATAAAGAGAAATAGCAGAGAATACACACTTTTCAGTGTTTCTGAAGTTGAATTTCATATAATTTCTTAGCCTTATCTATTCATTTAATGTATAGCTTGGTTAATGTTAATATTTTTTTCCATATTTATTCCTAAAGCCATCAGTCTTAATCTTAGATAAACACTGTATTTGGACTATCAGTTTTTGCTCCTCTCCTACGCTTTTGTTTTATAGCTAACTCAGGTTCCTTACACAAATGCCAAGTATTTGTCATCTCAGACTTCTCCTGTCTCTGTAATACTCTAAAGACTGTGTGGGCAGTACTTCTTTTTAATCTCTTAACTTGAGCGTGCAACATTTTGGCTGTAGATTCATTTGCACAGTCCTGACAAAGCCATCAGAGCTGGCTCTTCCACTATGTAAAAAACATAACAGCTTTTTTTCAGCTGTTTCCACATGTCTTCATGCTACAAGCTCTCAGAATCCCTTTATTCTGTCTGCATGCTAGCAGCTTACTAAAAAGGCAACGTGAAATCTACTGTGGGATGGCAGCAAGCATTTAATAATATAAAAATAGACTTTGACCAGTGTTAACGACAAAGGAGCTTTATGGATGGTGTCTTGTATCTGTTCATTTAACACATTCTCTGGGAAAATAATTAGGTAAATTAGTACAAAAGTTTAGTTTAATGTTCTTAAGTCTATAAAATAAGTTCAAGGCATAACAAATGGGAATAACATAACCACCTTATAGTGATACTGACACTAAAAAATGAATTTTAGCATATGAATGTAAATTAAATGTTACCTATAGGTCATGGTGATCATTTTTTGCTGAGAGGTTTATTTTTGTATATAATTGTTAGTTGAAGTTCCTAAGCCTGACTCTCTGACACTCTGACTTTGCCAACCTGACTGTCCCATCTCAGCCTGTCAGTTAGAGTTACTAATGCTAACGGACTCCTGCTGCACAAATATGGCAGCCCCCTCATACAGGAACATGGGGGATCAGACAGGTAATGTAAAAGCATCATGCAAATACTTTATGGCAAAGTTAGAAGTAGCTTGCAAAGCCAATATTATAATAGATGTAAAAAAAAGTTTAATTTCAGGTGTCAGTATCTCTTTAAAGCACGAGTAGCATTTGCACATAGTAACAGGATAATCTGTCGTTAGTGAAAAGCAAAATATAGAGATGCTAATGCTGTCATACTTTGAAAAGCCTATCAAATGTCTGAAAAAAAACAACTTGTTGCATTGCACAAAGCTGATATATGCTTTCCAGTTTATAATACAATAACTTTTCTGCCTTCTATAAGTATGTCTTCTTTCCGGGCAATAGCCTTGTGCTAGCTGCAATGAGCATGATGAGCATGCAATGATGTCCCCTTGGTAGTTTCATCTGCCAAGGTAATGGTGGTGCGTTTTGCCAGATGGGCCACAGATGCAACCACTTTAGGAATGTTGTCTGTGTTTTAATAGGAGAACTAAACCACCTCCCTCCCTGCGATGTGCTTTACTGTTACAAAAAACCCTTTTAAAAATTCGAACCCTTAAAGGAATTGTTCAGTGTAAAAATAAAATCTGGGTTAATAGATAGGCTGAGCAAAATAAAAAATGTTTCTAATATAGTTAGCCAAAAATGTAATGTATAAAGGCTGGAGTGATTTAATGTATAACATGTCAGTCAGAACACTACTTCCTGCTTTTCAGCTCTCTTGGTTTACACTGACTGGTTACCCTGGCTACCAGGCAGTAACCAATCAGAGATTTGAGAGTGGGCCACATGGGTCATATCTGTTGCTTTTGAATCTGAGCTGAATCCTGAGGATCAATTACAAACTCACTGAAAAGAAATGTACCATGTGGCCCCCCTTCAAGTCGCTGACTAGCTCAGAGTTATAGAGCTGAAAAGCAGGAAGTTGGATTCTGGCTGTTTTATGTGGCCCCCCTTCAAGTCGCTGACTAGCTCAGAGTTATAGAGCTGAAAAGCAGGAAGTTGGATTCTGGCTGTTTTATTAGACATCTGTTCACTCCAGCCTGTATATATTACATTTTTGGCTAACTAACTATATTAGAAACATTTTTTATTTTGCACAGCCTATCTATTTACACAGTTTTTATTTTCACACTGAACTGTTCCTTTAAATGCAGAGAAGTGCATTGGAGCTCCCAGTTGCCATCTTGAGGACCTTCACATAGTCTTCGGGTCCCTTCGCCATCAAAAAGCCTGCTGGCACCTGCTGTCAGGAATTGTCCTACTTATCACAGTTTTCTGGATGATTATTGGACAGCACTGAACATAAATGAGAGGATATATTGTACACATTACTTATGGGCATTAGCTGCCCTTTATTCCTATATAGAGCGATTATTATTATTCAGTGCTGTACATCAAATTGTTGAGGTACAGTGACTCTCTGCTGTGGATGGGGGGGACAATATAAATGCAATGCCTAAAGCAAGTGTGAGATCAAGTAATACGGCAAGAAACCTACTCAGCATGCCAAGCCTCCACGAGTTCATTAAGAACTGAGTTAACTAAGGCAATAAAACCAAAGATGCAGTGGTATAATGAAACAAAAAGATAAGGGACCTGGTGTATTCCAAGTTTGGAATAATCTGGTATTCATGGAGCATTCTGTCATTTGGATCACAATGCCTTAAAGGGGTGGCTCACTTTTATGTTAAATTTTAGTATGTTATAGAATGCCTAATTCTAAGCAATATTCAACTGGTCTTCATTTTTTTTAAAATAGTTTTTTAATTATTTGCCTTCTTCTTCTTCTGACGATTTACAGCTTTCAAATGGGGATCATTGACACCCCATCGAAAAAACGAATGTTCTGTAAGGCTACAAATGTATTGCTCCTTTTTGTCACTCATCTTTTTATTCAGCCCTCTCCTATTCATATTCCAGTCTCTTATTCAAACCGATGCATGGTTGCTAGGGTAATTTGGACAATAGCAACCAGATTGCTGAAACTGCAAACCGGAGAGCTGCTGAGTAAAATGCTAAACAACTCAAGAAATAATGAAGAATGGAAACCAATTGCAAGTTGTCAGAATATAACACTCTACATCATACTAAAAGTTAATTGAAAGGTAAGCAACCCCTTTAAGTCTGCTAAAAACATCTAAACATTAAATAAACCCAGTAGGATTTTTTTAATGCAGCTTAGTTACCATCAAGTACAAGGGACTGTTTTTATTATTACAGAGAACCAGGAAAGGTTGTTTGTTTTTAAATAACTTAAATAGACTACCTATAATTTGGAGATTTCTGGAAATTGGAATACCAGATAAGAGATCTTATACCTGCTATGTTAACAATTATTTCACAACCAACCTTTTAGCAAACTACTTAGAATACAAAAATACAAATACAAAAATACACAAGCATCTGCATATCCATAGGGATCAATGATGTTTGTCTAGACTGCTTTGTTCTACAAGGCAGAACAATGTGGCCTTAAAATAAAATTCATGTTCTTTGGCTAGAATGGACTATAACTTAGCTGTTTTTTATTAGACAATTCAGGTTCTACGTATGCAGATAGTGAAATGGAAAAGGAGCAAGGACGGTGGTTTAGGGAACAAACTCAGTGGTACTAGATCAGGGGTCAGCAATCTTTTCTATCAAGAGACATTTTGCCCCTCTTCCACTAAAGAAAAATAGCCTGGAGCCGCAAAACATAACACAGCTTATAAACTTTTAAAAGTTTTAACCTTTTTTAAATTTTTACTGTTATAGAATCTAACAAACAAAAGTGCAGTGTGAATGTGTTGGCCTACTTTGAAATAAATTAAACAGTGAATAGCCCTATTAAATGCTAGTGTTCTCATTTGTTTAAAGGCGAGGGCTATAGACGTCATTAAAATATGTGTCACATCCACATCTATAGCCCTCGCTCCTGCTGCAGCTGGACTCTGGAGGCTTCTCTCTTGTCTTGAGTGTGCAACCGCAGAAAGGACCATGATGAATCATTTTGCTGCAGCTCAATCTTGCCTGTCACTCCTGGGATGTCTATACAGCCCTCGCACCTGTTGGCGGCTTCCTGCGTGTGCGACAGTGGTAAGCTAACCATTAGCTTACCGCGGTCTCACACTCAAGAAGCCGGCATCAGGTGAGAGGGCTGTATAGACATCCCAGGAGTGAGAGGCAAAGCCGAAAATCCAGAGCAGCAGCAAGCAGGATGAAGAGCCGCATGAGTCATCAGAGCTGCGAGTTGCCTACCCCTGTACTAGATATTTCCCTTTTATGCAGTTAAAAAAGATATCATATTTCTGCAAAAGACATCAAAGCTACAAAATAGAAAAAAAAGCTAAGAGAAAAAGCAGTCAAATGACACCTCACATACTGCCCATCTAAGCAAGAAAGTGAGAACAGTAATCATACATAGCGCTTAGAGTAATTCTCCTCCAGGGAACCATAACAAGGCCTTAGTACTTATATAACCCACCACCCATGCATTACAGAGCAGAGGATACGTTCAAACACAAATAACTTAACTGCTGTAATTACAATGGGGTTTCTGGAAAAATACACATTTTGCAGCAGGGTAAAGCCTGGTAATTAGCTTTTCCTTGTCATTATTTTATAACACATAGCTTCATGAAAGCAGTATGAAAAGGGGACTGTGAAATGATCATGAAACAACAATATGTAGCCTCAATATTAGTTTCCCATAGAAGCACAATCTTCTATTTGGCCTTCGGTCTTCTGCGTTTATGGCCTTGGAAATACAAATGCTCTGTAAGGCTACACATTTATTAATATTGTTACTTTTTATTACTCATCTTTCTATTCTGGCACTCTCTTATTCTTATTCCAGTCTCTTATTCAATTCAGTGCATGGTTGCTAGCATAATTTAGACCATTGCTGAAATTGCAAACTGGAGAGCTTCTGAATACAAAGCATGAATAACTCAAAAATAAAATAATAAAAAATTAAAACGAATTGCAAATTGTATCAGACGAACCCTCTCTACATCATACTAAAAGTTAACTTAAAAATGAACAAGCCCTTTAAGGGCACCTGTTGGGAAAAAATATCATCCATAACCAAAGGTGCGGGCTAATAGATTAAATGTTCTAAGAAAATAGAGCCTGCACTGGCGTTGGAGGTAACAGTAGATTTTTCTTGTTTTTTTTCTTTATTGCCACCACCCGCCAGTACTAGGCCACCTGCGTCGGGAGGAAGCTCCCGGTACAAGCACATGAGCGTGACGTCAGAAGCACATTTTGCACATGACCACTTGCACCGGGATCTCCCAGTGCAAGTGTCCTAGCACTGGCGGGGGCAATTTAAAAAAAAAAAAACTATTGTTACCCCCAACCAGAGTGAGGGCTCTATTAGGCAGCAACTTTGATTGGGGATAATATTTTTGCCCAATAAGTGCCCTTTAATGTAGGGGTGCCGCAAGGCTCTGTACTTGGCCCACTGTTGTTCTCCCTGTACACTCTGTCTTTGGGAGAACTCATCTGCTTATTCGCTGTAACTATCATCTGTATGCTGAAGATACCCAAATATATTTATCCACCCCTTCATTAATAGCTGAAACCGAGACTCAAATCTCTAACGGCCTCCTAGCAATCTCCACCTGGTTTAGCCAATGCCACCTCAAACTCACAAAAACTAATCATCTGTCAGGAATCAAACTATTGATTATTTGTTGAACCATAACTGCACCATTCTCCTGAGCCACTGGGGTCCCTTAGAGTTAGCGTGGGTTTGTTATTATGATGGTCTTATGCTATCTCTCTGTTGCTCTCTTGCCCCTCCTTCCTTATTAACTACAACAACAACTGTCAATTAACAATCCTGCCTCTTTTATAAGTCTGCTACAAGCAACGCCTGGTTGCTTGATTATTAAGCTCCTCAGCCAGATTTAGCATGCGACTCCCTGTTGACTGGACTTTGTTTTGCTTGCTGGTATCTCAGTTTATTCTGTTTATTCACTGGTTACTGTTTTGCACCTCTTTTCATTAAACCTTTACTTTTTCATGGCTTCTGAATTCCGTTCTCCTATTTATGGTTCTACTCACCAGGTTATCCAGTACACAGGCTCCCTTCTTCCTACCTGTCCTCAGTGAAAGAACGTGATATCATAATTTTTTTACCTAAGCCTTGTCCTACTGCCCTATTTACTATCTCGATTGATGGCATGCCCATTAACACTGTCAACTCAGCACTGTATTTACTGTAACATTCTACTATCTGGCCTCCCTAACTCCCATCTCACCCCTCTACAGTCTGTTTTATATACGTCTGCCAGAACTCTCCTCTTCTCATCCAAAAGTGTACAGTCCCCTTCCCTGCTGAAGTTCTTGTGGCTTACCATAAAACAAAGAATAACAAACTCCCCCTCATAATCTTCAAAGCCATTCATTCCCCAGCAACTCCATCTCAACTCTTGTCTGTCTATATGCTCCTGGTCGAATCCTCCACTCCTCTCAGAGCAACCACTTGGTTGCACCCCCACTACTACTGCTGTGTCCCGCATGAAACCCTTCTGTCTTGCTGCTCCTTATATTTGGAATACCAATCCTCCATGAATGTCTTCAGAACTAAACTCAAAGACTACCTCTTGGAGCACTTGCATAACACCTGACCTGGGAACTGGCACTTATATGGCAATGTCACCCACTGTAACCTACAGCACTTAAAATCCCTCCAATTTGTGTCTGTACGTGACCTTCCCATTCAGACTGTAAGCTCTACGGGGCAGGGACCTTGATACTTTTGTCTTCTTTACAATAGGCACTTAATATATTTTGTAACTATATTTTAAATTTAATGTGTACTGTATTTTTGTACTTATGATTGCAATGACTCCCTCTTTCTTCTACTAATGTATTGTTTTGCTGTACAGTGCTTTGCCCTCAATTAGCGCTATATAAATAAAAATATACATATATACATATATACATACATACAATATTTTAGTGGAAGTGACCTGTTTTGCTTGCCCTAAAGGATTACTCCCAAATGACCCTGAGAATTTCTAAAGGAACAAATGTCATACAAATAAAAAGATAAACAAATATTATTTCCCAGCTGTTTATAGACAAACATTTCCTTTTAATTAATGAAGTAAAAGCACTGAGGCACCACTGAATACTACTGTAAAACTTCAGCCTCAGGCTCACAAGGCTGAATATCAGTTGCTAAAAACATAGCAGCTATCAGATTGCCAATATTTATTTTTAATCAAAGGTAACAGAGCTACTACTGAGTTCTTATTTGTAAGCGGTTTTATGTGCTTCATCACAGAGAACTGCACTGTTAGATCTTTTATCTTAATACTTTCCAAACTGAGTCAGTCATTCCTCTTCAGAAGCTAACACTGTGCCAACCGAGGTAATGACAACTGTCCCAACACTTTGCTTTTATAAAGGCATTAAAAGTTATAGTAAGATTTCAAAATACATTTATTACAATCAGATTTTATTACTGTAAAAGGAACTTAAAATGTTATTTAAAGATGAAGAAAAGTTGTGTTTCATTTTTCAGTAAAAACAACATAGTGTTAAGTTTTTCTCTCTAGGGTCTCTAGGTTTGTTCTTTAGTTGAATTTGTATGTAAGTTGAAACATATACATTTACTTATTAAATGCAATTTAGAGAGATGTCTGTCTTAACATAGTTTTTATTTTTACCTTTCTGTGCACATTTATTTAGACAACACTCCAGAGGGGATTGGGGCAGGTGGTTGGTTAAGGCTAAATACTAATAAAGGCCAAGCAAACCATAATATGTTAATAACAGCACTTTCTGTAAGTTTGAGTTGTATGTAAGTTCGACCACTGCCTATATATGAAAGTTGAAAAGTCTACACTAGGGGGCCCATTTACTTAGCTCGAGTGAAGGAATAGAGGAAAAAAAATTTCGAATGTTTTTTTTGGCTACTTCGACCATCGAATGGGCTACTTCGACCTTCGAATCGAACGATTCAAACTAAAAATCGTTCGACTATTCGATAGTCGAAGTACTGTCTCTTTTAGAAAAAACTTCGACCCCCTAGTTCGCCACTTAAAAGCTACCGAAGTCAATTTTAGCGTATGGGAAAGGTCCCCATAGGCTTTGCTAGCTTTTTTTGGTCGAACAAAAATAGTTTGATCGATAGATTAAAATCCTTCGAAACGAATGATTCGAAGGATTTAATCGTTCGATATTTGAAGTCGAAGGCTTTAACTTCGACAGTCGAATATCGAGGGTTAATTAACACTCGATATTCATTCTTAAGTAAATTTGCCCCTAAAATTGGAGAAGTCTAAAATTAAGTAAGATTTATCATAAAGGTCAATATAAATACAACAGTAAACTCTCGAAGTAATGCTGCTCTGAGTCCTCTGTCAACAGTTTTTCTTTCCTTCTATTGTGTACACATGGGCTTCTGTATCAGACTTCCTGTTTTTAGCATAAACCTTCAGGGCTAGGGCTTGAGCATGCTCAGTTTGCTCCTCTCTACCACTCCCCCTCCCTTTTCCCCCTCCCTCCTCCCCTCCCTGCTGTATCCCATAGCTATAAGTGAGCCGGGAGATGCTCAGGCAGAAATTGATGTCACACCAAGCTAATATGGAGGCTGTATCCCAAACAAACAGAGAGGGATTTTAGTGCCGTTTAATCAGGTATGGTAAAGCATTCTGCAGAATAAATATATTGTTATAGCATGCACTATTGTGATTATTGGCAATAAACTACTTTGGTAGCTTTCCTTCTTCTTTAAGGAAAAAGTTATATGTCTAAGACACAAGTCTAAATTGATGGGGGAAACCTGGAATTGAAGATATGTTTCTCAACAAATAACAAAATCTGTCCCAAAAACATTTCTAAGTACATGCTCCTCTAGATAATATCCCAGAAGCTTGGTGGATATTAATTCAATAGCACAGGCAAATAAACTATCCACAAATCCAGCCTGTAATGCTCTGTTGCAGAGGCCTTGTAAAACCAGTATATCAGAAATAATAATTAGAAATCCACGGCACCATATGCAATACATTTAATGGGTTTTCATGGTAACTAGAAAAAGTCAGTGTTCTAAGTATAGCAGGGATCCTTTGATAATATTGTGTCCCAGCTGTCTATCCTTTGATATCCTCACAACTTTACTATGCAGCTGCTTTACCTCATATTCCTTACAAGAGCAGATCTACTTTATGAGCATTGTTAACATTTATTGTAAGTCAGGTTCCAGAATGTCAGGTGCAGACATTGATGAACTAATGCTTATGATATCACTACATATTATATTGGAAAGAGACAGACATTTATTATCTAAGTGATATGACTTATAGGGCAATAAGATCACTTTCCATAAAACTTGTTTCTACCAACAAACATTAATATACAGTAGAGTAACATTGTTCCATTTAATGAGGGGTAAGATAATTAGTCCCAAAGGGATGCAAACCCATAATGTTAATGACTGCTTCCTTGGGTTAAATGTTTACCAATGAAGAAAGCTAACACATGCTAAACATTTAAACAAAAACAGTAATAAAATCAAATGCTGTGTTGAGTATCAATCAATAAGATGACAGTAAAGGTTCATAATTCGCAAAGCCATAAAAAAAACCAGCATACTGTAATGATATGACCTATGAGTATATGGGAGCGACCAGTTCTGATCATATATGGTATGTGACACCAACTTATTTGACCTTAGAGTCCTCATTCTCTGTAGTAATAAAAGTACCAATACAGGCTAAAGAGAAAGATATTAATATTAAATTATAGGCTATTTTTTTTTATTAATATTAAATTAGAGGCTAATTAATAATGTGCTAAATGATCCATTTACATTTCTACATACATTTCTTATCTTTGGCCCTGCTGAACAGATTCCCTGAGTTTCATAAAAGGCTAAATTGTTAATTCCACAGATGCTTCTGAAAAATGTATACTAATGTAGAATCAGAATCTGCTCATGGATTACTGAGCTGCCAGACTGAAACACAGAAACATTAAACTTTAAACTTAAATTTTGGAAAAATGGTAAAAAAAAGGGGATAATGTCATGGGAAAAAAATGTTTATTTTAACATCAGTTAATAGTGCTGCTCTAGCACTGAAATTCGTTTTTCAGAGCAAACTGATTTTTTTATATTTAATTTTGAAATGGGGCAAGACATATTGTCAGTTTTACAGGTGCCCCTAGTCATGTGACTTGTGCTCTGTCACTATCAGTCACTATTTACTGCTGCACTGCAAGTTGGCGTGATATCACCCTCCCCCCCCAACAGCCCATCAGCAGAACAATGGGAATGTAACCAGATAACAGCTCCCTTGTAGATATAAGAACAGCACTCCATAATAAAAACCCAAGTCCCACTGAAACCCCATTCAGTTACATTGAGTAGGAAAAACAATAGCCTGCAGGCTGCAGAACTGGCTCTTTCTGAAAGCACATGACCAGGCAAAATGACCTGAGATGGCTGCCTGCACACCAATATTACAACTAAAAAAATACACTTTTGGATTGGGAATGAAATTTTATACAGTGGAGTGAATTATTTGCAGTGTAAACAGTGCAAGTTAGAATAAAAACTACACCATAAAATCATGACAGAATCCCTTTAAATTAATTGAAAAAAGTCTTTATTTCTGGGGACTGAAAAAAGGGTGAACAACCCTTTTAAAGATACTTGGTTCAAATATGCCCCTTGTATTTTCTATAAAGTATTTGTGCCAAATGTCATTCATTGCCTATGTCTCACCTTTACTGCTCAACTATACACTAATTCACCTATTCAGCCTATGGAACCAAAGGACTACTAACACTCCTTATATGTAGCAGTAATTCCAGGGATGCCATAGCAGCTTGTGTCAATATCCGCTATAGACTTGCTCCAATACGACCACATGTTAATGCCATTTTAGCAGAGGCGCCAAAGTGATGTTATTGAAACCTGAAAACTTTAGCTGCAGCTTTCACAAGACTTGTGAACTTGTTGAAGAAATTCCACTTTTTTGATGAAATGTGTTCAATTGCAATAGGAAATTTGGTGAGAAATGCTGCATTGTAGTTAAAACAGAAATTTGTGTCCAAGAATTGCATGTTGCACACTGCACTGCATTTGAAAATGGCTGTTTATATGTTTAGTACAGAAAGTGGGTCACGATTAGGGCTAATGCTATACAATCAGACTTGCTGGCTCCTATTACAAGGATCTGGATTGATTCCAGTTGGGCAAAGCATGTTAACTATTTGATAGATTCAGATTATATGCAGCAAAAAGCTATTTTCTGATAGTAACAGGGAAAATATTAAACTGTTTTTGGAATATTCTCTGCATCATATACATGTGGCACAGCACCCACGGGCCGAAACATCCCCCTCAAAATGGTAATGAGATCCTTTCCTGTGGCTATAGTACTTAGCTGACCATGGTTCATTAATATAGAAATACAGTAGGTCAGTATGATAAAAAAAACTTTGCAATCAATATTATTTCCATAAGTTTCTTTTTACATCTGTAACATTTCAGAAGAAGTATTTGGCACAAGTCAGCAAATTTTTCCTAGGCGCAGTGGTTTCAACCTAGCAAAGAAAACAGAATGAAGAGAAAAGGGAGGGGAAGAAAACTGGCAGATAGCAGAGAAATACAGAAAGGCTTAAAAAAAATTGATGCTAGGAGGAAAAGCGTTTTGAGTGCAGAGGGGAGTAGAGATATTGGGGAACAGACAGGAATAAAAAAGATAAATAAAAAGAAAGGGATATATACTGAGGGATAAGCAAAATGAATTGCCTGGTTAGAGAGAGGACACAGAGATCCAAGAATGGAAATGCCACACATTCTTACTTTCTTAATTAGTGTAACAGTTGAAATGTCCAGTAAGTTCAACAACAAAATCAGTAGTACAAACAGTAGTACATAATATGTTCTAATAAAATGTATTTTCATGCCAGGTTCCCACGGTTTTACCTGGTCACTGCAAGTTTTGCTTCCAACTAGCAAAACTCTTTCAAATTAAAATATTTGCTTTAGACAGGATAGTAAAAAATGGGCAATTAGTTACCAAATATCTAAGAATTTTGGAATGCTAACTGCTTAATCAACTCAAAAACCAAAACTCTGTGGAAGTAGATGCTCAAATATGACCATTTTATTAAGATGCTTTTTTTTTATTTGGGCAGCTACCTGTTCAAACTAAAAAAAAATGTAATTAACTAACGCATATGGTTCAACGCATCTGCACTAAGCTGAGGCATTTAATGAGAAAAATAAAAGCAAGAGCAAAAGTGCGCCCCTCAGCGTTAATTCAGGCAGTACTTCTGCCCAGACCTCATTGCAGTTCTATGCTGCTCGTTAATTGTGTGTCTGAATCATAGGCAGGTTATGAGACAGGTAAGGATCATCCCTCTTGAATAGTGTTACTGGTTCTTTATCAGTATGGTGCTTCCATATATAAATATGTATACTGTATTTGGAACTGTTCAGTGTGGTGTTCTATACGTGCAAATGTAAAGCTATTGTCCAGCAATTTGTCACCGGTGGGGGGGTATACGGTTTACTTAACTCCATCATCTTAGCAGATTCTCTGATGACACCCCAGACTGGCAATAGATGCTTAGTTAGACATTTAGGGGCAGATTTATCAAAGGTCGAGGTGTTTTTTATGCACTTCGACTAGGGAATAGTCCAAATTCGAATTTGAAAAAAAATTCAAAAATTTGAATATTGAAATTTATCGTGTACTGTCTGGACTTTGACCATTCGCCATCTAAAACCTACCAAATTGCTGTTTTAGCCTATGGGGGACCTCCTAGAACCTATTTGGAGTCAATTGGTGGACTTGTGGAAAAATCTTGGGAAAAACTTTGAATCTAATTCGATCGAATGTGATATTCCTTCGATTCGAATTCTGCCGAATACGGACCTATTTGATCGAAAACTGACCTGTTCAACCAAAAAAAAAAATCAGAATTTTTAAAAATGATTTCTTTTTTCTTTGTAATAATAAAATGATGACACCCCAGACTGGCAATAGATGCTTAGTTAGACATTTAGGGGCAGATTTATCAAAGGTCGAGGTGTTTTTTATGTACTTCGACTAGGGAATAGTCCAAATTCGAATTTGAAAAAAATTCAAAAATTTGAATATCGAAATTTATCGTGTACTGTCTGGACTTTGACCATTCGCCATCTAAAACCTGCCAAATTGCTGTTTTAGCCTATGGCGGACCTCCTAGAACCTATTTGGAGTCAATTGGTGGACTTGTGGAAAAATCTTGGGAAAAACTTTGAATCTAATTCGATCGAATGTGATATTCCTTCGATTCGAATTCGGCCGAATACGGACCTATTCGATCGAAAACTGACCTGTTCAACCAAAAAAAAAAAATCATAATTTTTAAAAATGATTTCTTTTTTCTTTGTAATAATAAAACAGTACCTTGTACTTGATCCAAACTAAGATATAATTAATCCTTTTGGGTTTATTTTATGTTTACATGATTTTCTAGTAGACCTAAGGTATGAAGATCCAAATTATGGAAAAATCCATTATCTGGAAAACCCCAGGTCCCGAGCATTTTGGATAACAGGTCCCATACCTGTACCAACTTTAATAACTATGAGCGCCATGAACAGCCTGTTTGAAGAACTAGTAATTTCATCTTATGCCTAAATGAACTTTATAGAGGAAAAAAGTAACCAGTTTCTATTCCTTGACAAAAACTTTTTCCTGGGGAATGGAAAATACTTTTTTTCCTGAGGAAAGGAAAATACCATGAGAGTATCCAAAACTATGATTAAAGTTCTTTTCAGGAGTGGGAAAGAAAACTACCTTTCAGCTTACAAGTCTTGGGTTAAGCTGTGAGCTGTCACAGTCTCCTGGCTGGACAATTTTATCTAGGAAAAAAAACATTCTGTTGCATTAAGTTCCATTTGCAGCGGCACTATTAGATATGGATATCCAACTTTATAAAAAGCATTTTTAAAGAGGTCAGAAGAAGCTGTTTCTACTTTATTAAACATGAAGGCACTATAAACTAAACAAAAACTAAAAACTATTAGAGGTAGGAACAGTTGCACAGGTTGTTCATTGTCCATACATTTCAGGCATGATATATATTCAGGAGTTATACTTAATGTCATGAGATCAGTGCAGTAGGACATTCTAATTATATTGTTTTTATATTATTCTAATTATATTACAACAATTATGATGATAACATATGAATATGAATCTATAGTATAAAAGTAAGATGTGAAATATTGCATTTCCTTTTAACGAGGTTTCCAATCACGCAATATATATATTAGGTCAGGGACAAGAATGGTTTTCAGCCATGTAAAAGTACAATTCCCAGCATCACCCTAAAAGTTCAGTTGGTGGACAAATGGAGCCCTGTAACACCTTTGCCCCCCCCCCCCCACTGCCACTGCTACTCGTTATTCTCTTTGAATAACAAATACTGACTATTCAAGGTTTGAAGAATAGTCACTAGTATATTCTCATTTGCATTTTTTCACGAAAAAAAGAATATTGATAAATCAGCCCATTACGGTCTGGGAAAATGGATGTACTACACCTCATGGTGGATAAAAAAATTGTAGTGAGGTGCACAGCCCATCATCAGGGTCTGCAGGCCAGCACTATTTACCTATTGCCAGGTATCTATGCTCTGAAATGGGGTGCAGATGCCTGCAGAAGGCAGTGTGCAAAGTGCAAAAAAGAGAACATTACATTTTTGTTTTCTTGCATTGTTGCTGTCCTGGATTGTGTAAGATACTCTCTATGGGGAAGACACGGTGTTCCAGAATAAATTGTAAATGACTCACGAGTAGAGAATGTTGTCCGGGTGCACCAGCACCAGACCCCCAGCTTTAGGGAGCGGTACTGCAAGGAATGTGAAGAAGAAGCAGGGCTCACTTGGTCATGAGCCCATGACTAAGTGCCCTAAGTGGGTGCGAAACGCATAGGGTGGATGGAGATGCAGATATACATTTTTAAACTTTGTATAAATAAAAATATTTTTTAACTTATTCTCTCTGGTCCTGTGGATCCGTTTGAGTGTTGTTCGGCCCTGCTTCTTCTTCACATTCCATAAGATACTCTCTACTCAAAACAGATTCCTCCTACAATTCTCTTCAATTTAGCTGGAGACTATAGGAGCACGTTTCTGATTTTGATGGTCTACTAAATCTGTAATAATTTCAATGTTGTCAATATTTTTAAATAACCCCCTTAGTGCAATTTCAACAAAGTTGAGCAATACAATTACCGGATTCAGTGCTTGTATGGGATCATTAGTCAGCCAAAACCTGCACACTGTAGGCCTTCAATCCTTCCTGCATATGTAAGATTTATTCAACAGCACACACTAGCAACTGGACCAGGTCAGAGGCTCATTAATCTATTTTGTCAATACTTCATATACACAAGTCAGTTAGATCAGTAGTTGAATGCATTTACCAGCATGCTCTATTGGCATCTGCATGATCAGAATTTAGTTCATTTGGACATGCAGGAATATGTTGCTAGTTTAGTTGGCCATTGGCTTCCGGCTTTTGTGAACTTAGCTTAAAAGGGAACTCCACCCAAACATAACTTAAGCTTTTTGAAAAGTAAACATAATGTCAAGCAACTTTGTAATATACATAAATTAAAAAATATGCAGACTTTTCATGATTTTTAATGGTTTGGAACAATTCCCTAAGTCTAGGCCCCTGCTCTCCTGCTGATCTGTCTGACTACTTTGCTGAGCTGGCTGACTACTGTTACTTTGTATCAGCAGCCACCTGTCCTTAGCATGCATCCTCCAAACCCCACAATTCCCTGCACAAGTGATTTCAATAAGGAACAGAACATCACAGTGCAATGCATTGTAGGTTATGTAGTTTCTGCATGCTGTCTGTAAACTGTGGAGAAGTTGTAACAATTTGTAACATCATTGTTTAATCCCTCCTTCATTGCCAGGATTTCAAATGATGCAGAAAGAAAAGAACTGTTAAACAGCTGAATTTCAGCATATAAAATTGCATTTGTTCATACTTTTTGAAGAAACAGGTAACTGTAATGGGTGTATTAGGGGTTTCTGTGTTATTAAGGCCTCCTTATCAAATTTTAGTTTGGAAGCCGGAGGTCCCCTTTACATGTCATTATGCACTGTATAGGTATCTACTGTAGTGAGTCTAATGCAGCAGTGCCCTTTAACATACAGTAGCTATGCGTTTAATGAGACACAGAATCCTTAATAACCAGGGACAAATTTAGATCTCGGCATGCTGTGGGAGCAGTACAAAGCATGATAATTAAGCACATTTCATTGGCACCATAAGTTGTCAAAAAGTAGGTCAACAGTAAAAGTAAGATGAAGCAATCAGGACTTATATTTGGTATGTTCCCTTTGAATGTGGTTACGCAGTTGAATTGCAGGTTATTGTCTAAATTTCCAAGTGAGAAATGGAACCCACAAAAACTTAAACACAAAGTATTTCCCATGTGTCCCTTTATTATGATCGCTTAACATCACCATTATCCTTTTCCATTAGTAATTTCATATGGATGTAAAAGGTTAAGAGAAGAACTATAGTACCTAAAAAAACACAAAAATATAAAAAGCCCCCAAAGGCAGCACAAACTTTGGGGCAGATTTCTATAAACAAATAATGTATGCAGTAAACAACTGGTGTCATTAACTATCTCTCTTTTTTCACTTTCTGTCTTGTGCCAAAAACATACTGACATTAAAATGAACTCCTCACTCCTTCCAACCAAATAAACACAGAGGCAGTGGTTTAGATTGAATGTCAGCCACCAGACAAAACTGTAATTTGTTTCTGAAAGCATAGAAAGCCTTGCAAAATAACAACTACGGTACTTATCCAAACACCATGTCTGTCCATTTACAATCACTTTCACAACAAACCCTTTCATGTGGGCATCTAAAGTGGCAAATACCAAAATCCAGAACCTTTTTCTGGTTGTACAGCAAGCCAGCCTGTCAATTGTTTGAATTTAATTATCTATGATTAATGTCATAGATAATGTATATATCTGGGTATGTGTTTACAGCCATTGCCAAATATGTACAAATATGTAAAATGCTATATACAAAGCTTAGGGGCCGATTGTTAACGTCTGAAAAGTAAATCCGAATTCAAATTCAAATTTTCTAATTGTTTTTTGATGTCAAAATTCAGATATTCAAATTTTAATTTCCCTATTTGAATGTAAATTCAAATGTGAGATTTATCATCTCGAAACAATCCTATCCTGTCTATGGTCCATTGAGCCATTTGGAGATGTTAATAGCCTTCCTGACATTCAAGTTTTTTTCGTAGAAAAACTCGATTCGTAAGATTCTAATACGATTCGAATTTTCAGGTCGGGACTATTCGAGCAACATTTAAATTTTCTCTTGAATTACCTCCCAGTCGAATTGGGAGTATATTCAAATTTATTAGTATATAGTAAAAAAAAAATTCACATAAATTCGAAATTCGACCTTTGATAAATGGGCCTCCCTATATTGGTGTTAGTATGCCTTTAAAAACGAGGCAAGCAGAGAGCAGTGCAAGGATAACAGATAAAAATGATTGTAATTATTTTATAAGGCACACATGAGAATTAAATACAGAAGGTTCAAAAGGACAGTTTTTGGTTATCATAGATTTGATAGCTGTATGATTTGGGTCCTAATAAACTAATGGATTGAATGTACATATTAAACTTATGCAGATTTTATTGTGTCTAGTGCAGTTCTACAGAAACACCCAAAGGTCATTTTGAAGCTAATGTTAATTTATAGTGTATTTTATTACATCAAACTTTCTAATATTCTGACCATGGTGGTTTCTAATTACAATCTGAAGTAATACTTTGATTCCTCAAATTAAAGAAATGAATGCTTAATAGGCATTCAAAAGGGACTATAGAGGTCATTTTAATGTTGAAAAAAGGACCAGTTGGATCTTTCATCCCATACTACAGGTATTGGACCTGTTATCCAGAATGCACAGACCTGGGGTTTTCTGGATAAGGGATCTTTCTGTAATTTGTATTTCAATACTTTAAATCAACTAGAAAATCATGTAAACTTTAAGGGGCAGATTTATCAAGGGTCGAATTTCGAAGTAGAAAAAACTTTGAAATTCGACCATCGAATAGAATCCTCCGACATTCGAATTCGAAGTCGGAGGATTTTATACATCGTACGATCGTATTCCGATCGTGGTACAATCGTACTTCAAATTGAACGATTCGAACGATTTTATCGAACGATCGTGTGATTTTTCCCAAAAAATCCTTCAACTTAAAAAAACTTAGCAAAACACAAAGGAAGTCCCCCATAGGCTAAACAGCAATTCGGCAGGTTTAAGTTGGCAAAGTATTGAAGTAGAAGTTTTTTAAAGAGACAGTACTTGGATTATCAAATGGTCGAACGATTTTTACTTTGAATCAAAGTAAATTCGAAGTCGTAGTATCCTATTCGATGGTCAAAGTATCCAAAAAATTACTTGAATTTCGAATTTTTTTACTTCGAAAATTCCCTCGAATTCACTTCGACCCTTGATAAATCTGCCCCTAAATAAACCCAAAAGGCAGGTTTTGATTCCAATAAGGATTAATTATATTTTAGTTTGGACCAAGTACAAGGAACTGTTTTATTATCACAGAGAAAAAGGAAATCATTTTTTAAAATGTTAATTATTTGCTTATAATGAAGTCTATGGGAGACAACATTTCCATAATTTGGAGCTTTCTTGATAACTGGTTTCCGGATAACAGATCCCATACCTGTATTAGCATTAAACTGGGGAACCCAGATGGGTTCCCAGTAGTTCAATCTATTTTAAGATTTATCACTATTCCTTATGACTGTCAGGAAGGTGTTACTGGACTGTCACATATAAAAGCTAATAATTGTGCCAATTAAGCAGAATGTGTTTTACTGCTATGAGTACTGGGTCGCCACCTGTTCGTTTATGAACCAAACAGTACAGTTTACGCATTATAGCCCCATGCCCGATTGATGTCACAGGTCTGCCCCCCACCCCAAACATTTTCACCCTGACTGCTTATGTCGCCGCCCTCTGCTGGGCAGATCCCTATGTGATAACCGCAGCCCATCCCGCATAAATTTAGTAGCAGCTCTGTATTCATCAGTGTTTTTTATTCACTCTGGTATGCTGTGAAATGAAATGACATCCATATAAAATACATAAAAGTAAATATTTTGTCAGCATACTCACAGAGTACTTCACTTAAATGTGAAATTAATAAATATAAAGCACCTAGAAAATAACAAGATGGAAATGTAAAAAAAGAATCTTCGGAGCTTGTACGCAGCTGTTACTGCAAAACCTAGTTAAACTGACAGGTGTCATGGGCCAGTTTATCTTACAGCAAGCCAGTCTGGTCTGCTGTTGCTAAATGTATAAGCACAATGTTGCAATATATACAGGGATTCATTTTGCTACCCGTGTACACACATCACTCATAAAATAGTGACACACAGTTTCGGACTGGCCCACCAGGATACCAGGAAAACTCCCGGTGGGCCCAGGTGTCAGTGGGCCCTCATGTTGCTAAACATTTGGCCTATTTCATGGCCATTCTCTATTTCTATGTGAACAAAGAGGCTAAATAGATGGAATAATAGGTTATAATATGTAAAGAAAAGAGACTAGAAGAATAGAGGTTGAGTGAGGAGAGGAAGAATAATAGTACTGAGGGTGGGCCCCTGGTCTACGGTTTTTGGGTGGGCCCCTGGTCTACGGTTTTTGGGTGGGGCCCCTGGTCTATGGTTTTTGGGTGGGCCCCCAGTCCCAGTCCCAGTCCGACACTAGTGACACATTTACAGCACAATTTATTTTTCAGGAAATGCTTCTGCTGAGTAGCACATCTATTGGGGGTACCTGTAAATTTTAGGACGTAAAATAGCTAGTCAGATCATAAAAAAGCTGAACTGCTTTCTCGATTCAATTTTTTTCTCTGCAAAAAACTTGAATGTCAGGAAGACTGAAAACATCCCCAAATTGCTCCCTGGACCTCTCCCATTGACTTATACAGCAATTCGGCTGGTTTTAGATGGCAAATAGTCGAATTCCAAAAGGGCCAGATTATGATAAATCTCGAAAATCTAATTTTTTAAAAACCTCAATTCGAGTTCCCTAGTCTAATTTGCCAGTTTGACCAAAAAAAAAATGTGGAAATTTTATCTGCCCCTTAGATAAATTCCACCCACATAATTTGGCACTGTTCCGATAAATGGGGACAATTAAGATATACTGTATGTCTCATTGCTAGGGCCCTCCTCTGCACCATCTCTTCGACTGACCACCATGGCACAAATGTGCCACTATTACAACGTGGAAATAGTAATTAAACTTAAAAGTTGTACTTTGTACTGGATCCCTATGAAGCTTGCAAGCTAGTTTAAATGAAGGGAAATGCACTACCTGTAGTTGATAACGAAGATGCTTATAAGGTCAGAGCCCAAGAAAATGAGGTCTGCAGTCCAATGAACAAAAGAGCATGATTCTTGAAGGGCTCATTTAATAACACAACTGCTCAGTTAATGAAGAAAATCAGCAAGCACTCAGGGAACCACTCTTTAAATAAAATTCAGCTTTTATTTCAACAGGTTAAAACCATTACATCCTGACGCGTTTCGTATCTAAACGATACGTAATCATATGAGTGCTTGCTGATTTTCTTCATTATCTGCACAAACACCCACTGCTACGGGTTCGGGGCGATGCACCCGGACCACTCGATACGTCGGGTGAGTGTTTATCCATTCTCAGGCGGCCTTCATTTATTGTGATTTACGTTGAAGCGTCGGACCTGGGGTTTCTACACCCAGGTCATAGTTGTTATAGGGTGAGAAAGTGATAAAGCTAATACTTTTTTTAGCGTTTTGAAATGTTTATAATTAACACCCTATGAAAATTAATTACATTTTCAATTATTATAGGACTGAGCAGCTTTAATTGTTTGTTAATACAACTGCTAGGTTGCAACACTTAAATAACCCATATCAACCAATCAGATCTGTTCTTCATTTTCTAACTTATAGTACAATAAATACCTGATTGCTTACAAACAATATAAATAAGCAACTATGTTAGTAAATCAACCCCAAGGGGGAATCAGCATCAAAATCAAAACTGAATATGTTGTGAGGTTTGGTAAATAAGCATACAGCCTAGGGATTCACCGAATCCAGGATTCGCTTGGGGACTCGGCCAGGATTTGGATTCGGCCAAATCCTTCTGCCCGGGCCGAACCATATGCAAATTAGGATTCCGATTCGGTATTCGGCCGAATCTCTCGCAAATGATTCAGTGGTTCGGCAGAATCCGAAATAGTGGATTCGGTGCATCCCTAATACAGCCTAAATACTACAGTCTATTTTTGCAAATTACAGTACCTCCCCCTCCCTCCCAGGATATCACAGTTTAATATTTCTACATATTTTGCCAGTATAAAATAAACTAAGAATGCAAGAAGTTACTCTAAGAAAAGTTTGCAGAAGCAGACACAGAATTTAAAAAAAAACTAAAGCTCAGCAAAGAATAGATCTAGATAATTAGTTTACACATATTATACCGTATGATTTTAGCTTCTGTGCCAGCCCATGCCCATTAAATCTCTGTGCCTCTAAAAATGGCTTCAGTTCAGTAGCTACCCATATTTTGTTTTTTCTGATTTACAGAACATGCTAACAGCTACATGTACCCTCTACTGTACATATCTAAAAAGCCTTATTAGAAAAAACTTATAAATTCAACATATTGCCAATAATCCTGCTACATATGTAAGAGCCCATATGAATCCAATTTGTATAATGTTTTTGTTGGAAAGGAAATAAAAACAGATTCCTTTCTGATGCTGAATTTGGCAATCGGGTCTTAACTCTGGACAAAAATGCCTTAATTGCTAAATAAATAATTACAGTATTTAATCTTTTTTAACCAGTTGGGTATATGAACGGTGCCTCAAAAAAGAGAATAGTCCATACAATCTCCCTGAGAGACCACTAACAGTGCAGCAACAATTGCTATGTGCCAATATCACATGTGATGGCAGTACCAGACACATTTTTGAGCATCCTCAAGGATGTTCAGGAAATAAAGCAGGGCATCAGCAACACACCCAGACACTGACACCACAAAGTGAGATATAAATAAAATATAAATTGATTCAGTCTTTAAACATCTGTTTTTTCACTTAACTTGATATCCTGTTTCAATGAACTTCCATCATAATCAGCCTAAATGGAAGAACCCCTTTGCTCTGCAGATGGCTAAGCCTTTATTCCTGAAGATTTCAGGATTCACAGTAAGTTTTAGACTGAAATTTCCCAGCACATTTAAGTACTTTTAAAAGCAATTCTTTTTAATAGCAATACTATATGGGATGTTTTGAGGTGGTTTTTGAATCGTAAAGTAGCATTAAGATGCCTGACATGGGATTAAGTGGTTTTACTAATTTGCAGCAATTTTAATCCTCTGCTATGTGAGGGTGTTTTCAGGCATTCTTTTACCTGTTGGCAACAAAACGTGCCATGTGTCATCGCCCTTGAAGGAAAACTAAACCCTAAAAATGAATATGGCTAAAATGCCATATTTTATATTCTGAACTTATTGCAGCAGCCTAAAGTTTCATCTTCTCAATAGCAGCAATGATACAGGACTTCAAACTTGTCACAGAGGGTCACCATCTTGGAAAGTGTCTGCGACACTCACATGCTCATGGGTGCTGAGCAGCTGTTTTTAGGGGTTGTCGCAAATTATCAAGCAGAAAATGAGGTTGGTCTGTAATATAAGCTGATGATACAAGGCTGATTATTAAATTCTGATGCTAATTGCACTGGTGTCTGTGCTGCCATGTAGTAAGTATCTGTATTAATTACTAATCAGCCCTATATTGTGACATTTCTATACTGTATATTTTGAGTCAGTCCCTAAGCTCAGTAAGTGACAGCAGCACAGAGCAAGTGCAGTGAATCAGCAGAAAAGAAGATGGGGAGCTACTGGGGCATCTTTGGAGACACAGATCTAAGGACTTGGGCTGGTACAGAAGCACAAAACATAATGTACAACATAATGTACAACATTTCTAGCTACTTCTTTAAGACTTTAGTTCTCCTTTAAAGGAACAGTAACTTCAAAAAATAAAAGTGTTTTAAAGTAATAAAAATATAATGCAGTGTTGCCCTGCACTGGTAAAACTGCTGTGTTTGCTTAAGAAACACTACTATTGTTTATATAAATAAGCTGCTGTGTAGCAATGGGGGCAACCATTCAAAGGAGAAAAGGCTCAGGTTACACAGCAGATAAGCTCTGTCTGTCTAATGGTGCTATCTGTTATCCATTTGTTAACCTGTGCCATATAGCCGTTTTTCAATTTCCGCCATTGCTCCACAGCAGCTTGTTTATATGAACTATAATAGTGTTTCTGAAGCAAACAGATCAGATTTACCAGTGCAGGGCAACACTACATGATATTTTCATTACTTTAAAACACTTATATTTTTTTGGTGTTACTGTTCCTTTAAACAAACTGGTTTTCTATTAAGGAATCAAAAGACGACATGCAGATATGTAACATTTAATAATAATTACAGATATGTCATAATTTTATAACGTATTAGTCTGATGTGCCACATACAAATCTCCGTGTGGTTATTTGTATATGTATTGAGTAGCTCCAGCACACATTGTTGCAACAAGTAGATGGCGGTGCTGAAGCCCTCTAGATACCTAGCATTTTATCAAATCCAGAACAGAAGAACAAGATAGGAGTGGCACACAGACAACTGCATATAAAATGCTGCTTTATTTATTTATTAGGCCACCGAGTGTATGCAAACAAATAACATTTTGGATGGAAGAGCCTCCTTTCTTGTTCTTTTGTAGTTTTTTGTGGATTTATAAATCAATAAATTAGTGGAAAACCAGTGTAATTAACTGTATTAACAGTATTGTTGACTCTCCAACAATTTAACTGACTGAAAAAATTGTATGCGAGAGATGCCATTGCATTGTAGGTTTCAATTGTATCATTTAATCACGTTTGACCACTATCCAGTGGGCTTTTCTCACAATGCATTCTTATATCTAAAATGTCAAAATGTTGTTTGCTTCAGATCTTATTTTGGGATTTATTCAAGAATGGCCTAATCTGTGAGCCTAAACCTATGGGATTCAAGACAAGAGGAGAATTTTTTGGAAAGAATTCTAGGTACAACTTCAATCCCACATTTGCCTTGTAAATCTCATAAATCAATTTCCCATTGTTTTGTCTTTGTGATTTGTATATAAAGAAGACCAGAATAAATAATGTGATTATGTGGATTAAGAATAAAGAAAAATTGTAGCCACGTTTAACTTTCCAGAGGAGAATACTTTTTTCTGCATTTACTGTGTCAGTAAGGTTAGGCAATGTTGTAATATGTGTTATTATATAAAAACGCAAGAATTGTTTTTCAAACACTGTTGTGTTAGGCTCACGTTAAATGAACATACTGTAAACAATGAACAAGGTAGGACATAACAGTTTATTTTTATGAGTACGATGCACCAATGTATTTAAAGTGATATTAACCAATTTCTTTGATAATAACATGCCAGCATCACATTCACTAGTAAATGAGTACTGCACTGTTTAGAGACAAAGTAAAGACAGATACGTTTCATCATTTAAATTGTTATATCTTCCTACACATTTATACAGATTAATTGGCTACTCTGATAAGGAAAAGAAATACAAATACGCAGTTGGTAAAGTTGGTCATACATACCAATAAATTGTACAAAGCTGTATGGTAATTGGCCCGTGTATGGTGGTCTGCCAATACCAACCAATATCCATTTACTATGGTTACTGGTCAGTTTGGAAATTAGACAGGTTTTAAAGAGATACTGGCACTAAAACTACTCTTCATAACGATAGTGAAACAAAAGATACACCATCTTTTCCACATGGACTAGTTGGAAGCAACAATCAGAAAAGAACAAAACACGACTAAATTTTTCAATTCTTGGACAGCATATATTGCATCTCTCCCACAACAAATTAGACACTTAACAGTCCATACATTTAGATATACATCATGGTACGACATGGCACTATTAACAGAACAACCATTGGCCCTGGAGTCGTCCCTACACCTTGGGACTATGCAACAAGATCGAAGACCACAAGACAACACACCCCCCAGGAATCACCAAGTCAACAGAATGTTAGCCACCTATCTACAAAGTAATTGATAGGGTTCTGGCATAGAAATCATATGAGCTGAGTTAGAATTGTTGTGATAGCACAATTGTTATAATGTTATTACACTGTTGTTATATAATGTTATTGGAATGGACATATACCATGCTGTACTGTATTACTCATTACTGCTGTAAAATTCCAAATAAAAACAAGTTATAAAAAAAAAAAACTACCCTTTAAAATATTAATGTACATTAAAGGTTACCTATAGGTCATGTTGATTGTAAATGTTACTAAACCTGATTGTTCTGCGAGTCTGACTGTCCCTTCTCAACCTATCAGTTAAGGTTTCTAAAGCTAATGGACTACTGCTGCACAAATATGGCAGGTCCCTCATAGAGGAACATGGGGGATCAGATAATTTTGCCAAAAGGCAATGTATCTATGAAACATCTAATGCTCGACAGAAAGTTCAGCTCTTATACTGCAGGAGTGCACAACACTCTCTCTCTAGGTGTAAGAGACTGCCTTTTGCCCAGGCCTCATATCATCCAGATCCTTATGAAAGTAAGAATTTCTTGAGCAGCTTTTTACCACTTCTGGGGACATAAAGAGACCTATATTTCCCCTTTCTCTATAGAATGCTTTCCATTTTGTGCACTGTAAACCCACTTTGTAACCATATTTAAATCAGCCTGCATTTAGCAGCTGGGGATAAACAGTACATACTATAACTGTATATTAATGCTCTCATTAATCACTGCTGTTTGGTTTTGCAATCTAAGTCACATGAAACACTCATTGTATATAAATTGTTCTGCAGTAATTTACGTACTCCACAGAATATCAATTGTTTCACGCTTGGTTTCTTCTTCTTGGCTGCCTGCTTTCTTACTTGGCCTTGTGCCTTCTACACTCAGAATGTACCATTTCCATTACCCTAGCCTGATATTACAGATACAACTTAGAGATTGTATCTATACCCATGAATTGAAAAGTTGAAGGCCCATGTCCTTTATACAAATAATGTATATAAAAGGGGATATCTGTCCTACCATTTAAGTATGCTGCCCTTAATGTTGACTGTGATTTCCCATATGTTCTATCTTTGAGTCTTGCCTAAATATGTTAAGCCACAGGGGTACATTATAACATAAATTTCATGTGTAGTGGTGCATGTTATCAGGTGTTTAATTTCTATAATCCAAACAATATGTGCATGTTTTCTAATGGTAGTCTAGATATCCCCTTATATAAATGTAGTTTTTAGATTTGCATGCAATTATTTTTTGTATGGGTCTCAATGTGAGATTTTATATAGTTTTTATTGGATTTTATATGTACTTATCTTTTTTCATTATTAGGAGGCATAATATATTTGAAGATATATGGACTATGGGGTTTCCCTATTCAGACATGGACTTTCACATTAGGGTGGTTACTGGGTGTGTCTCTGGATGAGCACATTTTATTCTGGATTGTATTGCAGTGTTATCTTCATAAAGACCCTTGGGTTTAAATGAAATTATTTATTAAGGATACGTTTTACATTTTATATATATATATATATATATATATATATATATATATATATATATATATATATATATATATATATATATATATATATATCCAAATAGAAGAATGAAGCAGCACACGATTCTTTGCAAAAGTGTATATTACAGATATAGCATCAATCCAGCGACGTTTCGGGCAAGCTATATGCCCTTTATCAAGCCATAATAAAAGTGAGCATTATACAAGTGATTTTTAAAAGCAACACACAGGAAATGACTTCATAATTTGCATAATGATTAGTCCACATCCATCACCATTTCATTTTAACCCTATATACGTTTTCAGTGGATTAAACGTATATAGGGTTAAAATGAAATGGTGATGGATGTGGACTAATCATTATGCAAATTATGAAGTCATTTCCTGTGTGTTGCTTTTAAAAATCACTTGTATAATGCTCACTTTTATTATGGCTTGATAAAGGGCATATAGCTTGCCCGAAACGTCGCTGGATTGATGCTATATCTGTAATATACACTTTTGCAAAGAATCGTGTGCTGCTTCATTCTTCTATTTGGATATTTCTAGTGGGGACGTGACGGGGTCCCCCATAGGAGCGTGCACCGAGATCAACGCTGATTACACTATTGTGCTGGGGCGCATTTCGATACTATATATATATATATATATATATATATATATATTCTTAAAACAGAGATTATTGATGTCATCAATTATAATTATAAAAAATAATATGCTCCTATTTATCAAGGGTTCATTTGAAAATTCGAATGCGAAATTAAAATTTTCTAGTTTTATTATTATTATTATTATTATTATTATGGTCAAAACTGTCAAATTCGACTAGGGTGTTATTTAAATTAGATTTAAGTTTTCCAAAAATTTGAATTACATTTTCGAGATTTATCATACTCTGGCCCTTTAAGAACTCAAATTCGACTATTCGCCCCTTAAAACATGTGAATTGCTGTTTAAGTCAATAGGAGACATCCAGGGGTGAATTTGGAGTTGTTTACAGCCTTCCTGACATTCTAGTTTTTTTCAGTGAAAAAAACTCAAATCGAGTTTTTAAAACTAACATGAATTCGAAATTGATAAATGTCCCTCTAGAAGTCACATTAAAGTTCCATGACGTGTATAAAAGTACTCAGCCAGTGAACTCATGCTTATATATGTATTTGGAACTAATTGGTGTCGTTCTTATATATTGCAACAGGATATTTCTATAAAGTTAGAGGCCTATTCATTAAGGTCAAATCTTAGTGGATTTAGAAGTTTTTGAAACAACGATTAAACTCTATTTTTCTAAAACTAAATGCCATAAAAGTTATTAAAAGATCCGATATAAAAAGTTTAAATGAAAAAATTTTGAACAGTGTGATAAAAAATATGAAAACTTCTGAAAATTCGAGTTTTTCTGACAAATACTAGTGGGAAAAAACCCTGAAAACTTGAAAACATCTGTAAGCCTAAAAAAGGTCCAATAGGATCAGCAAAGCTCCCACTGACCTTGCCAGTTTTTACTTGGTGAGTTTTTGTATTTTTAATTTTTCATGGTTTTTACATCACAGATCTTTAGATTTTTAGAGAAATAGAAAAGCAAATTTTTAGAGCAAAAATATGATTTGTGAAAAAAAATAGAAATCCAAATGTTAGTAAATAGGCTCCTTAATAAAGCATAGTTAATTACCTTTATATAAAACAGAGAATATTGATGTTACATTTATAACTGAATCATTCTTGTAATGATATTCCTATTGATTTTTTCTAATGTAAATAAAAGAAGGATCCATAATTATATTATTGTTATTGGCTTGTCATTGCTCTGTAGAGAATATTCTATTCGTGGCTGCTGTTTCTGTCTTGTCTATAGAAGCCACTGTTTTATTCCCATGTAAAACCCATCTTTTCTTCTCCCAAAGCTCTATAAACAAAACTGTATATAGATGTGGCCTAATGGCAAACAAATGAATAGTAATGGGAGAAAAGTGGCACAATATAGCCAAGTGACATCCCCTAAGGCCTATGGCACATATTGAGATTAGTCACCTGTGATAAATCTGGTCTGTAATTTACAGTATATCCTGCAAATGCTTTCCCACATGCAATAATGTAAATTACCAGTGGGAACATATGAATCAGTTTGTTCTTCTCTGCAAGGCAATATGGGACTAAAAAAAACCAAAGCATAACATACCTCCTAACTCTCCCATTTTTCGCAGGACCGATTTTGACAGTCTAACCCGCAGTCCCAGATTGTTACTAAAATGTCCAGACTTTCTCTTTGATCTCCTGCATTGAACAGCCAGAAAAAGATACAATGTTTCTAACTTAATTGGCTTTTGGCAGAGAGCTCAGAATATGTACCAGGTGCACTTGGATAATTTTGTAACAATTTAAGATAAGCAATGAAGCAATTGTAACAAATTAAAATAAGCAGGTCTCTTGGAGAAACTGTGACTTGCAGCTAAAAGGGCCATTCAGTTTCATAATCAAAACTGTAATACATAAAAACCACAGAAATGTGTTCAAACTTTCCTTATCTGCCACATTTTGTACAATAAACATGGTAATTAGGGGGTGTGGCCACCAAATGGGGTCAAAAAAAAATTGTCTCTCTTTCTAATTCCAAAATGTTGGGAGGTGTGGCATAATTCCTGGCCAACTAATTTCAGTGTATGCCATCACATTTATTCTGTGGCTGTACAATGATATGACATAAAGCTGTCTAACATGTCTAGCTGTCTAGCTATATCATTTGCCCTGTGTTAGAAAGAAAGGTCAAAGTGCATTTAAATGTGTATATTGTTACAACACCAGATATAGTGGAAGCCCTACCTGGGCATAGCAATTTAAAATACTGATTTTACATTTGGATGCCAAAAAAACCCAATATGTGGCTTCCTGACTTGCGTGAACCAAATGACATTGTGACATACAGTTCAACTGGACATACAGTTCAACAATGACATTATATCAGACCTTTAGCTCATGAATGCTAAATCAAATAGTGGCTCTGCTTCCAGCAGAGAACTACAAATCTCAGCATGTATCCCCAGATTCTTTTTCCAGTAACAGCTTGAAACGAAGTTATTTGAGTCATAAATTGCTGTAAAATTAAAGCAGAATAGACTTTACTCAGAAGCTTACCTTGGCCCTACCCACCTATAAATACACCTACTGCCCTGTTATATAAATTGTATTTTACTTTATGTATACAGTGACTACATACCATGTTCCTGTATAGTTACTGGGATGCTGTCAACCTCAAATTACCTGGAGTTTGCAATGTTGTCCATTGAAATATTTAATTTCCTAAAACCTTTGTCCATTTGCTTAATGTGCACCTATTTATTTTTGGATAAAACCAAGGAAACCAGCCTGCCTGCAATGTCGTACATGAATGGCGTCATAACTATTAAAAAAACTATTTAAAAACTGTAAATCACTGTACAAATAATCTGCAGTTTTTCTACTGAAATAATCATGTGTAATTCTTTCTATCCTCTGGCCATCATTCATCCTCAAGGTGTCAAAACTGGACCCCCTTGATTATGTGCCCACAAAAAGAAAATAGCAAACAGCACTAATAATAAACCATATATAAAGTGAATCCACAAGCAGGTAAATAATGGCCTGCCCTGTTAGGCCCAACTTGTCATATTCTCCTTTTCCAATTACATAATATGATTCTGGCAGTTTTCTGAAACCTCCAGATCAGGATATCAATGGGATATCTGCCATTGACTTCTACATGAAATCAGCAGGTCTGAGTTGGAGTACTTTTTTATTCAAATTTGGGGAGGCCCATTTATCAAAGTCCGAACTTGACTCATTATTTTCAGAAAAATACTCTGACCAAACCCGCATACGTTTTTTCCCCTTATTTATCAATACATTTTCCTGAAAAATTTCTGTGCAGGAAAAAAACTTGAAAAAAAACTAATTGTACGAATTTTTCGAAAACTCATATTTTCCACCAACAATCAACAATCAACGTTTCGGGGGGACACAGCCTCCCTTCTTCAGATCGAAGAAGGGAGGCTGTGTCCCCCCGAAACGTTGATTGTTGATTGTTGGTGGCATTAATAAAAGGGGCACAATCCCCGACTGCAATATTGGTGTGTGCGGACCGTTTTTCAAAATTGTCCAAATTGTTGCCAGTCAAACTATTTCCAAATGGCTCACCAGGTAAACATTACAAGCAAAAATGTTTCATTAAAAATATGGCACCAGTCAATGTTTTGGGAACAATGAAGCATAGAATAATAAGAAAATTTGTTTTGTTTTAATACTTGGAATCAGTGTGAAGAGGTCACTCCAAGGACCCATTGCCTTTGAAGGGCAATGCACTTAACTGAATTGGTATAAGTACTTCTACTGAAAATTGCGACTGCTATACAATTCAGCAGAAGTGGTAGTCATTCCTGAGAAATACCTGTCAGAAAGGACTAGGCTCTGTGATAGGCAGAAGTGCAGAACGTATATCACTGACACAGGGCTGGAACTAGGAGTAGGCAAAAGCAGGCCCGTATTTGTGGAGAGGCCACCAAGGCCCGGGCCCAGGATAGACAGACAGACAGACAGACAGACAGATGATAGATAGATGATAGATAGATAGATGATGATGATGATAGATAGATAGATAGATAGATAGATAGATAGATAGATAGATAGATAGATAGATAGATAGATAGATAGATAGATGATAGATAGATGATGATAGATAGATAGATAGATAGATAGATAGATAGATAGATAGATAGATAGATAGATAGATAGATAGATAGATAGATAGATAGATAGATGATAGATAGATAGATGATAGATAGATAGATGATAGATAGATAGATGATAGATAGATAGATAGATAGATAGATAGATAGATAGATAGATAGATAGATAGATAGATAGATGATAGATAGATGATAGATAGATAGATAGATAGATAGATAGATAGATAGATAGATGGATGGATAGATAAATGATAGATAGATGATAGATAGATAGATAGATAGATAGATAGATAGATAGATAGATAGATAGATAGATAGATGATGGATAGATGGATACATAGATAGATAGATAGATGATGGATAGATAGATAGATGATAGATGATAGATAGATAGATAGATAGATAGATAGATAGATAGATGATAGATAGATAGATAGATAGATAGATGATAGATAGATGATAGATAGATAGATAGATAGATAGATAGATAGATAGATAGATAGATAGATAGATGGTAGAGAGAGAGTGATGATAGATAATAGGGACTTGTATCCAGGATACCCCCAACAAGCAAATGGATAAAGCCTGACATGTGACTGGCAGAATATTGCTCAGGTAAGCCTGGTAGGTCCCAAAATCACCACAAACACTTTTTTTCAGATACCCACTCCCAAATTGGGCTTAGGCGAACCCGGAAATGAATAAATGTATATAGCCTATGCTCCAGCTGCTGACAGGCAATAAGCAAAGTTGCAGAAACATTGTCGGCTCTCCCCTATGCCCGCTGTGTGGACCAGGCTGGTCAGCATATCTCTGGCTGCCGGTTGCTATGAAATGAGCACAATGTGACGTCGCTAATCAGTCAGAGTACACTGTACGTAACTTGTCCCAGTATCCGCTTTTCGCTCGTTACTCACCGTCAGCTCTCCAACCTATAGAGTTAGACGTAACGTAGTGCAACAGCTGCCGCGTCGTCCTTCCCAAACCCCAGCGTCCGTGAGACTGTTCCGCGCACTCTACGATTCTCGTCACTCGCTACAACGTTGGATTTGGCACGGATTATGAAGTGCCTCCCTGCAGCCCCTGCTATGCCAGTCACTCCCAGCGTTATCCCTGCTTGTGTTCAGTCAGGATAATGAAGCTACTTTCTATTTCCAGTCTGCCAGGATAGATCCCAATTAGCACCACACCCTCCATATACAGTACCCCGGCCTGTAGCACCTCCTCTCAGCCTGAGACACCTGCACTGTCACATTGCCATCTCCAAACGCTCTCTCAGCAATTAAACATTGCAAGCAGTGTGACAGGAAAATACACTTTTTCTAAAACTAATTTGCGAGTTCTGGTGCATATTTCTTTTATATTTTAAATGTTCTGCTACTTTAAACCCTACACTCTCACCGTGAGTGCAGTCACTGTTCCACATAGTGATGAAAACATTGCCTACAGTGTTTAAACTCTACGGGGAGACTAAGTCGCCCGGCGACAATTTGCCTCTTCTTCGAGTGACTAATCTCCCTGAACTTCAGGCTACTTCAGAAAACGAAGCGCTCATAGTGTCAGGGGCAGCAACGTAACTAGAGGGGGGGGGGCGGGGGACACTCAGCCGGGCCCCCGCCCCCTCCATACGCCCGGAACCGGCCGGAATAAGTGGCATGCGAGCTGTCGGGGGGCCCTGAGCGGGTGCAGGCCCTGGTCCAATCGCACCCCCTGCTCCCCCGGTAGTTACGCCACTGGCCAGGGGAGGGAGTTCGGGGAGATTAGTCACCCGAAGAAGAGATGTTTTGTCGCCGGTCAACTAAATCTCCCCAAATCGTCTCTGCCCTTAATCATACCTATAGGATGGTTAGGGTAGTGGCAGACGGGGAGACTAGTCGCCCAGCGATAAATCTTCTCTACTTCGGACGACTAATGTCCCCAAATGCCTTCCAACTGGCAAGAATACGAATCGCTTCTGATTTCCGAAGTTTCCTCATGAAGCAACTTTGGGATGCTTCAGAAATGTATGCCATCCCGCCGGCGATTCGTATTCTTGCCGGTGGGAAGGCATTTGGGGAGATTAGTCGCCCGAAGTAAGGGACTACTTCAGGCGACCCCGTCTGCCACCACCCTTAGAGGTGTATTTATCAGATGTTGAATTTTTTTAATCCCATAGGAATCAATAAAAAGTGGCAGAATTTAAAGTGGACCTGTCACCCCCCACATAAAAAGCTGTTGAATGAAAGTCCTTTTCAAGTTAAACATGAATTCCAAATTCTTTTTTTTTATTAAAGCATTCATAGCTGTTGCAAACATTTTTAAAAATCGCAGCTGTCAATCAAATATTGTCTGCCCCTCCTCTATGCCTTAGGCATACAGGCGCGGCAGGCAATTACTTTCACTTTCCATTCAGCACTTCCTAGATGTCACTGCCCACCTCACTTTCCCCCATTTCTCTTAACCATTTAATTGTGGAGCCAAGGCATGGGGATGGACATCAGGTGCCCATTCTGGTGCACAAACAAGATTCTGAGATGATGCAAGGCTTGTCTTAATAACAGTGTCCACAAAATGGCCCCTGCCTGCTTGCTATAATTATGAGTTCCCAGACCAAAGGAAACAAGATTCAAAAATTTATACAGTATAATTGAAGTTCATTTTGCTTGACTAACTTGATAAAATAGCATTTGGAATATTTTTTTTTGGGTGACGGGTCCCCTTTAATTGTGGGTAGTTCTAATTTCACACTTTAATAAATCTCCCCTAATGTTTCACTCAGTGCAAAATATATGAGTATGATGAAGTATGCATGAGATCCATGAGCTCTCGTGAAGGGGCTAAACAATAAAAAATAATGTTCAGAACAAACATACACACACTCACAGGCTTGTAACTATACAAATGGTTTTGCCATTAAAGATGTCCACACCTGGGCCAACCATACACGTAAATTCACCAACTGGGCCGCGAGCCAAACAGATAACATATGAGGCAAAAACCAATGCAGAGGGCAATCCAAAATATATTAATTTAACTATAGGTGCAAGAATAAAGGCTCTTAATTAATAGAGAGTTGGATCATAAAGCAACTACACATGAACCAAAAATCTTACAAAATATGTGTGTTTGGCCAGTAAAAAAATTAAAAAAAAAAATATATATATATACTTCACTTGTGATGCAATTTTAGTGGAGTAAATAAATTGACTCACAAACCTACTGTACCTACTTGATGTAATAATGCAAGACCCAAATACCCAGACAGTCTGATCAACTCACCCCCTATCCACACAATCTCAAGAAACAAGTTATATCTTTGCACAGGAATTAATGTTTTCTAGGATCATATTTCAGGGCAATGACTTAAACATGCATTTATTTCATGTACACACAGCTTTTACACAACAGGAGGATTAACAGACAAGTAAAACTGGGGTCATGCAATAACGCTGAAAGGAGAAAACACAATACATAAAATAGAAATAACAACATAATTCTGCAGACATTCAGGTGCAATATAGACTGGTAGAACCAGCTTAAAGGCACCTGAATAACTGTCCTCATAAAACCCCACTGACCTTATGCCTGCAAGTAATACCTATTATATGCATGGATTGTGTTAATGTGCATTATATCTATTTTTTAAAATTTTTTGCAAACCAAGCGCTGGTAGTCATCACAGTTACTGCTATGACAATCATATGCCTTGTCTGTTTACACTGGAATTTCTGCCATAAAATATTATAATCATCCCTTGGTCCTGATATACTGGTTCAATTTTTTAATAGGCCTTTCCTGGATATATGCATTATATATTGAACAAAGTACCTCTTATTGTAAAGTATAAGGATATTATAAGTCACATAGGAGGTCCATGACAATATAAAAGCACGAGGCCGAAGGCCATGGAACTCGGAGGTTACTTCTAGCATCCTCATATTTTCCAAAAAGGGGTACTTTATATATAATACACAAGTGAGTCATGTGACAAAAATGACATCAAGCTCTAAGAGCCATTTATAAGGATATCATTTACAGGATACTTGTGGCTTTTGTCTATAATATTGTGTTGAATACCTCGATAATATAGATCTGTATATGAACTTTGAGCAGGTAGGAGAACTGTAGACAAGATAAGCGCCTGCTAAACTTCTTCAAGCTATAAAGGGTACAAAACCCCAAATGATAAAGTTAGTCTCTGTTGTGAGTGTCTCTTGCAAGTGTCCATAAATAGACTTTGTTCTCTCTTGCAGGGCACCTGAACTGCAGTTGAAGGGTGAAGATTCTAGCCAGAGGGAGGGGCTGGATTTGGGCCTTGAGGTTATATATTTTTTGTACATCCCAGAATTTGGGCTTTACCTATCACACCCAGCGTAGGAAATGCAATGTTATACCTAATGGGAAGCAAACCCCCAAAACAAATGATCAAAAGCACGTTCGCACCACTTCACTTTAAAAGTGCAAGAACATTTCCTATAGGTGACAAAACCAGCAACTTCCAAATTAACATACAGGTATGGGATCCGGAAACCCGCTATTCAGAAAGTTCCAATTTATGGAAGGCCATCTCCCATAGACTCCAGTTTATCAAAATCAAGATTTTTAAAAAATTACTGTAATAATAAAACAGTACGTTGTACTTGATCCCAAGATATAATTAATCCTTTTTGGAAGCAAAACCAGTTGGATGAAGTATGAGGTATTGCTTTATTGTAATAGAGAAAAAGCAAATAAAAATAACAAATGGATAAAATGGAGTCTATCGGGACGGCCATTCTTTAATTCAGAGCTTTCTGGATAACAGTTTTTTTCTGGGTCCACTGCGTTTTCTAAATGTGCAACAATGCTTACTATATCATGACTATAATATATGATATATATGACAATTTAATATGACTACATAATGGCCTTCAGTGTAAATGTTTTGCAATCGAAGTGTATATTAGAAAACTTTTACAGGTATGGGGCCTGTTATACAGAATGTTTAGGAATTGGGGTTTTCCGGATAAGGGAGCTTTACGTAATTTGGATTTACATACCTTAAATCTACTAAAAAACAATTCAAAATTAAATATACCCAAAAGGATTGTTTTGCCTGCAATAAGGATTCATTATATTAGTTGGAATCAGGTTCAAGGTACCATTTTATTAATACAGAGAAAAGGGAAATTAAAATTTAAATTATTTGATTAAATTGGAGTTTATGGGAGACTGCCTACCCTTACAGAAAAATTATACCCCCCAAACAATGTTGGTCTCTATAAAAAGATATTGAATAAAATAGCTCATATGTAAAACCCTGTTCATGTAAATAAACTATTTTCATAATAATATACTTTTTTAGTAGTCTTTGCCATTGGGTAATCATAAATAGAAAACTGCCATTTTAAAAAATAAGGGCTGCCCCCAGAGATCATACATGTTAGGTCACATGAGCCAATTAACAGACAGAGTTCTGTCTTTTCCATCCACACTTCTTCCTGTTACAGTTATAGTTGAAGTATTTCTGAGGCAGCACACAGAATGGTGGTTCAAGGGAAGAGTTGTAAAAGGCAATATTTACTTAAATATATATACCAGTTTGGTAAGATTCTTTAATATGCCGATTAATTTGATATAAACTGTTAACTATTAATGAATCTGTTGCTTAAACATTTATTGTGGGGCTATAGTTTTCCTTTAATTCAAGCTTTCTGGATAACAGGTTTCCAGATAATGGATCCCATACCTGTACTGGTAGTGTGAAAAAACTTGACTTAAAAAAGTACAGGAAGAAAACAAGAAAACATGTTCAACTTTTCATGAATGTTAAAAAATGTTACTTACTAATTTGTCTTAAAAAACACAATCTATTCTAGAGTATAAACCTAGCAGGGTAAAAAACTTGTCCAGATACAATCAGTTGGCTCTTAAAGAAGCCTATTACCAGGTAAGTCATTAATTTATCATAGGAACATGCCAGTAACAGATGTACGCATTTTACAAGCACTTAGTGATAATATGATTTTAACTTACAGACAGACGCTCGACCAGTCATTGGATTCAGTGAGTTCCTACCGATTATTCTCAATGATACTCCACTAAACTGAATGATGCTCCTACTTAAATGAAGTCTAGTTAACAACTGTGACTTCCCATGCAAATTAGACACACAGTTGCCAATTAATTAACATTTGAATTTGAAGTATTTTTGTGCTAAAATTACCAATATTAGAGATTTATCAAAAGCAAAAACAATCAGCACTAAAGAGCTGGTGATTTCATGTAGATGTGAAAGGTACACTATGAGTAGAATGTGATTGCTCTGTGTTCCAGTCTGTTTTTAGGTGATCAAGTTTTCGAGATTCAAGTTTTTTAAAAAAAATGAATAAGTGAGCATATTCAAGTTTATTGCGTATTCCATTATTGTTAATTAAAAATCAACTTAAAATCACAACTTTAATTGTTATAAAAAAGCGCCCCTAAGAATCAGATTTCCATGTAGTTATTTTATCTATGGGCTTTAGGGGAAATTATCCACTACGCCAAGGGGGTTATTTATCAAAGTCCAAATTTATCTCAATATTTCCTGCTACAAACTCCGCTTGGGTTTTTTACACTTATTAATTATTACATTTTCCCGAAAATTTAAAAATCATAGATTTTCACGGTTTTTTGGATTTGAAAACTCAGATTTTTGCAGGAAAACTTCGGGGTATTGCACGAAACCCAATGCACATCAAAAAATCATCGGGACAGGTCTGAGATGCCGGATTTTCTGATTCTGACTTTTACATCCCTAGAGTTTGATAAATTCTGAAAAATTCATGATTTTTTATTAAAAAAAAATCACCAATTTTTCATGATTTTTGCATTCTGAGTTTGGTAAATAACCCCCATAATGTATGCTTACCACAATTCATCATATCTGTATTATCTTCTCTTTATAGCCATTCTTACCCACCCACAATCAGCATAACACTACTCTTTTTCTAAGTTTTAGGAATTTCCGCATAACACAAGGCCATGAAAGTCAGTTATTGCCACAGGGCATAACAATAAAAAACAAGAATGACAATATTTAAAACCTAGAACATGTGTGAACAAAGTTACAATGCAAATAAAGTTCACTTTAAGAAGGTAATTAAAGTGACACCTAACTGCTAAGAGAATTTATTGATTTAAAAGTAAAAAAATAAATTGTTACGAAACACTGAGTTAGAGGATGGAATCCGTGCCAACAATCATTTTTATTGTATTTTTTCTTGTCATGCACTACATCCCACAGGCAGATTGTTTAAACTGCACGAAAAAATGTTGTCTAGACTACTGATATATGCAATTGTAAGATGACAATAAACAAGCCTTGTACAGATAAACTTGAAAGACTTTGTCATAAAAGAAACGGCGGGGATATGATTCCAGGTTCAGGCCAGGACACATGAGCAATCAGTTTTAAAGGAAAGTACATTTACTGGTTTAATTGCCTTCTAAACAATATGTAGAACCAACATATTTTAAAGGCTGGTCATCCTTACAAACCACCCTTTGTGCAAGAATACTGATGCCATATTAAAGGCACAATTCCTTTTCACATGACCAACTTTTTTTAATTAGTTGCTAGACCTAAAAATATCTAGTGTTGAAAATAGACAGGCATAGACAGACAACCACAGACTTTCTTGTCCTGTTTACAAATGTGGACATCAACAGAGCATGGCTTCATTATAGAGATTTAGAACAACACAGTTTGCTATAACCCAGACATGGCATCAGGAAATATCTGGAGCTTTTGTTCACAATAAATTGTCATGATATGGACTATATTATCTCATAATTCAGCTTCAATGCTCTGCATAATTAGGCCCATGGTATACAAGGTTTTTCCACCTATCAAAATGACCATGATTTCCTTTGGTCACTCACCATTGCTGCGTACTGCAATAGTTTGAATATTGTATACAGGTATGGGATCTGTTATCCTGAAAACCATTATATAGAAATCTCCAAATTACCGAAGGGCCATCTCCAATAGACTCCATTATAATTAAATAATCCATTTTTTTTGTAATAATAAAACAGTAACTTGTACTTGATTGAAACTAAGATATAACTGATCCATATTGGAAGCTAAACCGGCCTTTTGGATTTGTATACTTAAGTTATAAAGATCCAAATTATGGAAAGGTCCATTATCTGGAAAAACCCCAGGTCCTGAGCATTCTGGATAACAGGGCTGCCATCAGGGGTGCACAGGGAGGACAGATGTCCCGGGGCCATGGGTTTTTGTGTCTAAGTTCAGTGCATCACAGTAGGGGAGGGGGGCCCTGGGACAGCAGTCCTGGTGGGCCCCGGCCCCCCCAGTCCGACCCTGAGATAAGTCCTGGTAAAGCTGTACAGAGATTGGATAGGTGAAGTAGGAACTTACTCTCCAGCCTATCCAATGAGGGTACAGAGAACTGAAGGAGAAAAATCATTCATGTATGGGAGCTCCAGTCCTCTATTCTGAAGCTTGCTGCACTCTGACAGCAGGGGGTCCCAGCTTATCAAGTAAGGGAAGTATGGCCCTCCTTAAGAGCCAAACCCTGGCAAGCAATTTCCTTTTAAATATTTTTTTTTTGGGGGGGGGGGGCCTGGCCACCAATGTTTTTTTTTTAACTTAAAGGAAGGTCATGGCCACCAATGGCTTTTTATAACTTGTGGGGGGGTGTGGGCAGGCCATCTTTTTATTTATTACTTGCAGGGGGAGTATCCTGATCACCAATGGGTTTTTATAACTTGTTGGGGGGTGGCCACCAAAGTTTTTTGTTTTTTTTTTAACTGTGGATAATGCATTTTTCCATACAGGGCCCCGTAATTTCTGAAGGCAGCCCTGCCCATACAAGTATATATTTTTATTTCTATAGTACTACATTAGAACAATATATTAGAACAAACTGGGATGTTTGGGAGCACTGTATTCATGAGGGTTGGGCCAGAAGAAGGCCTGTATCCATGGTTCAAAAAGCAGGCCAGGTCCAAATGTTTCCGCCCCAAACAGATAAATAAAACTTAAATATAACAAATTATTATTATACTTATAGTATGACAAATTTCAATATCTCAGATTTACCATGATATTCAGCATTAGTATGAAATAGAAATGAATAGAACAATAGATAGTAGACAGATAGAACAAGAATAGTAGAAAAATCTCTCTGGCATAACTGAATTATGTTTGAATTGTTAAATCTAAATACCCAGATTATTTGAGAAGCACTGCATCTGTAGGGTTTATTCTACCCTGGTTGAGACAAGAGTAGTCATTTATTGACACTGGGAAAGGATGCAATTTGCAAAAATAGTTGCATGGTACAAGCTACTGTGATTTTTGTACTTTAAGGCCTGCCATCAGTTCCTTTGGCAACAGGTTCTGGAGTACAACGACCTACGTTTCTCACATAAATATAGCACTGTATTCATGAGAGGCATATATACAGTACATCCCTCCCACTTTCTAACAGTATCTGTTTGCCACCCTATGTATCATACTCGCATAGTTAAAAAGTTATTGCCTGGGGTACTGCTTCATTTGAATCTATGAATGAAAATTATTTTTTCTCTACAGGGGACACAGAATAACAGCTCCTTCTTATATCAGTAAATCCATGTATGTAAGGATTCCTATCAGAGTATGATTTGACTGGAAAAATCAAGTGGAACAGAACTTTCTGAATATATATTTTCCTTTAAGGTTGCTCCATAGGGTATTCAAAGGTGTTTGCTTTCCTTCCTTATTTCTTATTTTTAGGCATAGCTCATGTAACCTTACACCAACAGCAGATTGTATTCCAATGGCTTGTGTTTATGTTTAGTTAATGAGACATTAAGTGCAATTAAGTGACTTTCATTAACTGTGTAATAATGTTGTTCATTTACTTAAGAAGCTTATTGTAATTTATCGAATAAACCCTCATCCCACATGAATCATTAAAATCTGGCAAGGTTCTAAGTAATAATTTAATATCCATTTTTGAGAGTTAATAAAACAAGGGATCATGATTTGTTTATACCCAGAAATTCTGATGCTCAGAACATGAGCCCTCTGGGTAAAATGTCTGGTAGTATTAAAGCTAGGACACAAAAATTATCTGTATAGGTATTTTTCAGGTAGTCTGCATATGAGCAAAAACTGAATTGCTCACCTTAACTGGTGTTGAAGACAGTCCAGTATTTGTTGGGCAAGGATAGTTCACACTTGGGTTTAGGGCTGGAACTAGGGGTAGGCAGAAGTGGCACCTACCTAGGGTACAACAAAGGGGGGTGCCGGACAGGTACCTTTTTAAAAGGTCTTCTGCCTACCCCTAGTCTGGGTTCGCTTGCTCCCTCTGCTCCTCTCTCCCTTCTTCTCCACATGCCCCATGCAACATCATTGCAGAGCAGTGGCCAGACGGGCTGTCTAGGCTTGACCTGCTCCTGCTTGGGTTTGCAAGTCGTAATGTGTTGAGTGCATGGACTGTGAGATGCCCTTACTTCAACTGTTCATTGATGTAAACATTCAAACTGTCTTTACACTAATGGGTAAGCAACCTTGTCTTAACACTAACCTCTACACTAAGCAATTTTTATAGAAAAGTGCATAACTCCCATATATCCCCCAATCACATGTTAATTGGATATGTAAAGCATGGTGTAAAATTCAGAAATAAATATGTAAAACAATTCATATTCAGAGAACTCAATTCAGAGAACATAACTACTATACATCATTTGTGGCTTCCTGGGAAATGAGAACTCCATGGGAATATGAATCCCCAATCCTGATTAAGAACATAACATTTTCCAAATTCAGGGGTCCATTTAATCAAATTTAAATTTTTTCCACAAATCACAAATAATTGTTGGTTTTCCTATATTTCTAAAAAGCTCTTAGAATTTGCGGTTTATAAAGTGAAAAAAACATGCAAGCGTTTAATGCCAAACTTTAACAAGTACAAGTTGACGGGTGCTATAGAAGTGGGAGGTGCTCTGATCCTCTTAGACCATTTTTATACCAATCGGAATTTTAGAGGTTTTCAGATTTTGTTTTTACTACGTATTGTCCAAAACACTAAGATCTTTTAATAAATTCAATGACAATTGTAGTTTTAGACTTTGTGAGTTTCGTTGTGGTTTCAAAAACTTTTAAAACCACTAAAACCGACCTTTAAAGGAGAAGGAATAGCATTTTACAATTGGAGTGCCAAAAGTTAGGCACCCTGGTTTTTAAACCGGAAATTCGGCTCTGCTAGTGCAGAAAGTGCAGTGCGCGATCATTGCACTAGCGATACCACCCCCGCTCCGACGCTAAACTTTTAAGGGCGGAGCGGGAGAGGGGGACGGCATCGGGGTTGCTGCCTCAAGCGGCAGCAGCCCACGTATCGCCCCTGCATGTGGTGCCACATAAAATACACAGAACACCTTGCAGAATAAAGATAGTATTTGTTTCATATATTACACTCCAAAATACATGGCAATTTCCATATAAAATGCTCTCAGAACACATAGTAGTATTAATGCAGTGTTAATTCAATTAATAATTACCTCAGAACATACTGTATGGCAGTATAAATACAGTTTTGCGTATAATAACCCCAGAACACATGGCAGCTTCACAATACCTTCATCCTGTTTGTTGTAGAAAATTAATTTGTGTTGGGTTTAGCCTCCCCAAGCCTTCATTAAAACCCACCCAGGGATATGAGGGTCAACTTACAGAAAGTAGGAGCATGTAATCTTGAATAGGAGCATTTTGTGCCTGTGTTGCCATAGCAGATGCAAGGTGCAGTGCTCAGTGCACTAAAAACAAGGAAACCTTGTACTCTAACTTCTGCCTTAGGGATATGCAGGTGGGGTTCATGCCCCACCCTCATGCCGTCCCTTTCATGGTGCTTGCACAAATCTCTGCACCTTCACCATGGAAAAACAAATATTTATGATTGGCACCATTTCAAAATGCTAGAAGAAAATGGCACATTGTGGATAAAAATATGGCATGAAATATGGTTTTTCCCTTTGGCCATTTAGTATACAAGCCCCATTATGTCATGATAACTTGCTAATCTGTTTTCTACTTTAAATCAGTAATCACTTAGCTAAAAAAAACAGTTGAAAGCTTGTTCTTTAGAAATAAAAATAGTAACATAAAAGAAAATAAAAAGCTCTAAACTATTAAATGAGACTGTGTGAGTAAAGGTAATTATTATTGTGGATATTATTGGGATCTGATGACCAACACAAAGTTATTTATAAATATATAACCACAACAAATGGTCCTGATTAAAGGAGCAGAATTTACTGTTTCCAGCTGCGAGACCAAATACACTGAGACAAATAATCCACTCCTGAAAAACGTCATCAACCAAAGCGCCATCAAATTGTGAAGAAAGAAAAGTAGAAACATTAAACAAAAGAAAAAGAGGATTGTCATGATTTTTATGGTATCGTTTTTATTTCTAAATTACACTGTTTACACTGCAAATAAGTCACTCTACCATATAGAATTCCATTCCTAACCCTACAAGTGTATTTTTAATTAGTTGTAATATTGGTTTTATGCCTGGTCATGTGCTTTTAGAAAAAGCCAGCACTTCTGGATGGAACTGCTTTCAGGCATGCTATTGTTTCTCCTACTGAATGTGTCACAGTGGGGCATGGTTTTTACTATTGAGTGTTGTTCTAATATCTACCAGAGAGCGGTTATGTGGTTACCTTCCCATTGTTCTGCTGATGGGCTGGGGGGGGGTGAAGGAGGGAGGGATATCACTCAAACTTGCAGTACAGCAGTAAAGAGTTTATCAGAGCACAAGTCACATGACTGGGGCAACTGGGAAACTGACAATATGTCTAGCCCCGTGTCAGATTTCAAAATGAAATATAAAAAAATCAGTTTGTTCTATTGAAAAATAGATTAAAGTGAAGTCTGCTGAAGCAGCACTATTAACTGTTGCTTGTTTTCCGACAACAGTATCCCTTTAACCAGAAATAAGATTTAGGTAAGCAATCATACCAAGGATGGCAATAAAGATAAGCTGGGTCCATGATATGACATACCATGATGACTGCAGTGATCAGCTGATGGAGACAAGAACAAGGCCAAAGATCAAGAAAAAAATGAAATTGCCTGCATTATAGCTGATAACAGGATCATATGCTATTCCATATATCAAGAAGAAAGCAGAAACACACCTTGTTTGGCTAAATACCAGATGTCTGATAACTTACAAATCACCTACTAATCAGCAAGCCTTAGAGACATTAACAAAACTAAACAACATTTTTTCCCTGCTGAATACAACCAGCGCAAGGTTTGCTAACATTATTATACAGTATATCCCACCCTGCCAATGTTATGCCAAATGCTATTTTTACTGCTTTATTAAGGGGCCTATTTATGAAGCCTCAAATTTATCTGGCCGAGTTTTAGGGCAGAGACACACGTGGAGATTCGTGGAGATTTAGTCGCCCGGCGACAAAATGCCTCTCAAAATGAGGACTAATCTCCCCAAACTGCCCTCCCGCTGGCTAGAATCTAAATCACTGGCAGGATGGCACACCGAGTGCTTCGTTTTCCAAAGTCGCCCGAAGTTTCCTTGTGGGGCAACTTCGGCAACTTTGGAAAACAAAGTGCTCCGAGTGCCATCCCGCCAGCAATTTAGATTCTAGGCGCGGGAAGGCAGTTCAGGGAGATTAGTCATCTCAAGAAGAGGCGATTTGTCGCCATGTGAGTATCTGCCCTTAAATGGTCAAACATTTTTTTAGATTTGTTATGCTCCAAAGCTGCTAAAAAACTGAAAATACTCTAGCTATAAGCTGTCCAAATCATATAGAAGTCAATGGCAGATGATTCCTTAAACTTTTGGAACATGTTTATTAACTTTTGATTTCTCAGTAGTTTTGGGTTGTTTGTTCTGGTTTTTGTTCGCTAATCCGCATTATTCAATTTTTTTGTGCAACAACTCGAAAAAGTCAAGTTTTCTGAGCATCAATTAAAAAACGTTGCACAATTGGAATTGGTGTTAGATTTTGTCCCAATATTTTTTCGCACCGATTTTTTCTACAAAACTTATGGTCTGATTTTTTTTTTCTAACAGAGTGAGAAAAAGTCGAGTAAATAATCCCGTAACTTTTAAAAAATATTTGTTGAAATTTAAACACGGCAAAAAAAGAAAGAAAACCGTTTGGCAAGTTTGAAATATTCTGAATAGTAGAAAAAAGCAAAATAGCAATTTTGGAGCAAATCGAATCTATCTTTAATTTTCAACTGTACAATGTGTCATGCAGTTAGATGGCAGGTTGGTAGATGTGTGCCCTGGATGCTACACCTCACATTCTGGCAGGCTCTCTGTGATTTGTCCACAGCAACATTTTCCTGCTTGGTAAAAAATGTAATTTGATTTTTTTTGGATGCACTATAATATGTTGATTTATTTTTAAAGACACTGTTATTTGTAATTCCTTGTATCCCAAACTATGAAGACTCACCCTGGTGGTCTAGTGGTGGGTGGGGACACACTTCTGGGTTTTTCGTGGCGCAATCGTCATGACGTCATCGTGTTTTGGAGCGAACTTTGAATATTTAAAGGGGCTTTGGGCTGGAAATCATTGCCCATTGTAAACTCTAACTTGTTCAGTTCCTGAGAAATGATTTTGCCTATTTGTATTCCAGTTTTGATCCCTGCCTGTCTGACTCTTCTGAATTCTGCCAATCCTGACATTTGCCTGCCTGACTATTCTGTGAACTCTGCCTGTACTGACCCAGCCTGCCTGACTATCCTTGAACTCTTCCTGTACCAACCCCGGCCTGCCTGACTATCCGTAGGGCCCCAACGGGGTGCAAGTCCGGGTGCAATCATACCCCCGCTATGTCTGCCGCTGGCAGGTGGTAAGTACAAGGCAATAATGTGTTTACCAGTGCTACCTTAACTTATTCATGTCAAGAACCTGGAATCGAACAGTGAACTGAATACTTACAAGCACCTGCATTTATCTTATGAGCAACCTGGGGCTTTTATAGCTGGAGCTCATCAGTATTCAGGAGATGCATCCAGCTTCTCTAACTGCTACTCTCCACCTACCTTGTTAACAACATGTGCCAATGATCCAGTAATTAAGGAACTATATTAGCCTGTCCCTTGCTATTCGCAGTTGCTTGATCATTAAAGCTCCCAAACCTGTTATTCCCGTGATTCAGTATTCATTGTTTCTGTGCCCTTCTGGTTCCTGTTTTCCCTGCCTTGTTTCTTGCTCCTGTTCTCCAGTACACACTATTCTTGTTTTGCTGTGGACTTTCCTGGTTTGGACCTTCGAACCTCACTTTCCTGCTGCTTGCCATTGACCTCAGCCTGCTTTATGAACCTTGTCTGTCTGCCGCCAGCAGATCCGGCATTCTGGATAACAGGTCCCATACCTGTACTTACAAAAGCAGACCTATCAGTGAATAACCTGTTCTATAGGTAACTAGTGTCGGTATCACTTTTAGGCAGGATTATACTGTGACAGTTCATTTACATTGTGATAATGCGTTGCACCACAATGTTACAAAGACAGAACTGTGCATTCCAAGTGTTCTGTTTACAACCATCAATGTTCTTAAATTCCGATTCTAGATTTTTAGACACCATCGCTGGTATACTGAATGATAGATTCTGAAATCAGTAGATAGAAAATTAGAATAGGTGAAATAGCTAAGCCAACAAAAGCCTGGGCCCACAGTAATGTATTTCTTTATGTTAAAGGAAAAATTATAAAAAATCCACTAAACTGTAGAAGTTAATTGGAATTTTTTTACACATTTAATAGGGTTTATCATTTTTCAGTTATAAAATGTTTTTTTAGGCTGGAACCAGAAGGGGCCAAAATCAGCCTGCTGAAATCTGCAGGCGGAAAATCTCTTTAGTTGCACCTAGAGAAAATCATAGTGTAAGTTACTCAAATAAGCAACTATTTGTGAAATCGATTTTTTTATTATCCATGACAGTTTGGTGGATTGTTTTTATAATGTCAATGGTTCCCCAAAGGACAATCTAAAGATGGGCACAATACTAACTCCAGTCCACAGCTGCTTATTCAAACCCTGAGCGACTTAGTGATATATGATCACACCCTTCCAATAGGCCATGTTCCCTTACCTGTCACAGTTTGACAAAGTTGTACAAACATAGCACTTTAGTGCATTGATTAAATATTCCAACTAAAGAAAATACAGGTTTAACCAGATTTCTCGGACGACATTTTACCAAAACAGTGTTTCAGTATAACCCAGAATAGAGAATCAATCAAATATTGCTTCACTACGACAAGCAAGATAAAGTGACATAGGTAGATAAAATGGAAAGGTAGTCAAAAATGAAAAACAAGATCTCTTGGGCAGGGCCTTTTCTAAACCCTCTATAGGTTATTGGGTTTTTTATGTAATCAGTATGCTTGTTATATACATCCATTTATTGTATGGTGCTGTGGCATATGTTGGCACTTTATAAATACATGATGATAATAATAAAGAGATTACAAACCACTATATTAGCATGCAACTTGTACACAGTTATGTATTTAGGTATGGCGCCACCCTAGGCAACGGAACTAACAGCGTCCTCCAATTTACAGAAGTGGCACCATGAGCGGACCCTATACCAATCACCCCCACCAGCACTGCTTCCAAATTTATGTGAAAAGTCTCCTGTGGCTGGGGGTGATTTTTTGTTTTTTTTAAACAAATGTATTCTTATATATAGGTACCATAGTGCTGCCCACTGAAAAACCTCCGCCCTATGCACAGGCCCCTGGGTGCATGTCAATAATGAAACCCTGCTTGTCCATACATGAAATGCATGGAAAGTGAGTTCCAGCACTTACAGTATAGAAGCAAGTAAAATAACTTGGCTGTATATATTGGAAAAGTGGCTGTTGCATGACACACAGGTACAATGATTTTACTGTATTCCATTTTAAGTAGAAGGAATGCCTTCAACTGCAAGTGCATGTGTCTAATCTGCATTTATCTACTAAGTACAGTAGCTTTAATTCAATCAACCTAGTCAACTTAAGGTGGCCATACACGGGCAGATAAAGCTGCCGTTATCGGTCGTTTGGACCGATTTGACAGCTTATCTGCCCGTGTATGGGGGCTTCCGACGGGTCATCCCGATCGATATCTGGCCACGATATCGATCGGGAAGGTTGGATTTTTACCCGACCGACCCGTCGGAGCCGCTTGGCGCATCGTAATTCGATCGTTCGGCCATACGGCCGAACGCTCGAATTACCCCCGATATAGCCACGCAGTTTAGTGGCATATCGGGGAAAGATCCGCTCGTTTGGCGATGTCGCCAAACGAGCGGATCTTTAAGTCTATGGCCACCTTTAGGCTTGATTTGACGATAAGTTGATAGCAAATTCTGTCTGGCAAATACAGTAACCATCCAAACTCAACAACAAATGTAGTGTTGTTTACCAAAATCGGAGAATTGCTCACTATTCTCTTGAAACTACTGAGCAGTGAGCACTTTTTTGCCGTATTTATCAATATATTTACTCTATAAACTCTGGTGCAGGAAAATTGTGAAGATAAAATGTGTTTGGAAATCCAAATTCCATGACACACAGGTACAAGGATTTTACTGTGTTCCACTTTTAAGTAGAAAGAATGCCTTCAACTGCAAGTGTATATGGCTAATCTGCATTAATCTACCAAATACAGTAATTTTAATTCAATCAACCTAATCAATTTAGGCTCAATTTGATTGTAAATTGATAGCAAATTCTGGCTGGTAAATACAGTAACCACCCAAAGACCAAACTAAACAACAAGGGGCAGTTTTATCAAGGGTCGAATTTTGAGTTTATGGGAGTTTCTAAAAACTCCCATAAACTTGAAATTCAGGGGAAAAAACGACCAATAGAAATTTATTAAAATATTAGAATTTTTTTAATTCGGGTGAATAGGATCAACCTGCAAACTCGAATCGAATTAAAATCAAATTCGATTCGAGTTTGTCCCCAACAAAAAAGTCCACCAAACAATTCCAAATTGATTGTAGGAGGTCCCCCATAGCCTAAAACACCAATTCGGCAGGTTTTAGATGGCGAATAGTCAACTTTGAATTCTTAAAGGGACAGTACATGATAAATTTCAAAATTCGAATTTCCAATTTTTTTTAAATTCAAATTGAATAAGGACTATTCCCTAGTCAAATTAAACTAAAATAAACTCGAAATTCGAATTTTAAAAATTAAAAATTTCAATTCGACCCTTGAAAAATCTGCCCCCAAATGTAGGGTTATTTACCAAAATCCGAAAATTTCTCTTAAAACCACTGTGCACTTTATTTACTGTATTTGTCTATAAATTTACTCGAAAAAATCTGGTGCAGGAAATGACTGAATAAAATTGTGGGGAAAAAAATCTGAATTGTATGATTTTTTCAGATTTGATGCCTGAAAACTATCATTCGGATTATTGTACGAAACCCAGCACAGATCATGATATCTTCCAGTTGCAAAAAGTATATCTGCCATTGACTTCTACATGACTTTGATGGAGTACTTAAGGAGTTGATAAATCACACACAATTCAAGTTTTTTTACGGCAAAAAGGTGTTTTTCCATTTTAAGGGCTCTTACAGACGAGCGCAGCAGTAGACGCACTGAATTATTGTCAATGAGGCTGTACTCACATAGATTCATATATGCGCTGAACGCAGGTAAAATGCATCATGCTGCATCCCAACCTGCGTCTATCTATTACTACCACAGATACTCACAATGATGCATCACTATTTAGTAGTCTTACTGGAATCCATTACCATGTGTGCTCTGAATTTTGATCTGGGTATAACATACTTGTAATGTAATTTACAGAATATATCATGCTTATAAAAAATCTCAGACCCATACATGTGTTACCAACCTTTATCAGATCACCTAAAAGAGCTTCTTTCAGTTCTTAGGTTGTAGAGGTATCATTTGTTAAACAGAATGACCTCCCTAGGAATGATTAATGAATCATTTACACATCAGTATAATCAGCTCCAGCAACATTACTAAATGCCAGCTCTGCCAGTGAATTAGAGTATTCAAAATGCAATTATTTTTCTTTTGCAAGCCAGAGCAGTGTGCTCTTTAGCTGTGCAGGGTGTGAGAATGCCCTTTTCTTGGTGTGTGTGCCTTTAATTTGAAATAATCAGAACCCTATTGATATCTCTGTATCAGAGTTTGTAGCAGCAGATCTCCCAATATTAAACCATAAAGTACTAAATGAAAGTGGCCAAATAGAAAGACTATAATACTAATCTGGACAGGACAGTTGATTATTTCTTTACCTGGAAAAGCAGTTCTATTTTGTTCTTTTAAGACTATGACAACATTATGGGTAAATTCAAATCTTTTTTTTTCTTTTATCTTACCCGGATTAAATTTTAAATGGCTAAAGACAAAAAAAACAACAAATGTTAATTAAAAATGTGTTGCTATAGTACTAATAATAATCACTAGAATAGAGGGTTGATTTGAAATGGACAAAAACATGCTTAGTAACCCATCGCAACTAATCAGTTGTTTGCATTCCCTAATTTAGTATAGAATAATGGCCTGAACATTTACCTGCACAAAGCACAACAAAGCAGTTTGGCAGAGATGTATTTAAATTATTAATAAACAGTCATGTTATTTTGGTCAAATAATTCCATATGAATATTCAGTGGCAATATGGTAAATTAAGTAAAATAATATTGCTACTGCAGCTTCTCCGGGATGGAAGAATCAGGCAATAATATGACATAACTACACTATTAAACATGTGCAACCTGCTTCCCCATTCTTTACAAGTTCATTAGTGTCAGTGCCTAAAGAGGCAATTAATTAACCTTCTTAGCAAGGATTAAGGTAGACTGGCAGATGCTAGTTTATGGTACTGGAACTGCCTACTTAATAACTGACTACTTAATAACTTCTACCTTTAAAAATGAAAAGTACTTATACTTGAAAACAATAGTTAAACTTAATAACTGACTACTTAATAACTTCTACCTTTAAAAATGAAAAGTACTTATACTTGAAAACAATAGTTAAACAATATGTTAAAAAGTTATGTTGTTTTTTTAGCGGGTTTATTGTGACTATGAAAAATTAAACACTGTACTGTTTATAGCTATACTGTTAAACCTCAATTTTACATACCCTGATTTTAAATTTTCCCACATTATAAATAGTTTTTTGTAGTCCCACCAATTTATAATGGATTTCAATGGTGGATTTTTCCTGATTTTCCGCAAGGAATCAGATGCATACATTGTTATAGTTCTGTCTGTAAATACTCTAGTTAGTTAAAGGGAAGTAAAGTCTAAAATAGAATAAGGCTAGAAATGCTGTATTTTGTATACTAAACATAAATATGAACTTACTGCACCACAAGCCTAATCATACAAATGATTTATGCTTTCAATGTTGGCCACAGGGGATCACCATCTTGTAATTTTGTTAAACATCTTTGCAAGACCAAGACTGTGCACATGCTCAGTGTGGTCTGGGCTGTTGCTTAGGGATCATCATAAATGATCAAAACAGCACAGTCAAATTATATCTGCCAGAAGCCGATACAGCAAGGCTGATTAATAATCAGAATATACAGACTGCGCTGGGTCCTGTGTTGTCATGTAATCTAATGTGGATTTTATAGTTTTCGTATTGTTTAATACAGACGTTCTCCAACTCTGCAAAACCAGTGGCTGCAGCAACATAATCCTCCAAATAGAATCCCAGTTTATCTGTTTAAATCTGGCTCCATGATCTTTGTCCATGCAGCTGGAGTTGGAAACAGTAAAGGGGATGTAAAGGCAAAAATAAAATCCAATACAAATCTCTACACAGTCGCCGACTGCTCTACAGGGAAACAAACAAAGCTACTTGAGTTCTGCATAGCTGGGAAATAAGTATGATTGTTTCCCTGCAGAGCAGTTAGGGACCGTCTGACAATTCCTATCCACAGCAGTAAATGAAGGGAGAATTTCACTGCATACAGTCACATATTTTTTAATTAAAGTATATTGGAGAAAGTTTTCTTTTTCATTAAAGAAAGTAAAAATTATATTTTATTTTTTTGCCTTTATATGCCCTTTAACACCTCATACAGTTATGCAGTGTGCACCAATCACTTATTGCTTTAGACCAGTGGTCCCCAACCAGTAGCTCGCGAGCAACATGTTGCTCACCAACCCCTTGGATGTTGCTTCCAGCAGTATCCAAGCAGGAGGTTATTTTTGAATTCCTGGTTTGGAAGCAAGTTTTGTTGCATAAATAAACAGGTGTACTGCCAAACAGAGTCTCCTGTAGGCTACCAGTCCATTTAGGGGCTACCAAACAGCCAATCACAGCCCTTATTTGACATCCTCATGGACCTTTTCATGCTTGTGTTGCTCTCCAACTCTTTTTTACATTTAAATGTGGCTCACAAGTTAAAAAGGTTGGGGACTCCTGCTTTAGACTGTTGACTGTTAGACTGTGACTGTTAGAAAGGCTTTGCTGTCCCATATTAATTCTGCAAAGCTTAACTTTTGTCATTAACAAAGTAAATATTGTATTTCTAAGTAAAACTGACTCCTATACTTATAGCCTTTAAATACCTATATTTTCCCAGTTTTTGCATAATTTTCCTTGTTCCTCTGAAAAATTTAAAAGGGAGTTCTACTGTACAGATATTGTATTTACAACCTTAGATGCAATTTAAAACATAATAAATGAGCTTTAAGGAGGGTTTCATTTAATAGTATTAGGATTATTGGTTCTGTTTAATTTCCTACTTAAATTAGAGCCCCTTGTGTCTTATCTTCCGAGTTCCCTCAGTTGAAATCTGCCTGACATTAACCACATTTTGGCGACACACATAGACAAAAATAGTGCCAATCTGGAAATAACAAACTTGTGTCAATTCAAAAGCAAGTTATATAATTATATAAATTATATTTCAGTGCCTATGGAACCCTTTCAAATAGATTTACCAGTTTATGACCTCATCTAATGTTTGTAAAATTCCATACAAATGTCTGTTATACCACTTCAAATGCTGCTTGTAAGTGTGTTAATAGGGGAGTGCTGTTTTTTTGACAAAAGAAATATGAAGTGTTAAATACATGGAAGGAAAATAGGAAGAAATGATCAGACCAAAGAAACCACAGAAAAGGGATTTCCAGAGCTTTTGGTGGGGAAGTGAACCGAAGCTGAATGCTTGTGGTTAGGCCTTAGACATGAAAACAGGGTTAAAAGTATCGCATGGTTTTAGAGTTAAATTAAAAAAATTTTGTCAGAAAAAAAGTCCATGTTAATATTTTGTCATTTCTGGTGGTGTTCTGCCTTCACCATAAGGGCTTGGTAACAATCTATATTTATAGTTTAAAAAAAGTCCTTCCGTTCACTGGATTTCTGCTAATTAATATATATTATATCTAGAATATATCAGTATATACGTACTTGACTTGCTAGTGTCTATGGACTGATACAATTTGATGATGTCTGTGCAGACAGTGCCAAAGATTATAAGGGATAAATTTACTAAGCGGCGAAAATTCGCCAGTGATGGCTTCATTGCAGCACTTCGCCAGGCAAAAATTAAGCTCCCCATAGACGCAATGATCTTGCTGAACGTCCAGGGCTCCGAACGCTGACAAATTTTCACTAGCGTTACTTCGTCAATCAAATCGAAGATGCGCTAGCATTCAATTATACCTAGCTCAACTTCATTAGAGGTCTTCGCTCAGGCTAATTTGCATACGGTAGAAATTATAAAGTTGAATGGACATGTTTCAGCAAATACATTACATTATACAAGTCCAGGGAACCTTAATAAACAAAATAGAGTGGTTATAATGCCCTGCACATGTATATGTTAGAAAATGTATGGGGAGCCCAGTCACCCAAGAAATTTTTCAAGGACTTTTGCAGGCTTTTGAAAAAAGGAAAAGACGCCAGCGTTTTTTGGGACTTAGAAAATGTTTCCACTAAAAATATGATGTAAGTAACAAAAGATTGAGGAAGATATATGCACTCCAATGCACTTCGCCTGGTCTGAGCTGGCGAAGGCAAGTCTGGCGAAAGAGGTAACGTTCAGTAAAATCCGCATCTTTGTGAATTTGCGGAGTAATGTCCATTCGCGAGAGCAAACATTCGCCTGCCGATAGAGTGCGAATGACCGCTAGCGTCTGTCTCTTTCACTAGCAAAGTTATGCCTGCACCCGTTAGTAAATCGGCAAAGTGCCTGAAAGCGGTAACACTGGCGAATCACCGCTAGCGTTAGTCACTTCGCCGTTTAGTTAATCTGCCCCTAAGTCTGATTGAGATCAGAGCTTTGACTAGACTATTGTATGTGTTGCTCTGACTAAGAAATACGTTATGAGTTGTGTAAAAAATAAATACATACATGGATAAATAGATGACTCTAAAGAGTACAAGTGAAATTACAGTGAAAAGATTCTTTTATTCGGTTGTTGAAGCTCTTTAGTCTCTATTTTACTGGATTTCAATGTATGGAAAAGCACTTTACTACAAATGTGACATATTAGAGTATTGGGAGCAATAAGTAACTGATACCAATGTAAGGGGGTAAAAAAAAAAAGCTATCAAATCAAGAGCCCCATTCATTGCAGGATAAAGCGAAGTGAGTAGAGATGAAAACGTCTGCAGCTAAGATATCTGAAAGCATAATAAATAAGCAATGAATGAAATGTAAAGAAGTCTGAGTGGAGAGCAAGACCACATTTATTTCTGCTTTGGCAGATGTGTTTTATATCATATCCCTGTGATTACGTACAAGTTGCGGCTATGTTCATGAGGAAAGTTTGGCAATCATTTAAAGCTTTCTTGTTTGCAGCGCTTGTTCTCCATATTGCCAACTATAACATTTGGTGAGGGCTCCCTTTTTGTTGCTCTAACTAATAGGGAGTCCTATCAAATGATGTCTGTTGGCTGTGCTTAATATTCCTTACAAACATTGCTCCATGAACAAACCAACATACATTAACACAGCGTTTACATTTCTAGATTTCAAACCAAGCCTGATTTCTCTGTCAGCTTAATCTCGTCTGTGTGGCAGATTTACTAGGGCAAAGTGGTCGTTCCTAGCAAAAATTCTCCAGAAATACAGTCCGCAGGGAGATCTCCAATTTAGTAACAGACAATTCGCTAGCAAAAGATTATATTGCTAACGAAGTTTCACTCCCTTTCGCCAGGCGAATTTTCGTTCAGTCGAACGATCAATACTAAATACACTACTAATACTAAATACATTAAAGTGTGAATTTTACATTACGTTTCTCCTTTCGCCAGAGTTTCCTTCGTCAGCTTAGACCTGACAAACTGATAAGATGAAGCTACATCCTCCTCAGTCTTATGTCAGTGACATCATATCCTGTATGCCGAAAAGTTATAAAACAAAGACAAAACGCTGGTGATTTTTCATGTTTTAAAGTGGGATTGTGTTTAAAAGTTCTAACTGTTAACTGTTTTTAATCATTTGAGGGTCATGCCACATTTGTTTTAGACTGGGCTCATGTCTAAGACATTAGAGGATCTCTTTTGCCTTCATTTTGCTTCCTTGCACATTTTTAATAATAATAAGTGGCCACCTCAAGCAATTTCCCCAACATCACTGATAAAGACATATATATGACCATTATGTACCTACCCAACTCAAACTGACCTAAGCGTAAATGCATTAACGAAGTGTACTAACGAACGTTTCAATGCCGCATTAAAAATTTTGCAAGGTTTAACCTGCAATTGCAGCCTTGTGTGCCAGTGTGCTTGCTTTTGCCTACATTAGAGACCTAAAAAAATCTAACAAACAAATTGTCCATTAACTATCCATATTGGCCTCCAACATCTCTCCAGCTATGGCTGCTCCACCATACAGGCATTTTTTCCCGCCCCAAGCCGATCTCACTTCTATATTTTATAAGAGGTGTGTTTGGCAGTCACGAATAAGTAAAAAGAGTGCTGGGGATGGCATTGGTTCGGGTATGTGTAGCAGGGCTAAATATTGCAATCTACAAAGGCTAATAATACATTATCTAAGGCAGGGAGTCTAATACTAACCAGATGTGGATTTTGAAAACAACGAAAGCTGCATATGGCATTTCATGCTAAATAAAAACACGGGTAGGCCTTGTTTTAGAGGTATTTTATTCAAATATAGCTGTTGAAAACCATGCCAAAAATATATAAAAATAAAGTTATGATAAACCCGACTGATCAGCAGGTTTCCTTTAAGAGATACACTTGCAAGGTCCCAGAGTTGTAAAGCAGTTAATTATGGTATACAGTATGTGCTGATGCTCCTAACATTTCTATCTAGCGCTTGCCAGTGTTAATAAATGTAAAGATAGTGATATGGTATTGCATGTGTTAGAACCCTGGTACATCTGATATCTATGCTACTATATCCGTACCAAGCCTAGTGCAAGTTATATTACACTGTGAATTTCTAAATTTCTCTGTATAGGTTAAAAAAATACCTACAGTGAAATTTGAGGATGTAATTGGAGTCCACTGCATCACACTGTAGAAACCTTTTTGCAGTCTTTCTATTATGAGTTCTAGTCTAAGAAAAGCCCTTTCTGTTGCAGAAGAAAGTGGGTTGTATTTATATTTTAGTAGTTCATTACTTCGCAGTCTTTGCTGCTCCGTATGAAATGCACCAGAATGAGTGCACAATTTACCACCCACCCCAAGGCAAAAGTCTTGCTTTTTTTTGCCCCATTGGTGCATAAAAATTTCAAGGTCAAGAAGTGTTGGGTAGCGATAAGCCAATCTGTCCTGTTTCCTTGGAAAACTGCAGGAAAATTCGTAAAATGGCAAAAAAATTGTGAAACGGTTTTGTTGCGTAGCAAAACTATATTACAGTCTATTGTTTACGCTTTGCGGCTACCAATTAAAATTGGGAGGGCAAAATCACATGCATTTTTTCACCGCTACACACCACTACATTGTTAGAGGACCTCCTATACACTAGGCTCCCATATTGCCAGTTTCTTAAAAACGTCTGTGATTTTTTTTACATTATGACTGGTTTACTGCTAATGGTATCTACTACAATATATTGTTGCTGTTTAAGCAAAATGTACACTATAGATTATATATTACTACTAGCTTACTAACACAGGCACAGCTAATAATAAATCTGACCACCAACATATAATACCCAGGTGCTCTGTATCTCACATTAAAATTAATAAACCATATAGTTATGCGTATGTCCTTATAAAGACAGTGGGATGGCTCAGATACCTTTGGCTGATGTGGAAGGAGAGGGGAAGGATAAAATGACATAAAGTATGCATTTGTCACACTGCTTTTTTCGTTACGCATCTTTTTGCAGCGTGGTAAATTTGTGACGCAGTTTCTCAAATATTCACGACGTTCACAGCGAATTTGTACATGATGAAAACTGTTAGCTTGACATGGACTGAATAATTGGTCTCCAGATTAGAGGCCCCATACCTGTACTGTAGCTCTCTAACTGTGGATTAATACAAATTCTTGGGAAGGGACTGTATGAAAAGGACTTTTACTTTTATTATTACTTTTATATTACCCAACAGGAGTCATTGAGTCATGGGTTCGGTTACATCCAAAGAGCATAATTAGCCACCCTTGAAGGTGGGTAGCTTGGGCTACAGGGTTCCCACAAAGGCCTGACTCAATAGGCCCAGTGAACTTGCACCTATAAAATTGGGCACAGATGTGTCTGACATTCATGTCGAAAAGAACATATTTAATGCATAAGTTTCAAACACATCAGGCAATTGCCCCCTCAAGGCTGTAGCGATCCTAGAAGTTCAAGTAAAAAACTACATTGTGGGCAGAAAACACAAAAACAATGCGCAATGAGCCCTATTGACTTTTATTTAAATCATATAGCCTATGCCAGGGGTCCCCAACCGTTTTTACCCATGAGCCACATTCAACTGTAAAAAGAGTCGGGAGCAACACAAGCATGAAAAAGTCCCTTGGGGTGCCAAATAAGGGCTGTGATTGGCTATTTGGCAGTCCCTATGTGGACTGGCAGTCTACAGAAGGCTCTACTTGGCACTATACTTAGTTTTTATGCAATCAAAACTTGCTTCCAAGCCTGGAATGTAAAAATAAGCACCTGCTTATAGGCCCACTGGGAGCAACATCCAAGGGGTTGGAGAGCAACATGTAGCTCACGAGCTACTGATTGGGGATCACTGGCCTATGCTATACTTTGTAGCCAGGTAGACCCCGTGCCTTTGTGACAGGTGGTATGGGGCAGAAGCATATTACAATGTAATCCTGCCTTAAAAATAGCACATGAAAAGGGTTACGCAAGTTTATGCCAAATAAAAAGCTATAGATAGAAACATTCAGATGTGAATGATAAATATAAAATCAGGAAACAAATAAAACACAAAGAACAAGAACACATAATAAACACATAATAAAATATGTAATAGCAATAACAGAAACTTTGATATGATATGGCATAAAAATACAGAGGTAGTTACTGTATGTCAGCTGGCTCAAGCACAGAGTAACCAGTTATGACTTTTGATGATCCACGGAGTATAGCAAATAAAACAATTTTGATGAAAAAACAAACCTGTAGTAACGATGCACTGTTGTCCCTGTTGTTCAATAAGTAGAGCATATATTCAAGGCAATTGAACAGGTGTAGGTAACAAATCACTTTCTACCACCAGCTGTTCCAAACAACTGTCCAGAATATTATGTTTAATTAAATAAAGGGAGGGGAAGGTATCATGGCAATACATTGTGCATGAACTTGTCTGATTCTGTTCTCTTAATATGTAATTTTATGTATCCTAACGGTACGGTAAACAACTAATCAGCACTTAGAATTGCCTGGATTCTGTATAGATGGTGAGTGCCATCTAAGCTGACTGTTACACTTCCTTGTGGCATTAGATTGTTGTGTGTTTGCATTAGATTTCTCTGTCTGCTGACCACAATCATACCATCTTTTCATTCATAGGATTATGGAGCTGTGGGACATGTTTGTTTTTAAGTAGCACCAATTTCAATGTCAACAAAAAGAGGTGGCTCTTCAAGGGTCATTGATGATCTGTGATCCACACATCTTTGCTTAAACTAAGCAAAGAGGGGGTTATTTAGGCTTATTCTTCTGCCTATGCCCAGGGCAAGAAGATAGAGAAGTTCAGGAAGTATGATGCGTATTGACTGCAGAAACTTATGACAAAATGCAATGGCACAGTAAGCTATAACTAGCATAGCATCCCATATATTTTATAGTGATACTTTTATGTCCAAGGAGAAAAACATACAAATATGTGGATTATGCACAGTATAACCAAGTACCTCTATACTCTATACTCGAGAAAAGATTTCTTTCTCTGGCCTATTTGCTTGTGTAGGATCAAACATGTTGCCTTCAGAGATCCAAGCCAGCAGTGGTTCTTTAATATTTGCTGGGTTTTGAAAATGGTGATGAAAAATGCAATGGGATACCACAAACACGCCACTTTCAAATAGCTGAAATAGTAGCCTGCCAAAATCTGTCGCCTGCAAAAAGTTTGCAAGGGCTGCTTACCAATTGGTGCCAGTGGAAATATACCCATGGATATTATGCAAACTGAGATTAAAAAAATAGAAGCATAGAATCCATGTTTTTCCACTACAGTTCCTAGTCAACTGCTGTCCCTGTTTCAATAACTATGCTTTTATGTGGAAATGTTGAACAAATTCAGTATGTGCCAACGCTACAGCAACTTTCCTTGTCCCAGTTGAAACCACTTTGGACAAGAACCAAGGTATTTTTAGTCAAGCAAACTAATTCACTGTTACATTAATACAGGACTGTCATAGCCATAGAAAACAGGTGGCAGATGGCCACCAAAAAAAAAAAAACATTTGATTTGCTGATAGATTATACATATTTTTTTTTTAAATCAAGTACATTTTACTGTGGTCTCCACTACTACACTCCACTATAGAAATTGTTACCATCCCGTACATGAAGGGTTGCCACTTTCTGGAAAAACTACAAACCGTGCATTTAACTGTTTTTTTTACAGATGAATAACGCTACCCTCTAAAGAAATGGAGTAAAAAGAGCAACAAAACGAAAAAACAGGTTTCTGTATATGTGACCCCATACCTGTAGTGGTTATATATCCTGGCAGTTATTACTTTTATATTAAGTCTTCGTATTAACAATAAAAATGGGAGGTCAATGTTATGACTTGCATCTTCCCTTGAAATGTGTAACTAGAATTTGACTGGTTTCTTTTTGAAATACATTTTTGTCTGAATTTGTAACTGAATTAGCTTGAGTGATTGTTTAGTGACATGAAGGCTCAGATGCCTTTTTTAGTTTTATGATGTCGGTAAATGCATTTAGAATTCTGCAATGTGTTGAAGCTGGGCCATTCAGTAAAATGCTTCATTGAGTAAAGTTGTTGGCTGAAACCTAGACCAGTGTTTATCTTTAATTACAGCATGCACAAACATGGAAGGCTGCCGATTTCATATTTATGTACTGCAATAAAGTTAAATTTGACATGCCTATGATGTAACAACATTGATTTGGGTGAATGTCAGCATTTGCCCTTAGATGCTACTTTTACATGAGATTTTGTTTGAGCAGTCATTTTTAGGTTTACCATACATGAACAATGTAGCAATTTTAAGAAGTTCCAAGAAAACAGTAAACTACAGAATATAACCAATATGGATTTACATATATAAAAACTCATGCAGTTATAGTATTTTTAATTTAGATTTTTAAACCATTTTGTATATGTGACCAAAATGCTTCCCTTACATATAAAACCATTATACACTGAATTGAATTCCATTGTGCTTGAATCACCCAGACTTTAATTTATTTTTCTATTATTTATGCTATTTACTCAGTGTTCTGCAGCTGCTCTCTGCCAGGAGCACTTTTCAGCAAACTAAACTTATTTACACAATCACACCCATTTTAACATAAATAGGGAGTGCTTGTGACTTTATGTTCTCTGCATTGCACTTACAGGAAAATGAATAAAGCTCATACATTGCAAGTATAAAAGAGTTTAAGATTGCCAACAGTAAACTTAGACAAAAGTACCATGTCATAAATCACTTATTATATTCAAAGGCATATTGTTAGGACTTTGAGAAAAGTCAGGCTTAAGAAATTCTTATATTTTGAATTTGTAGTATTGATATGTTTTCCAAAGTGAAGACTAAACACAGAAAGGAATTCTGAAATCTGCTGCCAGAGGGCACTAAAATTCAGCCTACTGTGTATACCGTAGTAGTAAAATAACACACATTTAAAATAAGCAATGGTGTGATTGCTGTTTTTGTGAGATAGACTTGTGTTTTTCTAAAAAATCTGACTCATATTAAATTCCCTTTTGTGCTGGTAACATTATAGTTTTTTTCTTTCTTTCCATTTTTAATAGCTTTTAATCAATTTGGATAAAATCTAGAATATCTATCCCATGGATTTTTAGTCCAGTAGTGAGGGAACTACAGTATATTTTTCACAGGGAAACCAACAAAGCAAACAACTGCTCTGTATCACTAGCTATATGGAGATAAAGAGGAGTATTTGTTAACATTTTAATTTTTCTCATTATTTTAAAATTAAAAATTCAACCTAACCCTGAACCACGATCTGGAGTAATTGACAAAAAAATCTGAATATGCAGGAAAAGTCATGACAAAATTGTGTGACAATTCAAATCATATGACTTTTTCAAATTGTCACCTGAAAACCATGAATTTTTAGAATTTTCCAATGAAACTAGCATTAATCAGCCTAAAACAAAAAGCATCTTCCAATTGTATAAGGAACATCTGCCATTGAATTTTACATTACTTCAACAGGTTTAAGCTGGAGTACTTTCAGATTTTAGAAGTTTTGGAGCATAAGAAATCTCAAAAATGTTGAGATTTTTTGTTCCTTGAAAAATTCAGATTTTTCCCCATAAAAAAATGAACCAAAAAAATTTGAGGCTTAAAAAATAGGCCCATAATGGTGATATTTATTAAAACTCTAATTTATCTAATTATTTAAAAAATAAAAATTCGACCTAACTCCCAATCACAATTTAGCTTGATTTACTAAAAAAATCTGAATGAAAATTGTACATGCGGGAAAAGTTGAGAATTGTGCAACTTTTTTTAACTGAAATTTTTCGGATGTCAGTGTCAAACAGTCCAAACCCCTCGAAAATCAATAAGGTAAAAACATCTTCCAATTAGAAAAGGAACATCTGAAAAATTTGAAGCTTAAAGGGGTTGTTCACCTTTAAACACTTTTTTCACTTCAGTTTAGGGCCGCTTCTGCCATGAGGCAAAGTGAGATCCTTGCCTCAGGCGGCATGAAGCGGCCAGTTACAAGGGGCGGCAAAAAGCCGCCTCTTGTTACTTTAAGAGCCAAAATTCCGGGTTTTAAACCGGAAATTCGCTCCACTAGTGCAGAGAGCGCAATTGTGCTTAATGCACTAGCGACACTGCCCCCTTAAACTCACTCCGACGCTAATTTTTAAGAGTGGAGCGGGAGAGGAGGGGGACAGCATCTGGGCTGCTGCCTCAGACGGCTGCAGCCCCAGAATCGGAGCTGCTTCAGTTGATTTCAGATTGTTCACCAGAAATAAAGACTTTTCCCAACTACTTTCTATTTTCTATTTGTGACCGTTTTTCCAATATTACATTTACATACATTTGTTATCTTTCTCCCTGCTGAGCAGAATCCCTGAGTTTCAGGGGAACTCTGGCTTCCAAACCAAAATTTGATAAAGAGACCCACATAACACAGAAACCATTAATATACCCATCACCTGTTTCTTAAAAAAGTATGAATAAATGCAATTTTCTACGCTGACATTCAGCTGTTTAACAGTTCTTCTCTGCATAATTTGAAATCCTGGCAGGGAAGGAGGGAATAAAACACTGATGTTACAAATTGTAACAACTACTCCACAGCTCAGAGACAGCATGCAGGAACTACATAACCCACAATGCATTGCACTGTGATGTTCCCTTCCTTATTGAACTCACATGTGCAGGGAATTGTGGGGTTTGGAGGATGCAGGCTGAGGACAGCTGGCTGTTGATACAAAGTAACAGTAGTCAGCAAAGTAGTCAGAAAGATTAGCAGGAGAGCAGGGGGCTAGGTTTAGGGAACTGTCAGAACCCATTCCAAATCATGAAAAGCATATTTTTTAAATAATGTCTATTGCAAAGTTGCTTGAAATTATGTTTACTTTTCAGAAAGCTTAAGTTATGTTTTTGTGGAGTTCCCCACTTCCCCACAATTCTAAAGGCAGCTGTTAGAATTGATACAATAGTTGCTAATACTCCAAAGATGCTACTGAGAAATTGCAAATTGCAACAGTTCAGATGCTCCTGGATCACTGAGCTGCCAGACTGAAACATTATGGACATGAAAATTAAACTTACATTTTGGGGAAATGGTAGAAAGCAATAAAAAGAAAAAAAGGCTTTATTTATGGTGAACAATCTGAAAACAACTCAACTGAAAAAAGTGTTTGGAAGGTGAACAACCCCTTCAATAAATAGGCCCGTAAGTGCCAAAGTCAAGTATATTACAAAAGGAATTTCTTGTTTCTTTACAATCACAGCATTATCTGCAAGAGAAACCGCATTAGACTGTAAACATATTGGTCATAAACTGAACAGTAAAACTTAGCTCAAATGTGGCAGCCCCATGTAACCCTTTAGCATACAGGTTTCATTTTCAGTGTCAGCCTTGTAAAAAGGCATAATCACATCTGTTACAATTTGCAGAGTTGTATTTTATTAACATAGCTTGTAAATTAAATTGTATGCTTAATTAATGTAATGCCAAAAAGAAAAAGTATATATATATTTATATATAATACACACACAATAGATATATATTAGCTAGCTGGCTAATGTTATGATCGTTAGCAAATGCACACAATTGGCAGGAGAACTCTCATTTACATACTAAATGGTGTCATTTTACAAGGCAAGGATATTGAGCTTGTTAGGACCATCTGAGCTTCCTAATGACAAAAAAAACACTACTACACAACTATATTTGTTTTCATGCTTTTACTTTCCTCACAGACACACTGTTGCCATTATTAAAAAAATCCAGTAAGTTAGAATGGATGTTTAATAACGTGCTTATATTTTACAGTTAGTATATAGCTATAATCATATAATTATTCATTTTGCTTGCAGTAGCATCCAATACATTCATGCTGAGTCACTAACGATTTTACCTGCTATAATTACTGTAGCTAGTTCTGACATGTCGGCCAGTTGCAATACACTACCAATACACAGCACGGCTCTGAGTTGTATGCAATTGGAAAAAAATTAGGTTGGCAAAGCACATTAATAAACCATTCACCTGTATATCTCAAAAATAATTGCATAGCATCCACTAGAGTTTCTAGTATTTTGTAATATGCCCCTCTCATTAAAAAGGTCTTCCACATAAAGCTATTTTGTGCATAGTAAATGGCCACTAATGTTTTTTTTTAACTTGTCAGGGAGGACCCTGGCAACCATTTTTTTTTAACTTTTAGGGGTGGCCCTGACCACCAATGAAGATTTTTAACTTTTATGCCGGCCCCCTAACCACTATTTTTTTTAACTTGTAGGGAGGACCCTAGCCACCATTTGTTATTTTTTAACTTTTAGAGGGGACCCTAGCCACCAATTGTTATTTTTAACTTGTAGGGGGGACCCTAGTCACCAATTGTTATTTTTTAACTTATAGGGGGAGCCTACAAGATTTCTGATCGCGGCCCTTCCTGTATGTATTGCTTTTTTTTTTTACATTTTTGTCCAGCTATTATTATTATTAAGATTTTAAAAATGCAAAAATAAGAGGTCATGTGAAGCAATACATATTAATAGTATGATAGAAGCATTTTGAGTAGGCAAAATTCGGAAGCAAATTACATTTTTTTAAAGCATAATTAATTTTTTTTCCAGAATTCAATTATAATAGTAGGTGCCTGCAAAAAAGCATGTGGTGCAACTTGCACACAACAAATGTTGTACCGAATTTTTAAATGGCGGGGCGCATCTTTTTCTTACTTAATTTGTGTGTAAATAGAGTCTGATCTGTTTTAGTAACTTCTGGGGAACCACCTACATTGCTTCAAATGAAAGTTTTTTTCTTATAGTCTGAAGGGGTGACCTCTGGTACAGTGATCCACTTTATGGGTAAAAAGGTCCCCTGCTATTTGTTTATAATGTCCTCTAATGTACTTTTAAAGTGTAATCATATCCCCTCACAAGTGCCTTTTTTCCCAGTAAACAACCCAAACCTTGACAGTCTACCCTCATAATATAAGTCTTCCATCCCTCTAACCAGTTTAGTTGCACTTAGTCTCTGCACTCTCTCCAGCTCATTTATATCCATCTTAAGGACTGGAGTCCAAAACTGCACTGCATACTCCAGATGAGGCCTTATCAGGGACCTACTGTATAAAGAGGCATAATTAGGTTTTCATTCCTTGAGTTAATGCCCTTTTTTATGCAAGACAGAACTTAATTTGCTTTAGTAGCCACATAATGACTCTGCCCAGAATTAACAACTTGTTATCTACAAAAAACCCTAGATCCTTCTCATTTAAGGAAACTCCCAACACATTGCCATTTAGTGTATAACTTGCATTTATATTATTTTTGCCAAAAAGCATAAGTACATTTATCAACATTGAACCTCATTCTAGTTTGCTGCCCAGTTTCCCAACTTAGGCAAATCACTCTGCAAAATAGCAACATCCTGCATGGAACCTATAGTTCTGTACAATTTAGTATCATCTGCAAAAATAGAAACAAAAATGCAAAAATAGAAACAGTACTTTCAATGTCCACCTCCAGGTCATTAATAAACAAGTTGAAAAGCAAGGGACCTAGTACAGAGCCCTGTGGTACTCCACTAACAACACTGGTCCGATGAGAAAATTTTCCATTTACCACCACTCTTTGTAGTCTATCTTTTAGCCAGTTCTCTATCCAGGTACAAATACTATGTTCCAAGCCAACATTCCTTAATTTAACCAGTAACCTTCTGTGTGGTACGGTATCAAATGCTTTAGCAAAGTCTAAGTAAATCACATCCACTGCCATCCCAGAATCGAGGTCTCTACTTACCTTCTTATAAAAAGAAATTGAGTTAGTCTGGCAAGATCTATTACGCAAAAAATCATACTGGCTATAAAGCCCACTATCTTATCCTTTATTAACCATTCGAAAAGCTTTCCTACCACTGACGTCAGACTAACTGGCCTAAAGTTTTGAGGCTGAGAACGAGATCCCTTTTTGAATAGTGGCACCACATTAGCAATTCACCAGTCTGTCTGCACTATCCTGAAAAATTAAGTAAAGAGGTTTGGCAATCACAGAGCTAAGCTCGCTAAGTACCCTGGGATGAATACCATCTGGCCCTGGACCTTTGTTTATCTTAACATGTTCTAGTCTCTTTTGAATTTCCTCATGTGTGAACCATGCATCATTAGTTGTATTACTAGAATCTGGACTACCTTCATTAACTGGTTCCTCATTTGTGTAGAAAGATGAAAAATATGTGTTCTGAATCTGCGCTTTTTGTTTGATTCCATCAACCAGCTGACCCCCCTCTGATATCAGAGGTCCCACCCCTTCTTGCTTCATTTTTTTTACTATTAACATATTTAAAAAATAATTTTGTATTCTTTTTACTGCTTGCTGCAATATCATTTTCCATATAAATTTTAGCTTGCCTTATAGCTTTTTGCATGATTTATTGGCTCCATTGCACCTTATAATTGATTTGGCTGTCCCAGCTAACTTGAAAGCCTTAAAAGCACGCCTTTTCGTACACACCTCAACACCAACACTTCTATTGAACCAAATAGGTTTTGCTTTGCAACGATGTTCATTGCTTACAAGGACATGACATGTATATTTATTAAGCAGCATTTTAAAGACTTCCCATTTTTGTTCTGTGTGAAAACCTTGTGAAAAGCATTTCCCACTTAATATGTTGCAGAGATGCCCTTATACTGTCAAAGTTTGCAAGTCTGAAATTTTGTGTTTTAGTTACTCCCTTATAGAATATTCTCAAAGGAGACCATGTTATGATCACTATTCCCTAAATGCTCACCCACACAAATGCTAGAGATGAGTTCAGTATTTTTAGTTATTACAAAGTCCAAAAGAGAGTTAGTCCTAGTAGGTTCTTGAACGAGCTGGAATAAAAAGTTGTCATTCAGCATATTTACAAACCTACTAGCTTTTTCTGTCTTGGCAACCCAATTATTAGTCAATGTCTGGATAATTGAAGTCACCCATAGCAACAACTTGACCCAGCTGTGAAGCCGCTTGTATCTGCAAGAGTAGCTGGGCTTCATACTCGTCGCTTATACGAGGTGGTTTATAGCATACACGGATGATAATTCTCTTTTTAACCTTTTTCCTAGTCAAAATCTCTACCCAGAGGGATTCTACACCCTCACCAGTGTCAGCAATGGTTATTTCTTTAGTGCATGGCTTTAATTCAGGCTTTACATACAAACACACTCCCAACCCTCTGTCCCTCCCAAAAAGTATGAAACCATTTAAATTCACAGTCCAGTCACATGTTTCATCCCACCAGGTCTCAGTGATACTAATTATATCATAATTTTTAAAGCATGCAATTAATTTTGGGCCCCATTGGTGTTCTTGTTCATGACTACCTGCTCAAGCTGTTTGTAGAAACCATGATGTGCGACACTACACTGAAAAAATTTGTGCTATTGTTTTAAAATGTTTGACTTCTATTATTTATTGCAATGAATTCATGTACACAACTATTTCTTATATGAGAAATATGAATAAAACCCACATGATTACATGCCACTTTTATCATCCCTTACTTGTTTACAGAAACTGGATTTCATTTTTTCTCTTGCAAAAAAGAAAAGTGCCTGAATTAAGTATCATTTTGTTTTTCCCTAGTTTGCATTGCCTAACATTCAGAGATTTTTTTTTATTACTTTTGTCTGTAAGCTTTTCTGGCGTCTCTCAGTTTTGGCTTGGAACTCATCTACAAAACCAACAAAAAAATGTTGGGCCTGTATCCATAATCTTTCAGATTGTATATGAAAAATTACAGGAAAAAAGCTCATGTCTAGGCAGTGATGTCAGTCTGATGTCAGGTCATGCCTTGATTTCTTTTATATCAAGTAAAACACCTATGTTGATCTTTACATGCTGCTGTGGAATAAATGACAAGTATATTTATCATTCAGTAGATGGAGCACAGCAATGGAATTTGCTTTCATTCAAGTATTTAATTTATACCAACAGAGACTTTCTGACCCCATAGGGCTTCAAAAATGGTGTTATGTGTTATGCTTGTGAAGGGGTCTGGTAAATTAGCCACTCTAATTAATATTGGCAGGCAAATCCCCAGTGTTATAGATGCCTAAATGGGTCCTAATGGTGAACCTATTTAATTATTCTGCCTTAAGCTATGCCCTATGCCATGGTGTTCTCACACTGTACAGTAGATAGCACTGTATTATAGTATAAAGTTCTGGGTAACAATGTGCTCGAGGTCCTTACCAAGCAGGCAGGAAGGGAATGGGTAGTGGAACTTAGGTGCATTAGGCCTAATAAGGGATAAGCTATACTTTGTAATAGGTCACTCTTGGAGTGACAGACCGGTCATTTAGCTCATGTGCGCATGCGCGTCAGCATGCATTAGCAAGCAGCGTGCACATCCCGCACAGCTTTTTTGCCGCGATCAGTTGTGGCAGAAAGAAACCAGGGGGCGGATCTGGGCCAGAGGGGCCCACTAGAGCCGGGGGCCCACTGGGTTTTTTCCCAGTGTCCCAGTGGCCCAGTCTGACCCTGGACTAAGCTGATCATTGATGCTTGTGAGTATATGCTATCATCTGTTGCTCTATGTTCTTGGATTCTGTGAACTCCTATGTGGATTATTCTGTTGAATAAACTAAGTTCTCTGGTTAAGCATAAAGAACCACTGGTGCCCAATTATTGTGCATAGTACTTTGAAACAGTTCCACTACACCCTGCCTCCACACTGTTGAGGGGGCTTCACCCCTGAGAGAAAGTTCAGATCACAAATATATATATATATATATATATATATATATATATATATATATATATATATATATATATATAGTTAACCTCTTAGTAGAGTGCCACTCATTTTACTACAGCGCTACACTTGTACAAAACCAGTGATTTCAGAGATAAGTTTTATAGTATTCCTTTAAGGTACTGTTCCAAAAGAGGGCACAAAGGTAGTCCTGTAACTCTATTTCCTTCTTACAGTATATAAAAGCTCTTGCCTTAGGCAACCTTAGGCTACTGAATGAATAGCAGTTGTTTCCAACACATATATAGTCATTTCACTCAACAACATTGATGGCTCACCCAGCCTTACATTTAAATAGAAGGCCAAACCTTCTGTTGTATGGGTTCCTTTTTTGTCCATGGCTATATCTGTAGAACATTGTATACTTTTACTTGAAGATAAGCAACATAGCACATAAAGTATAACCTTTCATAAGTGCAGACCTGTAATATTGTTTGTGTAAAATTACACAACAACATTAATAAGGTTGCCCTATATAGTAGTTAGTAGTATAGTAGTTTATAGTAGTTTTGCAAAACTGTACCCAATGTCATATCAAAGACACAATATCAAAAACCACAGCCATGAACATAATTGCCAAATATATTCAATACACTAACATTTTATACTTTCTCCTGAGGAGGTAAGTTACCTTAGGTGTAGAACAAAATTATAACTCATTGGGATAATTTTCTAAACAGGGTTGTTGGCCTGAAGCTTAGAACATACATAGTAATACATAGCTAAAAATACAGTAATCGATAAATAAGGTAGTGGTTGAAAACAGAAAGCCAATGGGTAGCTAGTCTCTTACTACTGTACAACTGTAGGAACACATACTCTGTAGTTATTTGGCAAAACATGACATGTCTCCTGTATTTAACATAACTTTGTGCAAACTGGGTGCAGACTTATTAGTATCGGAAAAGATGGTTACGGCACTTTCCTTTTCTTCCCTTCTGGTCCTTCCTTTTGCTCAAATTCTCCACATATGGTGAAAAGAATAAAGAGAAAGAAGAACACACAAGGGTTCTGTTATGTGATACCCTTAATGAAGACTTCATTTGCCCCACATGCTTTAGAATGTACTATGGATTTTAGGTTTAGTGATTTCCCTGATCCAATGTGTGGGGATCCAGGTTACAGTACAGAAATCCTGAGGGTGTATCTATCCAGTGTGGAACACTATCTCTACAGGGATGTCACCCCTCTGAAATGCTATGTTGTTACCTGACATGTATGTGAAAACCTCAGAGGATTGTAAGTATAAAACCCTAATTTGCACTGTTGCTATTTGTTTTGTTCAAGAGCCTTCTGGCATCCAATTCTGTTATTTAGTTATGCAGCACAAGTGAGGTGTATTTGCACAACACCATTCCCATCAACCTTTCAAGTAGCATAAGCCCAACCTATGGAGAGATGGTCAAATGTAACAAGTGCTCTGCCTGTTTCTAAGCCAGACAAGGTCTAGCCTAACCTAGATGGGGTTACATAACCTATAGCAACTGGCCAGCAGGCAGCATTTACTAGTCACCTGTTTGACAGTAAACGTCTCATTGGTGGCTAGAACTCGAATCAACTGCTCATATAAAACTCATAAATGTTCAGCCTATGTTTGTAAGGGTATCCTTCTACAGACCAAAAGGTACTCCTATAGCTTTACTAGTTTCTCATCAAATTACTCTTGTGCATATGTTTATGCGAGTTTGCATGCAAAAGAGAAATTACTTTATAAGCCCCTATGGGCTTAGACTTAGTATTTATGTTCTGTCTAATTTACTCATATAATAACTTGAAGAGTTCGTTGCCCTAAATAAATAGATAATATAAAAACAGGAGCAAAGTTTGCCCCAGGTCAAAGAAATAATATCAACCAATCAACAGAGCATTTACCTTGCTGTTCTCAACGATCTCAGGGTATTAAAGCATTTAAACCAGTCATCTTAGTGAGCATTTAGTATGCTGGGACTTCAGAGGATTAGCTAATTGGTCAAGATCACAAGGACCTGGCACTGGGATATCCCCTAGCTTGAGATCCAGTCTTATAGTCAGGATTCTTAAAGGAATTGTTCAGTGTAAAAATAAAAACTGGGTAAATAGATAGGCTGGGCAAAATAAAAAATGTTTCTAATATAGTTAGTTAGCCAAAAATTAAATGTATAAAGGCTGGAGTGATTTGATGTATAACATATCAGTCTGAACACTACTTTTCAGCTCTCTTGGTTAACACTGACTGGTTGCCCTGGTTACCAGGCAGAATCCAATCAGAGACTTGAGGGGGGGCCACATGGGTCATATCTGTTGCTTTTGAATCTGAGCTGAATGCTGAGGGTCAATTACAAACTCACTGAACAGAAATGTACCATGTGGCCCCCCTTCAAGTCGCTGACTAACTCAGAGTTATAGAGCTGAAAAGCAGGAAGTTGAATTCTGGCTTTTTTATTAGACATCTGTTCACTCCAGCCTTTCTACATTACATTTTTGGCTTAACTAACTATATTAGAAACATTTTTTATTTTGCCCAGCCTATCTATTTACCCAGTTTTTATTTTCACACTGAACTATTCCTTTAACCTCAGAACCAACTGCTTCGGCCCTGGGATTATTTTACAAGGGTTTTCAGAAAGAAATTACAGCCACAGCCAAACAAACTAATATACTGTAACATTAAAAGCACAACACAGGTGAAAAGTTCTATTTCCATTGTTGTCAAGAAGAAATCACTATTCACTTTTAAACAGTCGCAGAGCCATGAAAAGAGCAACCGAACTGAAATTCCCCAGCACACTATTCAGAAGCATAGCAACAGTGTTGCTTAATCCTAGTTAGATTAATGGACTGGAAAGCAGGATATACATAGGTGGGCAGCCAGAAAGCCTCCACATGTTGTTGAACTACATTTTACCTACACCCTGTTGCCAACATTTTATAAATGAAAAAAAAAAATCTGAATCACAGGGGGCACAATCAACGTGTAAGACTGTAATTAGAGATAATAAAGAACAGTAATAAGAGGAAAATCTGGAAGCGTGTAGGCCTGACATTTCAGACAAGGACAAGGTAGCATTGGCAGTCCATGAACTTCACAGCTGGCAGACACCCAAGTGTCTAAATGCCCACAAAAGAATGGAGGGGGCGATTGGAGGTGGATTCACATGGGAGTGTCTAGGTTAGTTTACACAAATAAAAGACTGCTCGCATCTGAGCTGTCTCTCCCTGAAACATTTTCATTAAGAATGCAGGAATCTCTTGTGCTGCTGCTTCTGCTGCTGGTAGAACATACTGTATTTTTCCTGCAGGAAAGCTCAAGGCATAGGGAGAAACAATTCTGCTTCAGATAATCCAGATAATCAGCTAATATCACTAAACTGTTCACTCGTTCAGGGCCGGCAGATCTGATTGAACTCACGGTGCCTAGAAAGCAGGACCTTTGGCATATGATCACAGCACATGTGACGGCACAAACAAGTGGCAGTTAGGATTCACGCTACATATGTAACTATGAACACAAATGAGGCATTTATCTTGATTTGTTTGATTCTATAAGCTTTATACACAGTGCAAATATTACAGTAATACATCCCTGTTACCCTTTCACGTTAGACCAATGAAAACAAGCCATGGGATCCTGTGCAGTATAGCTTTAATGCAAACATCCAATACAAGCCATACGAATACAAATATAAGTTTCACGTCAGCTGTCACCATGCACACTGAGGGAAAATCACTTTTTATACAGCAAGGCTGTCCAATAAGAGGCCCTACAGCTGTTGCTGAATCATAACTCCCAGCACCCCCTGGCAGCATAAGGCAACCCGGGGGATACTGACAGTTGTAGTTTAGGAACAGCTTGGACATTGTTAATTATAATAATATGAAGAAAAATTGCAGTGTAACAGAAAAAAAAACATCCACTATGAAGGATAACAAGCAATGTTTTCCAATTTTGGATTCCTACAGATAAATCCACAGACCTTAGAAGTATCAGGCACACATTGGAAACACCAGGATCCAAACAAACAAAGTGAAAGATGTTTTAGGGAGCATTGAAATGAATGTGTATAGCTGTGTGTGAGTGTGTGTGAGAGTGTGCTAGAGAACTGACAGCGTGCAAGAGGCTGCTGCTTACGAGACAGGCGGATAAAGTGAAAGTACATGAGCTGACTGGCAGTCAGAGCTCTGCTGCTAAAGACATTACTCAGATTATTATTTTTATGATTGTGCACGGAGGCACAGGCTCCTCTCCACTCACAGCAGAAGGAAATTGCACACAGATGAAATAAATATGATTTTCCAGCTGAAGAAAATGACTGGGGCCCGGCAGCAGCAGGCCGGCTGCTACAGATGCGGGTGAATAAGAGAAGCAGGAGAATCGCTCACCTGACAGTCAGAGGAACTGGAGCAGCAACAGCAGTGGCAGCAACACAGACAGGAGATCTACAGCTGATCGTGCACCAGGGTGCTGGGCTGTCCTGAAATGACCTGCCTGGGGAGGACGAACAAGGATAGGGAGGGCGGGGGAGACTCAAGAGGAGGGGTCGGGCAGCCTCTGCTTCCCATCCCATCAGTACACACAGGCAGCTTACTGTATAGTATATATATATATATATACATATTAACTCAGCCTGCCTGCGCCTCTTCAGTCGCACAAGGAGAGTGCAGCTTGAAAGCAGCAGGACAAGTCAGTAACAAGTAGACAGTCTCCTGCTATGGTCTAGGAACATACGAGGATTGCAGTGAATTGAAAAGAAGCCCAATAAGGGTTGTGTGGGTAAACTGCTGGATCAAACCAGGCTGGAATAACAATAGAATATATAAAGAACCAGCTGCTGGAAAAGCAAAAATTGGTTGGGGGGGGGGGTTTGTTTGGAAACAATGGGCTGCTAGTATAAATTGAAAGTGAATTACTGCATATAAATCTTCACCATCATTTTCCTGGTTTGCTAAAGGTTACAGGAATATTAGGAAGGAAAACGTTTGGGCTATACCAACATGCTTCCCAGGATTGCGACATGTAAAGTTGTTAAAGGGGTGGTTCACTTTAAGTTAACTTTTGCTATGTTATAGAAGAACTATTCTAAGCAACTTTTCAATTGGTCTTTTTTTTAATTATTTGCCTTCTTCTTTTGACTTTTTCCAGCTTTCAAGTGTAGGTCACCGACCCCATCTAAAAAAACAAATGCTCTGTAAAGCTACAAATGTATTGTTATTGCTACTTTTTATTACTCCTTTTTCAATTCAGGCCCTCCTCCAATTGCCGATTCAAATCTAGTGTAAGGGCTAGAGTAATTTGGATCCAAGCAACCATATTATTGAAACTGCAAAAAGCTAACTAACTCAAAAACCACAAATAATAAAAATGAAAAATAATTGAAAAATGTTTTAGAATATCACTATCATCTACACTATGCAGGCCAACAATACTACTGCTCCTGTTCCATTCCATAATGGCACTGAATCTTCTCCTCCCAAGGAGCATCATGTTAGATTACCCCAGGCTGCTTAGCACACCACACCTCAAATGTCAGTACATGTCCCCATAACACAATCGGGGGTCAGACTGGGGGGCCGGGGCCCACCGGGACTACTGTCCAGGGCCCCCCCTCTGAGCCCCCCCCTACTGTAACACGCCAATCGCACATGGCATGCCTGTGTGAAGGCGCCCCTCGGAGCGCCTGTGTGAATGGCAGATGGCGATGTGCACCGCCTAAAAGGGCTTTTTTTTTCCGTTTTGTAGAATGCAATCTTGAGAGGGGTCTTTTCCCGGTTTCCCACCGGGCCAGTCTGACCCTGACACAACTGACTCCCACCCAACATATTATTAGCCCCATCACTGCCAACCCTGCCTCCACTGCTCTCAATGAAACCCCTACCATTACAGTTAACCCAGTCTCCACCAGCTCTAACACTGATGCAGCTCATACAAGGACCATAGTGTATGTACTTTCACCATGAATAATCAGGCTCCATGTTATTGGCCACCTTCCTGGACTGTTTGGGGACCACAATGGTGACAGCAGGGATCTCTCTGGGCATGGGACCCATATCAGCCATGGGAGCCAGTTTTTTGGGTCCTTGGGCAGTACCTCTTCCCCTCTACCTAACTCTTATTGCAGGTACAATCAGTACAAATACATAGCCAACAACCAATGAGACAGTAGACTGCAGCAACAGCAGGACATCAGGAGCAGCTCCAAGCAATGCCTGGGTCACCAGAGCAGCAGGACAAGCAGCTTGAGTCTCAAGTAACTGCTAAGACAGATCTCAATCAGGTGGAACAGCAGAAATTACCTCTGACTACACACGATAATGACGAGTCTAATGTCTGTTTGATTGAAATTGCTCTTCCAATTCCATGGAAATTCCAGATTAGTGGTACTACTGAGGAAAGGGATTGTCGGCAGTTAAAAGGAGAAGGATGGGCAATTCATTATACATAAATTGGAAACATCCTATTCTCCCCAAAGGCCATTATTATATGTAGCAAATCTTCACTATACCAGCATACACATTGCTCAAAGTTCCCTGGTATCTGAAATGATTGCAGCCACCATCGTACATTACTGTGACTTCACATCCTTGTCATTATGCGCTTGCATGAGGTTTCAGTGGCATGCCCCCGTGCCATGTCCTCGCTTGTGTGATGAGCCTACTGTAAATATTTGTTGGTGCAAAATTGTCTTTTTCCCACTCACTCAAGTGCTTTGCTTTTGTGCTGAAAAATGGTTGACAGGCCCGGTTGCTTTCTTACTGTTTGCAAAGTTGAATATATCGAACAGAGTGGGTGTTGCTTAAGAAACTTAGTGTCACCTAGGAAACATTATGCTGGGTTTCCTATTGGTGGAGTGGCTGATAGAGGCAGAGCCTTAGGGGCAGCAATAAGACCCCAATAACCTGAACAAAAGAGCACACATGTGCAGGGCCTGGGCTTCAATTTTTGTGTATACCTGGGATAGAGAAGTTTTAACAAAGCAGGGATGGTAGGTGATATTGACCATGTATAAAGGATAAAACACAATGTGCACTGATTAGAAAAACTGAGGACAAAATCCAGAGTTGTTTTAGGTTTTCTCTAAGCATGTTACCATGCCGTTTCTCATGAAATTGACTTTCATTATACCCTTACTTGTCCTTTAAAAAATGGTTACAACAGACTAAAGACTCCTCACATAGAAAGGGGTAGATCTGCCAACTGACTTTGGGTTGCAACAGTAGGGAATTCTCATGCCTGTGTAATTACCTCAATTCCCTAAGTCCAAGAAAGCAATGGGACATATAAGATTTGTTGACCTGTTTGGAATTTCAACGAAATAGAGAAAAAAAGAGACAAGTGGGAGAAGGATAGGCAAAAGAATCAGAAGGTTCCATTGATCTAATGCTGGAGGCATATTCATCTGGGAGTGGTCATGCTTGGTCTGAATATGACATGGAATTCAGGAGCAAAATCCTATCTGATGCATCTCTTACATTTGGCCGAAAGCATCTAGACCTTTGGATCCACATTATAACTAGAGAGAGGAATTCACCCAAAATTTGTGATCTAAAATCAGCTCCTCCAGGTCCTTCAAAGTAAAGTAGACAAAGAGTTTGCTCTAGGAAGAACTCAAGTCCCACTTTCTATTCCACCAATTGAAGGCCTCATAAACTGTTCCCAAGAGGAGGGTAAATTTAGGTTAATACAACAGGTTACAACAACAGTGGGAATCCACCTGGCTCTGATATTGCTGGGAATGAATTGGGGACCCATATTTTTTATTGGGTGATTTTTCAGGTTTTTTTTTGGCGCTCTTAATATACTTGTTAATAATAATAACATGACCTCCTGTTTTTCCCAAATGAATAATGCTATCTGAGGGGTTATTTTAGGCTACTCCCCGGCAGTGATGTGCAGTGTCTGACAATTCCCTGGCATAGCGACATATTAAAGAAGTTACCCCCCTATAAATATCTCCCTCGGCACCTAGTTAGCAGCAGGTATATGTCAGGGCTTTGGGCCATGTGATCAAGCTTTCCATATGCTTCTGTCAGTGTGTGGTAAACTGAGCAGCACGGACAGGCATGGCAGCACATTTCTCAGAAGCAGTGTGGTGGAACATGTTATATGGTACAAATTATGGGAAGCCACACACAGTACAGAAACAAACCCCATTTGAGTAGCAACCACGTAAAATGAAAAACTATGGCCTAAGGCTCTAGGGTTGGTTCAAATACTGTAAAAATAGGCTTATTGTGCCAAAAAGCTTGCAGGTATATTTGTACCCTTTCAGCCTATCTCTTCTTTCACATCAAGCATGGTATGCACTGACCAGGCGGTGCCCCTCCATGCCAACTCAAAATCAGCCACATTTAAGCAACACTACACATCTGCAAATAATTTACAAACTGGTGAACACGTATATACAGATATATCATCTGTTATTCAGAAACCCATAATCTAGAAAGCTCTTAAATACAAGAATGCCATTTTCCATAGAGTGCTATTTATCCCAAAATCTTTCTCATGATTTCCTTTTTCTCTGTATTAATAAAACAGTACCCTGCTTGCGAAAGTAACGAAGCTGTATAAAGCCATGTAAATATTCCAGCTTTCGATACACTCATGCCAGTGTGTAATAAACTGAACAGGTTTTTGGCTAACTGGGTTCTTATATTTTCATGTTAACAAATGCCCAGCCATTGCTTAGCTTAGCAATACAAACCATGCTAGTGAAATGAGCTAAAGAAGATACAGAATGGGATAAGGAGAAACAGAGGCCAGCTGATGATTTCCTTGATTTTATTTTCACAACGGTTTTTCGGTTATTTTTTTTGAAACATCAGAATTTGCATGTTCTCTGCAAAATATGATGCCTGCAGCACCTCTTACACAGAAATAGCTATCATTTACTGGACGATAATACACCAAGTAAGATTTGCTTGTGATCTTTATCACATATTACTCAAGGAAAGTCAAAGAGCCATTGTTTCACTATTTGTTCTGAACTGCAGACCCTGTTCTATGGCAACTTAAAGGGGCCTTTAAGTTAACTCTTAGTATGTTATAGAATGGAATCTTTTCAATTGGTCTTCATTATTTATAGTTCTTTCAATTATTTACCTTCTTTTAAAAAGGGGTCACTGATCCTATCTAAAAACAAATGCTCTATAGGCATATGCATTTATTTTTATTGTTACATTATTCAGGTCCTCTCTTTTTCGCATTCCAGTCTCATTTTCAAATCAGAGCTAGGCAAATTTGGACTCTAGTTACCAGACTAGACAGCTGCAAACTGCACCCCCTACCTAATCCTTGACACCGGAGCAATGACAGGTGTGGGTGTATATAAGAGATCATGGTTGCCGGGTTGATTCTGGGGCGTTTGAGCCAGAGGAATCCACAAGAAATCGCACTCATGGAGTTTCTCTGTGTACCCCAGTGGGCTAATTAGAAGTAGAAAAGTCCAATCAGCGCTGTAAAAGACCTCTCTGGAGATAATACGTGTTAACCAGATTTGAAGAGGTTTATAGGCCAAACAAAGTTAATTCAATCTTCACAACCTTAGATAAAACAAAGATAGGAACACCATATAGTGAAGTATAGCTTTTTAATTATGAATTAAAGAGACCCCAACCGGATATATTCACAAGATTTGAAATTAAAACAGCATTCAATAAATATTCAGGCCAAATCCACAATATTAATTCTTCTAAGCGTTTCACGTGGTGCTCCACGCTTCCTCAGAAGTTACTTGTATATGTTATGCTATTAAAAGCAATGTTTGTCTGTCCCTTTCTAATCTCTGTCTCAGTGGCTCAGACTGTTGATAAAATGTAAGACAAGGCATCTGATGAACAGACCTGTCTTTGCTGGGCAACCAAGACCAAGAGGAGTTAAGCAAATGTAGCTTTCAATAACAATTGCTTTTACAAATAAAACACTGAAAATGTGTAATAAACGTATATAGGAAAGTTGCTTTGCATTATGTTTTCTTTTATAAGGCAAATTTTTATTTTGGGGTCGACTTTAAGTTTTTAGTAATCACTGGCACCCACCCTTTTGTGCCTTAAGAATCAGAAATGCCAATGTACTATTTATTTATTATTTTTTTCTTTTGAATTAAAGTTTTCTGAACATGAATTTTTAAGTTGACCAAAGACATTGAAACAAAATAAATTTGCTAGCTAAAATCTGGTGAGCTTATAATAAACTCAGTAAGAGATGTATTTTTAAAATTCAAACTATTTTTTTAACACAAAAGTTTTTGTCTATGAATATTTTTTTTCCATGAATTAACACAATAACATTTTTCCAACTTTATATATTGCAGTTGCGAATATAACTTTACTAACTTTTGATTACCTCAAAGCGCAGTATGGCAGCGGTGGGACTATGACATCCTAGCCCCCCCTACGCAAAATATTATTTTCTTGGCCCCCCCACAGGAGACCCTAAATTAAGGGTCACCCATGACACCCAAAATATCACATCACTGGACCCCTCTTGCATGTATATTTGTATTAATGTATCACTATTTATATATGCAGTTCTGTATATTATAGCAATACATTTAAGGAACAAATGGGCAACAATACAATAATATAAATTAATACAGGTATGGGGCCTGTTATCCAGAATGATTTTGACTTGGTGTTTTCCTGATAAGGAATCGTCCTATAATGTGGATCTCCATACCTTAAGACTACTAAAAGATCATTTAAGCATTAATTAAACCCAGCAGAATAGTTTTGCCTCCAATAAGTATTAATTATATCTTAGTTGGGATAAAGTACAAGGTACGGTACTGTTTTATTATTACAGAGAAAAGGGAAATCATTTTTAAAAATTGCAATTATTTGGAATTATTAAACTGGAATTTAATAATTTCTAATCATTTTTGAAAATTGGAATTATTTGCATTTGTGGCAGAGACTTCATCCTTTTTAAACCACATACAGCTTAAAATCTAAGTGGGTGTTAACCTACAGATGCAAACAAGAGGTTAACAGGTGCAGGTTAAGTACAGTGTTTGGCATTGCCTCATAAGTGCCAAAACCAAGTCAGGTGGTACAAGGCATTTAAAGTTACTTTTGTAAATTATTATTTGCCTATGGGAAGCCATAATAAAATGGAAGACCCTGTTCTCTCTTAGTTGAGAGAAAAAGGCAGCAGCAGGACCTGTCAGGAGTCTCCGGCTTGACCCTTGGCTTTGTTTTTGGAGTTCTTTTGATTGCTGCCTGTCTCGACCCTTACCTGCTTTTGGATTTGATTATTTGTCTGACCCCTGTACCTGATTTCGGACTCTACAGATCTGTGCTTCATTATTAGCACCTCTGCTACTCCTCATCTGAGCTCACCCTGTCATCATATCCAGGTACTGATTTCTCAGTGGGAGGTTTAGGGAAGGCTCCATTCACTTAGACCTCCAACTCTCTGACTTCTGGTTGAGGTAAGCATGACATTACCTTTACGTTAACTTTACATGTGTTTTGAAATGCCGTATTTTTAGCAACTTTTCAATTTTTATTTGTTATTGATTTTGAACCAATATTGCTCTGTGAGGATACAATTTTATTGTCACTGTTACGTTATTAGTTATCTTTCTATTCAGGCCCTCATCTTCAAGTCTATCATTCAAATTCAAAAGCATTCTTAGGGACAAAAGAGGCATCTGTTTAGATCTAGTGTTTTCAGATGGAGCTGCCTTAAATTTTGTGTGCCAAATGAACAGTTTGTAGGAGCTCCACCTGTATAATGAGTTATGTGGTCTTTCATCTTTCTTTAGGGTTTTCACCCCATATCATTTAGCTTCACCAACTATAGTTGCTAAAGAGGGTAGTTTATTTTCTGTTCCTTCTTAGCAGTACTGCATAACTGGTTTAAATTTTTCCAGGATTGCCATATTTGTTGACCATTGATATCCTGACTTATTCAGTTGTAAGACAAATGTATGCTATTCTCAGAATCAAAGGGAGGTTTATTCACTCATGAAAGCTTATGTTTCTTGTCTTTCCGTGGTAGGTATGTATTTTTCATATTTTGAACAAACTTTCCCAGATAATTGTGGAGCATTATTAGTTAATGTGATTAGTAGAAATGTTGGCACACAGGCATAAAAATACATTACTGTATTACTTTGTGTATGATACTGTATATCCAAAGGCTCCATGATGGCAATGTAAGGCAGCATAAAACAGTTTTTACTCAGTTTTGCTCACAGTTTTGTCACAACCTGCTTCAAGTGCTGATATGGTCCAATGAATGGCAACATACTGTATACTGTATGTTTGATGAAGGACGGGGACATTAGAATCAGCACTTGAAGGCTGTGCCCAAACTGCATGTGATATAAGCTGATAAGGAGGCCCGAGAGGTGTCGGCAATGCCCTACTTCTGAACAATTTTTCAGAAATGTTTATTGCAGTTAATTGAAAAATATCCAGCAGAGTATCTCCTAAACCCTTTATATTTGGTAACTAATATATATTGCAAAAATGCCTCTTTTAATGCAGAGAAAGTCATATATACATTATTTTATGAAGCTGAACCACCAGTTTATTATTATACTTTTTTTATGATGGGTGAGATGTAGTGGGCTGGGCTGTGGATGAGGCTGTTTTGTTGGGTAGCTAGTCCAGGTGACTAAAAATACAGGTCAGTGGATCAGTGAGTCAGGGCCAGGGTAGGTCCCCCTGATAAGACCCACATAGGTCTCTAACCCCAGAAACATGAGACAATTTTGCTGCTTACATCAATACCATTGTGGCATCCAACTATCTTAACATTCAAAACAATGGCCCTTATACTTGGCAGTTTAAAGTTGGTGAATTGCCTTTTTAAATAGATAAAAAGTATGTTATTGAGTTCTTTAAACTAAGTTAAATGAGGGCTCCATCATTTCAGAAAGTTAAGCTCACATGATGGAATTCAATAACTAAAACAGCCAGGGTTCATTTGTACTGTATGTAAATTCAAGCAGTAATTGGCAGGTGCTATAACGTGATATGCCAGTGCAGGTGTTTGTTCAGCATTTTTTAATTTCAGACATTTTCAGGACATTCAAAATATATTTTCAGTAAACCCTTCAAATGTTGTAGTATTCAATATATGCACAGTCATGGGTTTAAAAACTGATCTGGACTGGGATTCACACTAGGCCCTGGCATTCCAAGTACACAGAGGCCCAAGCAGACCCACCACAGGCCCAATAAATAGTGACTGTCTATACTGTCTGACATTTGCCAGAACCCATAGATTGCCAGTCCGGGCCTGTATAGTCAAATATAGAATTGATTGCTGTCACGGCCGGCAACCAATACCTGAACAGGTGCCAGGTACCCTGGTCTCGGCTCGGCTTCACCAGTAGTGTGACCACCGTTGGGCTTCGGGAGGAGCCCTCAGCTTACTTGGGTGCCACCTGGACTTAACGAGGGGTACAAGGCAAGATGTTCTGGCTAGCAGAGGGGCACGGCAGGTAGCAGAGTCTTTTGGGCCGAGGGTCACAGTACAAAACAGGAAACAGAATCGTAATCAGTTCAGCCTGGGTCGGGGCAGGCGGAAGTCAATCGTAATCAGGCAGGCCAAGGTCAAAACCGGGTAATCAATCAGACAGGAGGGTTAAGCAGAAGGATAGTCGATATTCAGGCAAGGGTCGGATATAGAAGTCAGGATAATAGTAAAGCCAGGCAGGGGTCAAAACCAGAATCAGAAATCAGAATCAGAATCACAAACAAAGCACCAGGAACAAGATCCTATCACGGGCAAGGTCTCACAGCCCTAATGAGCCTTTTAAACTATTCAAATTAAGCGTCATTGCGCGCTGGAGTCATCACGCCAGCACGCCTGCGCCTTTAAATGACGAAGAGGCACGCGTCCTTAAGCCTCCAAGATGGCGCCGGACACGGAGCGGCGCGGCGGGCGTCCCCGCCGCACCACTGGCCCACCAGGGCAAGTAATATTTACTACATTACCCCCCCCTCTAGGGGGGGCCACTGGACCCCCAGGTTTCCCACGAAATTTTTGATGAAACAGTCTCCTGAGACGGTCAGCCCTGATGTCACTAACTGAGACCAAAGAGTTCTCCTCAGGGCCATAGCCCTTCCATTTAACTAGATACTGGAGCTTACCACGCACCAGGCAGGATTCGAGGAGCTCTTGGATCTCAAATTCGGACTGACCTTCAACCAACACTGGGGGAGGAACTGGTAGATGACAGACCTGTGAAGCTGGTTTTAGGAGAGAGACGTGAAAAGAGTTAGAAATCTTAAAATTGACTGGTAATTTAAGACGAACAGAGGAAGGATTAATTATTTCTGAGATGGGATATGGACCAATAAACTTAGGACCCAACTTGAGAGAGGGGACTTTGAGTTTGATGTTTTTAGTAGACAACCAAACAGTCACCAACCTTATACTTGGGTGCCTCCCTACGGGATCTATCAGCTGCCTTTTTCTGAGCGGCTGTAGCTGCGGAAAGAGAGTCATGCACCTGAGACCAAATCTTCGCAAACTGTTGGACAGAGGAGTTAACAGAGGGTACAGGAGACAAAGAACCAGAAAATGAAAATGCTTTGGGGTGTAAACCATGGACAATAAAGAAAGGAGATTCACCAGTGGAGGAATGAGTAGCATTATTGTAGGCAAATTCTGCCTAGGGTAACAGTTCAGCCCATGAGGATTGGTTGTCAGATACATAACACCTCAGATACTGTTCAAGGGATTGATTAACCCTTTCAGTTTGACCATTGGTTTGGGGGTGATAAGCGGTAGAAAATGACAACTCAATCCCAACCAAAGAGCAGAAGGCTCGCCAAAACTTTGAAACAAATTGAACCCCACTGTCAGAAACAATATTTACCGGAAACCCATGTAACTTAAAGATGTGGGAAATGAATAATTCAGACAGGGTTTTGGCAGACGGGAGGTGTGGAAGGGAAATAAAATGGCCCATTTTGCTAAACCTATCCACCACCACCCAAATCACAGTTTTCCCCTGAGAAGGGGGTAGATCAACAATAAAATCCATCGATGGGATGGGACCAAGGTTTGTCAGGAATGGGTAGTGGCCTTAACAATCCCTGCGACAAATTCCTGGAGGATTTAGACCTTTGACAAACGGGACAGGAATTAACGAAAGCTTTAGCATCTTGCTTATAGGAAGGCCACCACACATTGCGGGATAAAAGGGACACTGTCTTCGTGATACCAGGATGTCCCGCCATTTTGGAATTGTGGACTTCACCCAAAACCTGTTCCCTGAGATCCTCAGGAACAAATAGTCTCCCGGAGGGAGTTTCAACTGGGGCAGAAGATTGAGCATGAGATAACAAAGTACTAAGGTCAGATCCCAAAGCTGCCACAATTAATTTGCTTGGGATGATGGAAATGCACTCACTAGATTCGGTGGGGTTGGATTCGAAATTTCTAGAGAGTGCATCTGCCTTAGTGTTTTTAGAGCCTGGCCTAAAAGTAAGAGCGAAATCAAACCTGGTCTAGCCTGCCTAGGATTCAGCCGTTTGGCTGACTCTACAGTATATACAAAAGATTTTTATGGTCACTAAAGACCGTTATTAAGTGCTTAGCGCCCTCCAACAGATGCCGCCATTCCTCAAAGGCCCATTTGATAGCCAACAATTCTCTATTTCCGATGTCATAGTTAGCCACAGCAGGAGAGAATTTTTTAGAGAAAAATGCACAGGGGTGCACTTTGTTGTTTACCGGATGCCTTTGAGAAAGAATTGCCCCAGCCCCAACTTCAGAGGCATCAACCTCAACAATGAAAGAAAGTGCAGTGTCAGGGTGTCGAAGAATGGGGGCAGAACTGAACTCTTTTTTGAGAGATTCAAAAGCTTGGATAGCTTGAGGGGACCATATGCTTGGATCAGCACCTTTCTTAGTCAAATCAGTAATAGGGGCCACTATCAGGGAGAAGTTTTTAATGAACTGACGATAGTAATTGGCAAAACCTAAGAACCTTTGTGTTGCATGTAAGGAGAGTTCAAAGTGAATCCAAAAGCGGACACCCTGACAGAACCCGTAGGCCAGGTAAGTTTAACAGATATCAAAATCCTAGAGAAATACTGGGGAGAGGAAACTTCTTTACCCAAATGGAGCTCCCCTTCTCCATTTAGGCTTGGAAGTTTCCCGGCCTCTTAGGACATTGATTCAAGAAATGACCCTTCTCCCCACAGTATATGCATAAACCTTGGGATCGCCTGCGGGCCTTTTCCTCAGGAGTCAGATGAGATATACCCAATTGCATGGGTTCCTCCTGAGGTAGAGGAACAGAGGGATTAGGGAATTTAACATTGGTCACCACATTTGGAAAGTTTGACTTAGTGTTGGTATACCCAGACTGAAAGGAAGAACCTTTCTCACCCCTTCTCTCCCTCTGTCTTCTATCCACCTGGATGGCAAGAGACATGAGATCATCCAGGTTGGAAGATAGAGGATAGTTAACTAGGCTATCCTTAACAGCATCAGAAAGTCCAATACGGAACTGGCTTCGAAGAGCCATGTCATTCCAACCAGTTTCAACTGCCCACCAGCGGAACTCTGTGCAATATACCTCCGCATCCCGTTTTCCCTGGCGTAATTTACGAATTGCGGAGTCGGCAGAAGACGCACGATCCGGGTCATAGAATTGCCATAGTGTTAAAGAAACAATCAAGGGAAAAGCGGGCAGGATCAGTGGAGGGTAATCTGAGAGCCCAAATTTGAGGGTCACCCTGAAGCAGGGTCATAACAAACCTTACTTTCTCCTCACCAGATGTGAATGAATCAGGAAAGAAACTAAGGTATAATTTACAGGCCTCCTTAAACACAAAAAATTTGGTTCTGTCCCCACTGAATTTTTCAGGGAACACAATTTTGGGTTCATGGGTTTTAGAGGTGTTACCCATCAAAGCAGAAGAAACCACAGGAGGAGAAGCAACTGGACCAGGCAAAGGCTGCGGAGACTCCAGCCGGCGAGTCAGATTGTGGAATCCTTGCATGAGATAGTCTTGCTTCCGCTCGTGGTTGTAAGGGGCCCGAAGGCGCAGTAATAGTGTAGACCAAAGAGGAGACCAAACCAAGTTCGAGGTACAAGAGCGTTTATCAAAAGAATCGTCAAGGTACAGGCAAATAGATCAGACCAGGCAGCAGACAACAGGAATCGTAATAACAGGCAAGAGTCGGTACACAAGAATCAAAAGCAGTATATCACACCCAGGAACAGACGAACAGGAACCTATAGTTGGGCAAGGACTGGAAGGGGAGAGAGGTTTAAGTAGTCTCTGAGTTTGGCGCCAAAGTTGACGCACTGGCGTCAGACGCTGACGCGCTTGCGTCAGACGCAGACGCCAGCGTCCCCACGCTGACGTCCTGACGCCGGCGCCCATTCTGACGCCGGCGTCCATTCCGTCGCCGGCGGCCAATCCGGGAGCAGGAAGACGATGACACCATGGAGCTGCGCCCATCAGGAACCATGCGGTGAGGCAGGGGGTCGCCATCTTGGACGCCATCTTTGGAAGGTGAGTTAGAATCCATTACAGTACCCCCCTCCTTAGGGGGGGCCTCAGGACCACCGAGACTAGGAGAAGAAGGGAAAAGTCTATGGAACTTACGGACCAAGGCAGGCGCATGGACGTCCGAGTTCCTCACCCAGGAGCACTCCTCCGGACCGAACCCTTTCCACTCAATGAGATACTGAAGAGTACCCCTGGAAAAACAGGAGTCCAAAATCCTCTTGACTTCGAATTCCTGGTGACCATCAACCAGGACAGGAGCTGGGGAAGAAGAAGAAGGACAAGACACAGCAGGCTTAAGTAACGAGACATGAAAGACATTTGGAATCCGCATCTCCGGAGGAAGTTGAAGGCGGACCGCCACAGGGTTGATGACTTCGACGACAGGATAAGGGCCGATGAACTTAGGACCAAGTTTGGGAGTGGGAATTTCAGACGAATATTACGAGTAGAAAGAAAAACTTTGTCACCAGGAGAATATGGAGGGGCAGGAACTCTTCTCTTATCGGCAAACCTCTTCTGAGCCAGGGAACTCTTCTCCAAATTAGTGGCAGTGGCCTCCCAGATAGCCAACATGTGAGCAGCTTGGTCGTTGGCCGCAGGAACGTTGGTAAGAAGAAGATCTTGAGGAAAGGCCAACGGATTCCGACCATAAACACAGAAGAAGGGAGACTTTAGGGAAGAGGAATGCAGCGCATTATTGTGAGCGAACTCAGCCCAAGGAAGAAGATCCGACCAATCGTCCTGGCACAGAGACACATGACAGCGCAGAAACTGCTCCAAAGCCTGGTTGACCCGTTCAGCAGCACCATTGGATTGTGGGTGGTAAGCAGAGGAAAATTGGAGAGAAATATTAAGGGCCTTGCATAGCGACCTCCAGAACTTGGATATAAATTGAGAACCCCGATCAGAAACAATCTCAGCAGGAAAACCATGGAGGCGAAAAATATGTTTAATAAAAAGTTCAGAAAGTCAGAGGCAGAAGGCAATTTCCGAAGTGGAGTAAAATGGGCCATCTTACTAAATCTGTCGATCACCACCCAGATCACAGTGTGGCCGGAGGATAAGGGCAGATCGACAATGAAATCCATTGCCACATGAGTCCAAGGGCGAGAAGGGATGGGCAACGGCAGGAGAAGACCCTTGGGAGAAGAATGACTAGCTTTAGAGACAGCACAGGTAGCACAGGAAGAAATAAAATCTTTCACGTCCTTTCTCATCGATGGCCACCACACCAAGCGTGACAGGAGTTCAGTGGTCTTCTCAATCCCCGGGTGACCAGCTTGTTTGGAATTGTGAGTTTGAGATAGGATGGCCTGGCGACACTCAGGTGGAACAAAAGCAACCCCCAAGGGAATGTTATCAGGAGCAGAGGCCTGGGCAGAAAGAAGTTCAGAAGCCAAGGAGGGAAACAAGGCAGCAACAATCTTGGAAGGAGGCACTATAGGTTCGGGATCTTCAGAATAAGAAATCTCGGGAACAAAACTCCTGGACAGCGCATCAGCCTTTCTATTTCTTGAGCCAGGACGAAGGTGATGATAAAATTAAAACGGGAGAAAAATAAAGACCATCTGGCTTGACGAGGATTTAAACGTTTCAGGGACTGGATAAATTCAAGGTTCTTGTGGTCTGTAAAGATGGTCACAGGAATAGAAGATCCCTCAAGTAGATGCCTCCACTCCTCCAGGGCCAATTTGACCGCGAGCAGTTCACGATTCCCAACGTCATAATTCTGCTCGGGAGAAGAGAATTTTTTGGAGAAGAATGCACACTGATGTAACTTCCCATCCGAAGAAGACCTTTGAGATAAAACGGCTCCAGCTCCCACATCAGAGGCGTCCACTTCAAGGAAAAAGGGCAGAAGAGGTTCGGGGTGTCTCAGAATTGGTGCAGAAGAAAAGGCCTCTTTCAATGTTTCAAAGGCTTCCACAGCTAGAGGGGGCCAGTGCTGAGGTTTGCCCCCTTTGCGGATAAGAGCAAGAATAGGAGAAATCTTGGAGGAAAAGCCTTTAATGAACTGCCTATAATAATTGGCAAAGCCAATGAACCTTTGAATAGCCTTGACGCTGGTGGGTAGAGGCCAATCAAGAATTGCAGTAACCTTGGCTGGATCCATCTTGAACCCCTGTTGTGAGATTATATACCCAAGGAAAGGGATGGAAGGCACCTCGAAAGAACACTTCTCCAACTTGGCGAAGAGATTATTCTTTCTAAGACGAAGAAGAACTTCCTTCACCTGACAACGGTGTTCCTGAAGATCTTTGGAGAAAATGAGGATATCATCCAGGTAAACGACTACACATTGCCCCAACAAATCTCTGAAAACGTCATTTACAAACTCCTGGAAGACCGCAGGGGCATTACATAGACCAAATGGCATTACAAGGTACTCATAATGCCCGTCACGAGTATTGAAAGCGGTCTTCCATTCATCGCCCTCTCGGATCCGAATGAGGTTGTAGGCGCCCCGAAGATCAAGTTTGGTGAAGAGATTAGCGCCTCTCAACTGATCGAAAAGTTCAGAGATTAAGGGAGAGGGTAACGGTTTTTGATAGTGATTTTATTCAGCCCTCTATAGTCGATGCAGGGCCGCAGACTGCCATCCTTCTTTTCGACAAAGAAAAAACCTGCTCCAGCAGGAGACGATGAGGGACGAATGAACCCTCTCTGAAGATTCTCCTGAATGTAGGTTTTCATGGCTGCTGTTTCAGAAGGAGACAGAGGATAGGTGCGGCCACGAGGAGGCATGGAACCAGGCAGGAGTTCAACTGGGCAGTCGTAGGGTCGATGGGAGGAAGAGTCTCAGCGGAGCCCTTATTGAAGACATCCGAAAAGGATTGATATACAACTGGAAGAGAGGGCTTAGAAGACACAGAGGAAACTTTGATAATGGGCACAGCAGGTAAACAGTTCTGTTGGCAATGTGGACTCCAACGGGCAACTTGTGAAGAAGACCAATCAATGACTGGGTTATGGGTGCATAACCATGGAAGACCCAGAACAATAGGAGTAGAAGGGCAATCAATAAGAAGAAAGGACAGTCTCTCCAAATGCAGGGTGCCCACTTTGAGTGAAAGTTCCGAGGTGGTCTGTGAAATGATGGCAGAAGACAGAGGACGATCATCAATTGCCAGAGCTCGCAGAGGAATAGCCAGAGGAAGAAGAGGAACAGCATGTCGGCTGGCAAAAGTCTTGTCCATGAAATTCCCGGCAGCACCAGAATCTACGAAGGCTTGAACCGGGATCCTCCGGGAGCCAAACTGGATCTGTGCCGGAAGTAGGAAACGATGACCAGACGGTCGGGGAGAAGGACAAACTCCACCCAGGTAAGTCTCCCCAAACTTACCGAGGTATTGGCGTTTTCCAGGCTTTACAGGACACTCGAGGATGGAGTGAGCTTTGCCCCCGCCGCCTTTCTCCAGTACTTCTCCTGTTCGGAAAGACGGGCCCGTCCAATCTGCATCGATTCCTCAGCAGATGTAGGAGAGGAAGAAGCAGAAGCCGCAGGAGGTGGAGAGGGCGAGAAGTAAGCAGGATTGTTGAGCAGGGGTCTCTGGAAGCGGGAGGCCAGGATAGGCTGGAAACGAGGGTTCCTCTTAGAATGCTCACGGTCTAGCTCGACCTGGAACTCCCTCTGGCGAGTATCGACCTTCACGGCCAAGGCGACCAACTCTTCCCAACGGGGAGGAATTTCCCGGGATACGAGGTCGTTCTTTATTCTTATAGCCAGGCCGTTGTAGAAGGCAGCATGATAACCATCATTGTTCCACGACGTCTCCGCTACCAGGGTGCGAAACTCAATGGCATACTCCGGAACCGAGCGGGAGCCTTGCTGGAGCTGGAACAACCGAGCCGAAGAAGCTATGGCTCGTCCAGGAGCATCAAACACTGTCCGGAACTCATGGAGAAAGGTACAGGCATTATCGATCAGAGGATCCTTCTTTTCCCAAAAGGGTGATGCCCATTCTAGGGCCTTTCCCTGCAGACGAGAGATAACATAACCCACTTTGGCTCGCTCCGAGACAAACTGACCTGGCAGCAGGGCAAACTGGATTTCACATTGGATAATGAACCCTCTGCAAGCGTCAGGATCACCACTGTAGAGAGGAGGTGCGGGGATGCGAGGCTCGGAGACTTGGAGCGGGGTTGCAGGTACAGCGACTGGTGCCACGGGAGTCAAGGTAGACACTTTCTCCAGAACTGCGCCAATGGCCTGACCAAAGTGAGACTGGAGTACTTCATAAGAGTCAATTCGGGAGGCCAAAGCTCGAATGGTTTCACCAACATCAGGCGAAGCATGAGTCTCCTCCAAAGGGTCCATGGCCCAACTATACTGTAAGGGGCCCGAAGGCGCAGTAATAGTGTAGACCAAAGAGGAGACCAAACCAAGTTCGAGGTACAAGAGGGTTTATCAAAAGAATCGTCAAGGTACAGGCAAATAGATCAGACCAGGCAGCAGACAACAGGAATCGTAATAACAGGCAAGAGTCGGTACACAAGAATCAAAAGCAGTATATCACACCCAGGAACAGACGAACAGGAACCTATAGTTGGGCAAGGACTGGAAGGGGAGAGAGGTTTAAGTAGTCTCTGAGTTTCGCGCCAAAGTTGACGCACTGGCGTCAGACGCTGACGCGCTTGCGTCAGACGCAGACGCCAGTGTCCCCACGCTGACGTCCTGACGCCGGCGCCCATTCTGACGCCGGCGTCCATTCCGTCGCCGGCGGCCAATCCGGGAGCAGGAAGACGATGACACCATGGAGCTGCGCCCATCAGGAACCATGCGGTGAGGCAGGGGGTCGCCATCTTGGACGCCATCTTTGGAAGGTGAGTTAGAATCCATTACAGTGGTCCTCCAAGCGCTGTAGCAAGGTGGTAGTGGAGGGAGCAGCAGCAGTGGCGTGACCTTCGTCTTCCATGGCCCGTGATAATGTCACGGCCGGCACCCAATACCAGAACAGGTGCCAGGTACCCTGGTCTCGGCTCGGCTTCACCAGTAGTGTGACCACCGTTGGGCTTCGGGAGGAGCCCTCAGCTTACTTGGGTGCCACCTGGACTTAACGAGGGGTACAAGGCAAGATGTTCTGGCTAGCAGAGGGGCACGGCAAGTAGTAGAGTCTTTTGGGCCGAGGGTCACGGTACAAAACAGGAAACAGAATCATAATCAGTTCAGGCCGGGTCGGGCAGGCGGAAGTCAATCGTAATCAGGCAGGCCAAGGTCAAAACCGGGTAATCAATCAGACAGGAGGGTTAAGCAGAAGCATAGTCGATATTCAGGCAAAGGTAGGATATAGAAGTCAGGATAATCATAAAGCCAGGCAGGGGTCAAAACCAGAATCAGAAATCAGAATCAGTATCAGAATCACAAACAAAGCACCAAGAACAAGATCCTATCACGGGCAAGGTCTCACAGCCCTAATGAGCCTTTTAAATTATTCAAATTTGGCGCCATTGCGTGCTGGCGTCAGCACGCCAGCGCGCCTGCGCCTTTAAATGATGTAGAGGCACCCGCGCGCGTCCTTAAGCCTCCAAGATGGTGCCGGACACGGAGCGGCGCGGCGGGCGTCCCCGCCGCACCACTGGACCACCAGGGCAAGTAATATTTACTACAATTGCTTTGTCACTTGAAATGCCATAACCTTTATCGAGCCCCATTAAGATGTGGCACAGATGTGGCACAAATTGATGCCTCAAATTAAAGGTACTCGCTCCCACAGATGTTCTTTGATCCTTTAAGGGCTAAACAACATGGGAGGTTTTGATCAGGATTTGTGGGTCAAATGTATCTGTTCTTGCCATGCAATAAAACACAAACTCTGATCCCCACAGATGTAATGTCATTTTGGTTCAGATAGCGTCAGATGGTGTGTTTTGTTTATGCATCTATATCCAACAATCAATGTATTTCAATAAGAAGAAAAAGTCTGTCAGACACCATCAGTGTTAATCTCGTTGCATGAAGATGCATTCCCTTCCTACAGGCTTGTTGTATGAGATGGCAAATCTTCTATGTAGCTTCCACAATAGATTTTTCAGTTCTATTATTTTTTTAACCCATGTGATAACATCTGATTTGTAGGATGTATTTTGTAGATCTGAAACCATCAACAAAACGGCTTTGTAGTTTAGGCCTTTATTTCCCAATAAGTATTTCAGGGTTTTTCTCTGCAATTGGCGTCAATAGGAACAGCAGACTTCCACCTAAAAAATCATACACAGACGTTATTATGACAGTGAGTGCCAGAAACTATGCAATCCTGATTCTGAAATTGTCAAAGCTGACAATTTGTCAAAATGCACAATTGCATCAGATGCAGCTTTCCATAATTTATCACCATACGTAGGTAAAAAAATCATTGAAGCATTAGATACTGACACCAGAAGAAAAAACTTTTTTTATACATCTATCATAATAGTATACTGTTTATAATTTTGTCATAAAAGTATTTGCCAAATGCTTTTACATTACCTTTTTTACCCCATGTTCCTCTATGAGGCAGCTGCCATAATTGTGCAGTAGGATTCCATTAGCATTAGAAACTCTAACTGACAGGTTGAGAAGGGACAGTCAGGTTGGCAAAACAGTCAGGTTAAAGGGGACCCATCACCCAAAAAAAATATTCAAAATCCTAATTCATCACTTCAGTTATGCAAAATGAACTTTAAATAAACTATATAAAATATTTGAATCTTGTTTCCTTCAGTCTGGGAATTTATAATTATGGCAAGCAGGCGGCAGCCATTTTGTGGACACTGTTATTAAGGCAAGCCTTGCATCATCTCAGAATCTTGTTTGTGCACCAGAATGGGGGACCCGATATCCATTCCCATGCCCTGGCTACACAATTAAATGATGAAGAGAACTGAAAGTAATTGTCTGTCCCGCCTCTATGCCTAAGGTATAGAGGAGGGGCAGACAATATTTGATTGACAGCTGAGATTTTTAAAAGAGTTTACTACAGTTATGGATTTCATGTTTAATATGAAAAGGACTTTTATTATACATATGTCTGGGTGACAGGTCCACTTTAAGGAACTTCAAATAACAATTACTTACAAAAGCAGAACTATCAGAACTATAACCTGACCTATAGGTAACTTTTAATGTAGAAGAAAACTTTTAGTGTCAGTATCACTTTAAATAAACTCAAGAGGATTGTTTTTCCACCCAATCAGGATTAACTATATCTTAGTTACCATCAAATACAAGGTACTATTTTATTATTACAGTGTAAAAGGAAACCAGTTTTAAAAATCGAAATTATTTGCTTCAAATGGAGTCTGTGGGAGATGGCCTTCCTGTAATCTGGAGCTTTCTGGAAATGGGTTTCTGCATAATGGATCCCATAGCTGTAGCAGTATTCTTGTGGAATAAAGGCCTGGCCATTATCTTCTTTAAATAAATTGTAGTTCACTGTAGCTGCATGAAGGTGGTATCATTACTTTTTTATAATTATGGGAGTATGCACTTAACAAGAATGGCACTAAGAGAGCTGGATTTCAAGGCTGATTACAGAAAAAGGACAAGCAATGGACCCAAAAATGTATGGTACCTGTATTGTGGGGTTTTACCAGTAACTTGGGACTGTGAGACATTGTCTTGTCCTTGCTCTTAAGTTACATAACACAAAATGGTTAGACACATCATATTTCCAGGCACAAATGGTAGCAGCAAAATTTCTGTTTCAAAAAATGACATCACAAGGACATTATGTTTCTGATATACTTTGCTTGTGGCAAGACTAGGCTTTTATCTGTAACTTCACATCACCCAAGCCATGAGGACAAACTCCTTGAGTGACCTGAGAAGTAATGATAAAATAGGCAGAGGGATGAAGACTAAATAATGCACAACATAAAGCAAGATTCTTGATACTCTTCAGTAAATCAGCATTGATATTCATTGTTACATACTGTAACCTTGAATTCCAGCCAGTCATTATTTCTCAGCTCCAGGCTGAAGGCACAATTAATCCAGCACTGTTTGGAGGTACAAAGAGGCACAGAGAAACATGCTGAGCTTCCCTCTCCATAGTCCATTAGTCTGTGACTGAACGGAAGCCAATCTGCACTTGAAAGCATCTCTGCTTAATGTGAATCATCACCAGAAAGTATTTTCAGTGCTTTAAAGGCAAGGTTCAACTTTGACCATTTTAACTCTCACTTACATTAGGCAACTTTATCTTTTTTTACAGTCATTTTTATAGAAAGTAAATTTAATCTGACAATATGACTTTCACACCAAACAGTAATATTTTGGCTATACACAGCTGTGGTTCGGTGATTAATGCTCAGGGGTCACTTAGTAATAGGATTAGGCATCATTCAGTCTCATTATCACAAATATGTTCAAATATAATGTATGATGCATTCACCCCTGTGGAGCAGACTGGACTGTGTCTGCCAAAAATGAGAAGAAGCAGTATGATTCTTAAAATATTGATATCTATTGATGTGGTAATGTGTTTCTTCCCTGGATTTGTTGGCAAACAGTTTGAATTATATTCAACTGATACACAAAAGGACATTTATGAAGGCTATACAGTGCACATATAAATTCTAAGATATGACCGTGTCTAGACAAAATGCCTGTTAGAGTAGAGTTTGGGGAGAATAGCCTATGGGGCAAATTTACTTACCTTCAAAGTTGCGGCAGCGTTGGCTTCGCTGCACTTTGCCAGGCGTAAATTTGCCAGGGCTGCGCAAATTCACGAAGATCCGAAGTTGCGCACAAGTTACCGATCTTTTGCGAAGTTGCGCTAGCGATCAGCGGTTCGAAGTTACGCTAGCGATCAGAAATTTGAATGCGACGTGCAGTTAAAGTACAATGGCCATATATGCAGCAGAAAACACATTAAACTACACAAGGCCAGGGAACCTTAATAAATGTTCTCTAATTCCCTACACATGTGCCCACTGTATAGTTTAGGTGCCATATGTTATCAAATGTAGGGGGGAAGGAGGGTACCCTAAAAAAAAAATTCAATCTTTTTCAGCCTATCACCCTATAAAAAGTAAAAGACGCCAGCGTTTTTTTGGGACTTATAAAAAATTTGCACTTTGCCTGGTCTGAGGTGGCGAGGTAGTCTGGCGCAAGAGAAAATCCGTTCACGAAAATCCGCAAGTTAGTGAATTAGCGTAGTTACGTCCCTTTGCCATAGGGTGCGTAAGGGTGCGTAAGGGTGCGAAGGGTGCGAAGGGTGCGTAAGGGTGCGAAGTAGCTCTAGAGTAGGTCCACTTCGCTAGCGAATTTATGCCAGCACTCGTTAGTAAATCGGCGAAGTGGCAAAATGACGTCACGCTGGCGAATTTTCGCTAGAGTTAGCAACTTCGCCCCTTTAGTAAATTTGCCCCTATGTCTCTTCAAGACTGCACATCTGATAGCCCAACCTGAAGCCCAATTAGATCAAGATTTGGAGTGTACAACTATATGCCATTCTGGGAAACAGCAATATTTTCATATCTCTGTAACCTTGTTATAAGACAAGGTGGGCCGTGACCAAATCTCAAATAGTTGTTTGAACCTAAAAGGCTCAAAACTATCGGTTTTGGAATTGTAATGAGCCGTCACCTCATTCCTGCCCTTACTTGTGTTTAGGAGACTCATCAAAGTTTATTTCCTTCCTACTACTCTACAGCTCCTGCAGTATACCATAGATTTAATAAATTAATTACCTTAATTTCTTCAAGTTGCAAGGTGTGGAGAAAAGGCTTCCTTTACAATTATATCATGTTATAAAGATCAATTAAAGGCTTAAGCAGCATGCTGACTGCAACATTAAAGCCTTCCTCAGAGTTTCACGCAGGAAAGTATCACAACAAAACATATAATAAATATATCTTCCTTTTAATGTGCATCTGGATTTGTGCTGTGTAACTTTCTCTTTCAGATTTGTACCCAACTCATGCCCTCGTTTTTCCACCTCATGTACTGTACTTTCTCCCTGGCTACTATTTCTGCTTTGTGCAGACAAATAACTCAACCCATTAGCAATATATTTAAGACATTGAGACATTGTGTGCCTTATGCTACTAAGAAATGCCTTAGGGATTGTTTGTCCATATATTGCAATATATTTAAGATGGCCAACTACGTCAAAGTCATCCCATATCTGGCCAGTCCTACACTCACTTTTTATCTGATTCATTAAGAATTCTATTTCTTCATTATACATTTTACACAACAAAATGTCCACATTTGCTTTGGACACATTTTGTTGTGTTAATCTGGATACTTTGTCAGTGCACAAAAAGTGGAAATTTGCTAATAAAAGGAGAGAAGGTATGCAGGAATAATAAGTACTGTACCCAAGATCATATATACTTGTTGCTGTGAGAGTTGTAGACAGTTTATTATCTCATTAGCTAGAATTTCAGTATTCTTGCAATGCTGCAACCTTTGCTGGGAGTTGTTGCTCACCAATGAAGGGATTGCATTTAGCACTTTACAAAGCTCAAAACCCTTCACAATTTATAATAAAAGCAGAGCAACAGTGTTTCAAAGGGGTTGAGTATTGTTTTTGCTTTTTGATTCACCTTTGGAAATAGTTATAATTTAAAGGCACTGTTCCCCTTCAAATTAACTTTCAGTATGAAATAGAGAGTGATATACTGAGACAATTTGCAATTGATTTTCATTTTTTATTATTTGTGGGGTTTACGTTATTTATCTTTTTATTCAGCAGCTTTCTAGTCTACAATTTTAGCAATTTGGTTGCTAGGGTCCAAATAACCCTAGCAACTTTGCATTGATTTGAATAAGGGATTGGAATATAGTCAGGAATATTATTAGGAGAGGGCCTGAATAGAAAGATAAGTAATAAAAAGTAGCAATAACAATATATGTGTAGCAGATGGGGTCAGTGACCACCATATGAAACCTGGAAAGAGTCAGAAGAAGAAGGCAAATAATTCAAAGACTATAAAAAAAGTAAAATGAAGGGCAATCGAAAAGTTGCTGAGAATTAAGTATTCACAAAATATTTTACTTAAAGGTGAACCACCCATTTAAGTCTTGACTGTTTATCATTATAAATGTTGCAGTTCATTCTTTGCAGGGTCGGACTGGCCCGGTGGGACAACGACAAAAAAACCCTATAGGCCCCAACCCTCATGGCCCACGTCAGGCAAGACCCCTTCTCCCAACAATCGGTTTCTATAAAAAAAAAAAATTTAGGCGCCATTTAGGAGCCATTCACTTGCATGCGCGCTAAGCGCCACCTTGATGCATGTGCACTGCGTAGGGGGGCCCTGGACAGCAGTCCCGGTGGGCCCAGGGCCCCCAGTCCGACCCTGATTCTTTGTGTCTAAAACATATCAAAATCCTCCTCGCAAAGCCAAATAATCATCTTGTAATAAATGTAAAAAAATCTCGATTATACCATCCCGTTACCTTGTATTGCTGTTGCCTATCCCTGTTCCAGCTGTGTAGCATTTTTGCAATCCCAAAGGACTTTGTTACTGAAATGCAGCACAAAATAAAATATGTTGTTATCTATGACCAGTAAATTGTAATGATAAAATGTATTTTATAGTACATAATGTATAGAATATAACATGGATATGAGTATAACAAGGTTTGTAGATGCAACACTGCTTGGATAAATGTCTCTTGAGATGGAAGTGTGACAATAATAATTAAAAAGGCATTTGTGCAGTTGTGAAAATAGCCTAGTTACAGCTGACTGAAAACTTACAAAGAGTTCATGAATTTATAGAAATGAAAACATCACCCATGACCGAATAGCAAACATACAAGACAACTCAGGCTGTTCAGAAAACCTTTTTTGGTTTAAAAATGTTGAAAGCTTGTTTTATAGTCAAATTTATTTAAGAAGTGAGTATAAAACTGGCATTTAGGATGGCACCCACATTTTTTTACAGTTCAGAAACTCTTATGTGTTTCTTGAAAGATTTAGGACACCACTGTACCTCTGGTATTCATGCATCTGTGTCCATGCAAATTCTACTATATAGTTATGTCCTTATTAAAGAATTTTTATGTGTGGAGCAGTTTGAACTGTTACATAAATAAACCTCTTTAAATAAACAGAGTATTGTGTTGCCCACACAGAATATGATAGTAAAAAATATTAAAATAGTATCTTTATATGATTCAAGTCACTATGGAGAAAGTCAGGGGAACATTTGTACAAAATATTGCATAAACCTGTTGTTGCATACTGTGGCAAAAAGACCGTTATGTTGAAAACATGATGAGTTGTAAAAGGTAACAAATTTTGTACCCACTTAATAGTGCCTAGTTCAAAATTCCACTATGATGTGATGATCAGTCAGTCGTTCTTGTAAATACTTTGCATTGTGAATACCGAGAAAAGATTTCAGATGTAATATGTACAGACTTGGAGCACTTGCAAATCTTAACTATAATGTCAATATTTAGAGGCACATTTATCAAGGGTCGAATTTCAAATTCATGTAAGTTTTTTTAAACTCCCTTAAATTCGAATGAATTCGAAATTCGACTTGCCAAAAGGTATAGATAAAACTCAAACGAATTTTATAAAAACTCGAATTTCAGGAAGGCTGCAAACATCTCTAAATTGATCCCTGGACCTCTCCCATTGACTTAAACAGTAATTCGGCGGGTTTTGGGTGGCGAATAGTCAAATTGAAAGGTTAGCATGATAAATCGTGAAAACCGAATTAAAATTTTTTAAAAAACTCGAATTGAGTATGGATAATTCCCTATTCAAATTTGACAGTTTTGACCATAAAAACTCGAAAATTCTAATTCAAATTTTCAGTTCCACCCTTGAAGGGGTGGTTCACCTTTAAGGTAACTTTTAGTATGTTATAGAATGGCCAATTCAAAGCAACTTTTCAATTGGTTTTCATTATTTATTTTTTTTATAGTTTTTGAATTATTTGCCTTTTTCTTTTGAATCTTTGCAGCATTCAAATGGACATCGCTCATCACAATACTCAATACTCATCTTTTTAGGCCTCTCATATTCATATTCCAATCTCTTATTCAAATCAGTGCATGGTTGCTAGGCTAATTTTGACCCTAGCTACCAGATTGCTTACAATGCAAATTGAAGAGCTGCTGAATAAAAAGCTAAATAACGCAAAAACCTTAAATAATAAAAAATGAAAACTAATTGAAAATTGTCTCAGAATATCACTCTCTACATCAGGGGTCTCCAACATTTTTTACTCGTGAGCCACATTTAAATGTAAAAAGGCTTGGAGAGCAACACAAGCATGAAAAAGTCCATGGGGGTGCCAAAAAAGGGCTTTGATTAGCTGTTTGGTAGCCTCTATATGGACTGGTAGCCTACAGGAGACTCTATTTGGCAGTAAATCTGTTTTTTAAACAACCAAAACTTGCTTCCAAGCCTGGAATTAAAAAATAAGCATCTGCTTTGAAGCCAATGGGAGCAACATCCAAGGAGTTGGTGAGCAACATGTTGCTCGCGAGCTACTGGTTGGGGACCACTGCTCTACATCATACAAAAAATTTTTCTCAAAGTTGAACAACCCCTTTATTAAATCTGCCCCTTAAAGGAACAGTTCAGTGTAAAAAATAAAAACTGGGTAAATAGATAGTCTGTGCAACATAAAAAATGTTTCTTATATAGTTAGCCAAAAATGTAATGTACAGTATAAAGGCTGGAGTGACTGGATGTGTAACATAATAGCCAGAAAATTACTTCCTGCTTTTCAGCTCTCTTGGTTTCCACTGATTGGTTACCAGTGGGTAACCAATCAGAGACTTGAGGGGGGCCATATGGGTCATAACTGTTTGCTTTTGACTCTGAGCTGCATGTGCCCATGTGGCCCCCCTTCAAGTCACTGACTAACTCAGAGTTAGAGAGTTGAAACACAGGAAGTAGTGTTCTGGCTATTATGTTAGACATCCAGTCACTCCAGCCTTTATACATTACATTTTTGGCTAACTAACTATATTAGAAACATTGTTTATTTTACCCAGTTTTTATTTTTACACTGAACAATTCCTTTAAAATGGTCTCTCACTCTCATTTTCTGATGGGTTGCTTCATTGTCTACCTAGGTCTTCAACATATTGTTGTTGCTTCTGCATATCATAATCTGTTTAGTAATATCAACACATGCTTAATGTGAAATGTAAATCAGCATCTATAGATAAAATAGACACAACGAACCTTATATCAAATTTCACCCCATAATTGGGCATTTTCAGGCCAAAATCTATGAGCAGTGATAGGCAGATGTGAGTGAAAGGAGATGTAGTGTTGGCACAAGCCTTTAAATAAAATACATTTTGTTTTGGATTATTAAGATACTTGTTGCCATGGCCACTATCATTGGGGTACAGAAGTCAAGGGCTCCATGGCACAGGGGTCCCAAACAGATGAGAGTGTTGCAGGCTGCGAAGGGGAAGGACTTGCATGTATCATAAGTGGGGTTTAAGTATAATGGATGTTACTTGGGTGGATCGAGGGCATGGTCTTGTCTATCTGTATTTTTTTATTGGGGCCCTCCATCTAGGGTTAATATTTTGAGGTCCTTGGGTGGGAGTGCCCTGTTAGCTTAGTAGTATGGGGCCCTGTGATCAAAAAAGCAGTACATATCACAAGCAATATACAAACATAATTGATAATAAAAACATTTAGTTAAAGAGATTCTGTCATGATTATTATGGTATAGTTTTGATTACTAAATTACACTGTACACAGTACACATTATTTATCCTATCCTAGCTTAAAGTAATAAATGTGTTTTTGTAATATTAGTGTGTAGGTAGCCATCTGAGGTTATTTTGCCTGGTCAAGTGATTTTCAAAAGAAGCAGCACAGTGGAACTGCTTTCAAACTGTGCTGTTCTCGTATCTACCACTAGGTGGGAATTTTAAGCAATGCAGGTGTCAGGGCGCTGTTATCTGGGTACCTTTCCATTTTTCTGATGATGAACTGCTGGAGGGGTGAGGAGGGGGTAAAACACCCAGGAAGCAGGGAACAGGCTTGCCCGGTTTTCAGACTTCTGAAAACCGAGCAGGTATATTCGAACTGGACAGCAGGTGTAAAAACCCGACTGTCCGGTTCAAAACTGGACAGGTGGCAACCCTAGATTGGGGGCACCTGGGAAACGGACAACATGTCTAGCCCCATGTCTAATTTCAACATTATATATTACAAAAAACTGTTTGCTCTTTTGAAAAACATATTTCAATGAATGCTATTAACTGATGCATTTTGTAAAAAAATGTTTTCCCATGAGAAAATACAGTATTACTATTTCCTTTAAATACAGTATTACTAAAGTTTCCCATAGTTTAATTGGTCTCCTATTACTCATATAGCACTCATATTGTGAAGGAAATATAAATTGAATGTAATCTCAGTATGTAGCAGTTACACAACAATACTTAATAATAATCGATATATATAATTATTGGCAAATCATGAAGAATCATTCTTTTTTCATGCGAAGAGATTCCCTGCAATCACTGTGCCAACATCTGTCATTTATCAAGAGGTGATATTGTGGTATAACTTTCCCATGTTTCAAAGGGCCCTGTGATTCTTGATGATGGACTTGAATATTATAACAAGGGCAGATGCATTTTCAGGCCAATGGAAAATAGTCTGACAAGGCAGGCAATTGCTGGAGAGATGAAAGGGAGCAATTTACGGGGCAAATTTACTTACCTCCAAAAATTTGCCAGTGCTGGCTTCGCACACATTGCACACACTGGACAACACTAACTCACGAAGATCCGAAGTTGCACACAGGGTACCGAACGCTTGCGAAGTTGCGTTTGCGATAATACGATTAGCAGTTCGAAGTTATCCTACCGATGCCTAATTAGCATACGGCGTGCAGTTAAAGTTAAATGGACATATATGCTGTAGCAACTACATTATACTACACAAGGAAACTTTGGGAAGCCAGGGAACCTTAATAAAATAATAGATAATAATATATAGAGTTGTTATATTGCCCTACACATGTGCCCACTGTATAGGGAAGGAGGGTATCCAAAAAATATTTACGATCTTTTTCAGCCTATCACCCTGTTTCTTGGGACTTAGAAAAATTTTCAACTTTTTTTTGACAAGTCCTATCTTCTCTATTGCACTTCGCCTGGTCTGAGGTGGCGAAGGCGAGTCTGGGAATAGAGGTAACGTTGAGTAAAAACAAAAACTTATTGGATTTGCATAGTAATGCTCTTTCGCCAGAGAAAATTCGCCTGGCAATAGAGTGCGAAAGTAACGCTAGAGTCTATCTCCTTCGCTAGCGAATTTACGGCAGCGCCCATTAGTAAATCGCCGAAGTGCCAAAATAACACAATGCTGGCGATTTTTTGTCAGCTTTAGCCACTTCGCCCTTTAGTGAATTTCCCCCTAGGTGTTTTGGCACTGGCTCCCAAGCTACTAAAATTTACAGGCACCAAAACAACCCAAATTTCCTGTGTTACCCATAAGGTGGTTAACATTGATGGAAAGCTGATGAAATTTATCCCAGTTATTGTTTCATCTTCTAACTGTTTTTATGGTTTTGGTGATGATACAGGAGGGAAATCTAAAACGGGAACATTTTTATTCCCAGTGAAACAGTTCTGTAAACAGTTCTTTCATTTCTCTGAATAACACCCAAGCTGCTTCTCAGTTCACTTTTTCTTCTAGTGTTGGACACCAGTTGCCAAGCACCTGAACATCGAATGCCAACCCTTCTCTGACATATATTTATTAGCCCAAAAATCACTGATATGTATACATTACATCACATTGTAGCTTTAGTATATGGTGCAGAACTAGCAGCTATATATGATGTATTATTACTTTTAAAATGTCCATCCATGGGCGTCCACAGATTAGGTTATTCTCCTGCTGTATGTATATATAGTGTTCTTTTTTTTTTATATGAACACATGTCTTAAAACTACCATTAAGAACCTACAATAAGCTTATAAAAGGCTTACATCTTATAATGGACAATCCCTACTGCTCTGAGCAGCAGTCTGGTTTAGCCCCACCCCTTCCCTCTGTGAGAAGCTTCCTGCTCCTCAACAGGGTGAGAAGTGAGAGAATTAGAGTAGAGAATCTCCTCCTCATGAAACAGCTTTTTTCCCAGGGCAGTTAGTGTGAATCTGTCAGGTGTGCTAAGTGTGAATGCTAGTGTATGTGTGTGTCTTTGTGGGAATCTGTGTCTATGTGTAAAATTAACAGTTAGAGGCACATTTACTAAAGGTTGAATTTCGAATTCATGTGTGTTTTTTTAACTCTATTAAATTTGAATATACTCGCAATTCGATTGGGGGGTTATTTAATAAAAAAAATCAAATATCTTAAACTTACACTAACTCGAAAACTCGAATCGAATTAGAATTGAACTTGACTAAACCCGAATCAAGTTTCTTCTTCGGAAAAAACTTGAATGTAAGGAAGTCTACTATTCTACTACTAGTTCAAATTGGTCCCTGGACCTCTCCCATTGACTTATACATGAACTCGGCAAGTTTTCAAAGGGCCAGCTTGTGATAAACCTCGAAATTCTAATTCTAATTAAAACTCGAATCGAGTTTGGATAATTCACAATTCGATTTTGAGAATTTTGACCATAAAAACAAATTCAAAAAATTGAATTTTCAATTCAACCTTTAATAAATCTGCCCCTTAATGTTAATGTTTGCTAGGCCAACTGTGTTTAAGAATGTCTGACAAACTGTGTGTGAGTTATAGAGACTATAAATTAACCAGTGTATAGCTGTGTAACTACATTCATTATTGAATCGTATAAGTGCACGTTGGCTGTGGGTTTTGCCTACAACCATTCTCTGCGTTTGCCACAAAGCACATTAACCCCTACAGTCCCTTGTCCCTCTGCTCCATTGTATCCTCCACCTACCCATGGCCTCACTCTTTTCTCTGTCCCCGTTTATCCTTTCTTTTCTCCCCCAGACTCACCTCTCTGTCTCTAATAACCCTCTGCCTCACTCTATATATCTGTATAGATAGAAATATATATATATATAATATTAGAATATATATTTTTACACCTCACCCCCCTCTCCTGCTCCTGTCTTGTATCCACCTCATCGTTTATTTTTGGATAACTCTTATCTTTTAACCCTTCTGTCACTTTGGGAACAAATCAGCTTTCTCCTAGATTATATACTAGTTGTTGTGCACAATCTCTCCCTGCTGTTGTTAATCTACTTTTACTCTTCTTTTACATTTTTTAAGGGACCAGAAAAAATAGTGTAATGTCAGGGAAATGTATTATATATTGGTGGGACCACAAAAAATGGTATAACATATGGAAAAGCTTAAAATTAGGGTATGTAAAATGGAGGTTTCACTGTATGTATCCAGCTGTAACTAGAACTCTAGAGGGAATAACAGTCTAAAACCGCTGGCTAGTAATTGTGCTAAGAAAGTAGAAAATACCAAGTGCTGTCCTGGCAAACAAGGAGTTTGTGACACTAATAGAATGGCAATACTATACATGTGTAACAGTTACTGCTTTATATATTTATAGAAAAGTTGTTGCACAAGTAATTTGTGTAATATGTTTTATTCCTTGCCCCCCTGGAAAATTTTCCGCAGACGTCCATGTGTCCATCAATATACAGCACCATGTATAGATACGAAATGCTCATCAATGTGCAGAAATAATAGAACTCCCTCCATGCTACAACCAAAAATTATATATATATATATATATATAAACATCCACAAACCAGTGCACTCTTAACCCAATGGCCAACCGCCTGGGTGCAGGTCAAAAAGAGAAATATTATCAATACAAAAAAGCCGCACTCCTAGGTCTTCTTTAAATAAAAAAGGAAAAATTTTTTATTGATTCAACGTTTCGGCAACCACACGTGTGCCGTCTTCACCTTCCTGAAGACGGCACACGTGTGGTTGCCGAAACGTTGAATCAATAAAAAATGTTTTATTGATTCAATTTCCAAAGGGCTATCAGCAATCTCGACAATTTGTATGCCTGGGTGCAGAAATATCAATATTTACGCCATACTTCACGAAGAATCTGCACTCTCAGGAAGAATAATTTATTAACAGAACTTCAATCTGACATTTCGGCCCTATCCACTTTGAGAAAGGCCTTGAACAGGGCCGAAACGTCAGATTGAAGTTCTGTTAATAAATGATTATTTTATAAGTCCTGAGAGTGCAGATTTTTTGTGAAGTATGGTGTGTATATATATATATATATATATATATTTATTTTATATATATATATAAACTTAAACTGTACATTGTGCTGTACAATTTTACAGTACATTAACATTACAGACAATGCAATAAATAAAAAAATATATACAACTACAAATATTTGCTGCCATATGGAAGCACGTCCCTGGCCTTTAGAGCCTACATTCTGATATGATAATATTCTAATATAATAACCATACTGGAGGCACTCAGACAAGAATATCACCTCGTTCACTATCATGCTTCTGGAAATCCATAAAAGCATTGTGAGTGTTTGAAAACAGATGTTCTTCTTAGTCAGAGGCTGCTATATGGAAGGAGTTTTGCACTGGATCCCAAGGCTACTGGGGAAATATGCCATTAAACATCAAAATATAAATGTGCTAAAAGAGGCCCAGCTCAGTTTACAGTTGCTGGCTCGATGTTGTGTGGAGTAGGGGAGTCACAAAAGCATAAAAGAAATTTAAATATGTTAAGTGACAACATTTTTATTTCAATAGGTACATGTGCCAGAAAGAAGAGATTATTTTTGGCAACCTGAGGTAGTACAGCATTAGAGGGAAGGCATTTTTTTTCGAAAGGGGAGATACTTCTTTACTGTGAGAATTACAGAATTCTCAGACAGGAGATGCAGCGTTGGCACAGACCTTTATTGGATTATTAAGATCTGTATTGCACATTACTAAAAAATCAACCCCAAGAAGATTTCTTTAAGAGCGACCATCTTGTCATGTATCAAAAGGTTCCTTTTTTGGTGTATAATATGATAATGTAAACCAGTCCACCTTTATTAAAACAATATGTTCAGATATATTATCCACTGACGTGTCTGTAATATGAAATGTAAAAGCAAATCATAATAAGCATATTATTTTGTCTGTGGGATGACTTTTGTTTCCAAGATTACTTATGAAATAATTATATATTAAAATATGTATATATATATATATATATATAATTTTTTATTTTATTTATTTATTTATTTTTTCATTTTATGACAAGGTTCTGTTGATAATGACTTACTATATTAACTGGTTTTTGAAGATTTTTTGTTCATTCATACTACTGATTCATTACTTAACAGTTATTTCTTATCCTGCTCACTGCAATCTTTTTTGATTGATGTAGCTGTTTATATCCACAATTGTGGTAGAATAAAACAAAAGCAAAGGTTCCAAAACCTTTAGCCTGCCACCCCTAGCAGATCCAGTCTCCAAATTAGGATATTTGACGGGTTAAATGTCTCACTATTTTCTGAAAACTTCGACCAAATCTGCACTAACTCCCCCCCCCATTTATTAATACATTTTTCCGAAAATTTCTTGGACAGGAAAAATCCAAACCCTACAAATTTAAACTGCGACTTTTTTTGATTTGACGAAATGTTCATATTATTGAACGAAACCCAGCGCAGATCCGGATATCAACGGGACATCTGCCATTGACTTCTACATGAACTCCGCAGGTCTGAGTTGGAGTGCTTTTTTATTCAGACTTTTAATACCATTGGAGTTTAATGTTTTGTTTTTTTCTATTTAAAAGTCGGAGCAAAAAAAAATTGGACTTTAATAAATAACCCCCTTGCTGTTAATGATTAGTTTATTTCCTTAATATTTCTGGAGGTTGGTTATGGTGAGACCTGAAGTGAATACTTGGACCGATTGTGGGATGCAAGCTTTTCATGTAACCTTGATGTAATATTACAATGGCAGTGATGTCCTGACCAACAGGTAAATAAAGAGAAAGCATAACCTGAACCCACCAAGTAGACCAATGGGATTCTAACCCAGTAGAGAAACTATGGCCCATAAGACGGAAGGATATCTATTTATATATATATATGGTATTTGTGGTTTATCCATGTGGGGGTCACTGTCAATTAGGTTATGTCATTACATTATCTGGACTCTTAGAGATGCACGTATTCCTACTAATTGAGGGCCACCAAGTTAAGGGACCAAAAAAATAATTTTAAAGTTTAACCTCTATTTCTTATTTCTAGTTGCCATCCCATAATGACATTAGTGGTTGAAACAAATTAATTACTAGCATATAAATACATATGTTTTATGTTGCAGAATGTTAAAGATGACCTGAACCTAATCATATGCATCTAATAATCTGCATACAATAAAAAGATTAATTTTGGCAAGCTCCAGAATCAACAACAGTCTTCTTGGTATATTCATCTTGTTTAGAGGTCCATTACTATTCACTTTAAAGGGATACTGTCATGGGAAAATATTTTTTCAAAATGAATCAGTTAATAGAATTCTGCACTAAAATCCATTTCTCAAAAGAGCAAAAAGATTTTTTTATATTCAATTTTGAAATCTGACATGGGGTTAGACATATTGGGGTATATTTATCAAAGAGTGAAGTTAATAGTGAAGTTCCGCCACTAAAGTGAAATTCCACCACTCTCCATTCATTTCTATGGGATTTTTATAGGCGTATTTATCAAAGGGTGAACTTTCACTTTCACCCATTGATAAATACGCTTTTCAAAATCCCATAGAAATGAATTGGGAGCTGCGGAATTTCACTCTAGTGGCGGAACTTCACTCTTTGATAAATTTACCCCATTGTCAATTTCCCAGCTGCCCCAAGTCATGTGACCTGTGCTCTGATGAACTTCAATCACTCTTTACTGCTGTACTGCAAGTTGGAGTGACATCACACCCTCCATTTCCCCCCCCCCAGCAGCCAAACAAAAGAACAATGGGAAGGTAACCAGATAGCAGCTCCCTAACACAAGATAACAGCTGCCTGGTAGATCTAAGAACAACACTCAATAGTAAAAACCCATGTCCCACTGAGACACATTCAGTTACATTAAGAAGGAAAAACAGCAGCCTGCCAGAAAGCATTTCTCTCCTAAAGTGCAGGCACAAGTCACATGACCAGGGGCAGCTGGGAATTGACAAAATGTCTAGCCCCATGTCAGATTTCAAAATTGAATATAAAAAAATCTGTTTGCTCTTTTGAGAAATGGATTTCAGTGCAGAATTCTGCTGGAGCAGCACTATTAACTGATGTGTTTTGCAAAAAACATGTTTTTCCATGACAGTATCCCTTTAAGGGGGTGACTTTCAGGTCGGGCTGTTAGATGTCTAAAATCCACAGAAAAAAAACCTGTGACTTTTCCAGGATTTATTTTGCAACAAAACGGTGACAATTATATAATAAATCTGAGAATAGGGTCTCCAAATTGAAAGTGATTACCAGTGAGGCCCAGGCGCACTGCTGTCACAATTCCTGAATCTGAAAATACTCCTGCTAAAACCTTTTGACATCATGTATAAGCCAATGCCAGATGTCCCTTTTACAACTGGAAGATCTTTCTTTCCTAGTTTTAGATGTTTTCTGGTGTTTTTGACACTGGCTTTTATGCGAAAATATGTCATCCTTATTGTGAGACAAGTCGAAAAAGTTGTGGTTCTCGCGACTTTTCTGTGACTTTTCCCGTTTGTGTTTTTTTTAGTTTGGATCACTTAAAAAATTTTGTTTGTGTTTTTAGAAAAAAATTGTTTAGTCGTGGTATCAAAAACCTCTAAAACCACTAAAATAAGACTGTTAATAAATAGGCCAACACGTGTTGCCCTGAAAAAGTTCAGGGCACTTCAGCTTTGTGTACTTTAAGCACATTAAAATAGAGAGATGTCACATTTTCAATAGTTAGCCTTTTCGTTGCTGAGAAAACTATGGAAATATAACTTTTGTGCATTAACTCTCCATTGGCAAAGCTCAATTCAGGTCTTAAAGGGCATGTAAAGTCTTAAATAGAATAAGGCTAGAAATGCTGTATTTTGTATATTAAATATAAACATGAACTTACTGCACCACAAGCCTTAGGTTTCATTAAAGAAAGTAAAAATGGGATTTTATTTTTTTGCCTTTACAGGCCCTTTAAAGGACAAGGAAAGGCAAAAAAATACAATCCCATTTTTACTTTCTTTAATGAAAAATAAACCTATCTCCAATATACTATATAAGAAACCTGACTGTATGCAGTGAAATTCTCCCTTCATTTACTGCTGTGGATAGGAATTGTCAGACGGTCCCTAACTGCTGAGCAGGGAAACAATCATACTTATGAACAGCAGGGGGAGCCCCCGCCTTACTTACCAGCCATGCAGAACTCAAGCAGCTTTGTTTATGACAATCCCTAAGCAGCCCAGACCACACTGAGCATGTGCACTTAGTCTTAGTCTTGCAAAAATGTTTAACAAAGTTACAAGATGACAGGCCCCTGTGGCCAACTTTGAAAGCATAAATCATTTGTTTGATTAGGCTTTGTGGTGCAGTAAGTTCATGTTTATGTTTAGTATACAAAATACAGCATTTCTAGCCTTATTCTATTTTAGACTTTCCTTGTCCTTTAAATGTAGGAAATATAACTTTTGTGCATTAACTCTCCATTGGCAAGGCTCAATTAAGGTCTTAAATGTTTTAAATCGTTCCTTGTTTTTCTGATGCTGGGATGATGAATAACGGCGTAAAAATGTTCTGAAAGAAATAATCTTTGCATAACAGCAAGTTGATGGTTGTTCATTTTATTGATTGTGTTTGAAAGTGTATCAACATCTTATGCATATTTTTATCACATCAAAAAAATGACAATCACTATTATACCTTGCATAAACAAATATGGAAAGTGTTTCTTAATTGTTGAGAATATCAGAAGACATGAATAATTACTTTGAGCCCTAGTGGTCAGAACTGAAGAAAATGTCAGATGTTTCTCCGTGAGAGAAGAACAAACCTGAGTTGTACTGTATACATGCTGTGCTACTGATGCAAATTGCAATATTGACCTTTGTACAATCAGTACTCTGTGGTTTACACATTGTTAATATTTTTAATATCTGTATAATTTTCAAGAGAATACGTTCATTTAATTGTGGAAAATATCACATAAATATTTAACTACTAGTGAAAAATATTGGCTTCTTCTGTATTTTACCCATCCCGTTTTTTGTAATAATCTTCACTTTCACCGTATAACACTAAGGGGTCTATTATTAAGGTTTGAATGGTAAATTCGTATTCAAATTTTCGAAAAGATTTTTGTGTCAAAACTCACAAATCTGAATTTAAAAGCACCATCTCAAATGTAAATATGAATGTGAGATTTATCACACTGTGACCATGGAAAAAGATCTAATTAGAATATTCACCACCTAAAACCTGCCGAATCCATTTACGTCAATGGCAGAGTTCAGTTGACCCATTTGAAGATGTTAAAAGCCTTCCTGAAATTTGAGTTTTAGAATACAAATTGAATTTTTGGGCCGTTACAATTCTATCATATTTTAGACGTTCAAATTATTTCATAAATAACCTCCCAATCAAGTTGTGAGTACATTCCAAAAAAATCAACATCAATTCAAAATTTGACCTTTGATAAATCTGACCCAAAGTAAGAATTAAAGGTAAACATTACCCTGAAAATGAATACTTAAGCAAAAGGTTATATCATATTAAATGACATCTTAAAGAATCTTACCTAATGGGAAATATGAGGCACACATTGTTTATCCTTTGTAATGTTCCCTCCAATACCAGGATGAATTCCAAGGTAACCTTGTGTGAAAAGATCTGCCTGCATCTGTTTCCTAAAGTGGAAAATGTGTGCCCTTGGAAACATGTCTTTATATGTGGAGAGCTGCAGCTAAATGAATAAGTCAGGATCTAAAGCAGGGGTCCCAAAACTTTTTTTAACTGTGAGCCACATTCAAATATACAGTAAAAATAAAATGGGGAGCAACACAAACATGAAAAAAGTTCCTGGGGGTGCCAAATAGGACTATGATTGGCTATTTGGTAGCCCTATATGAATTGGCAGCCTCCAGGAGGCTCTGTTTGGCCATAAACCTGCTTTCCATGCAACCACTGTTTGGGGGCCACTGATCTAAAGTAAGTAGGATTATGATCCCAGTTGCTTAACATTTTCCTTGCTACTGTACAAATTTACAGAATATTCTTTGAGCAACCACTGTATAGATCTGTAGAACTTTGGTTAGCTGTAATTATTGAAATGGACAAACTGGAGACTTAAAAACCAAGAAGAGATTTCTTTCTTTTAATAGTCATGTATTTTTGAACATTGGTCTTTGTTAAACCCAAAATTTACTATGTAACTGAAAAAGGATTGAATCTCTGTTCCCTTACCATACCTGCTTAGTTGCACTACAGTCTGTATCTACCATTATATATTAGATATTTTGAGTTATGGGGCTGTTTAGTGAAATACCATTGGTAGTAAAACAGCTAACGCCTTGTTGGGGGCTAGGGCAATTTGTATAGCTGATTATAGAAAGAAGAAAAATTATAATTTTGAATAACAGCGACATGGATCTTTAGCATTGTTTCTGACTAAGGAACTAAAATTGATTTGCTTTCACATTTTATATAAGGAGCATAATGAGGACAACAATTAAGTGATAGAACATCAGCTATGCCTCCTGCAGCAATACTAGTCACTTGAAATATCCATTTTTCTTGCACAATGTAGGTAATTTTGTGGAAACCTTACATTTCTTATGACCAAATTTGGTGGTTCATTACCTCTAAATGCTGTGTAAAATAAGTGATAATCTCTGTTTCCTGTTTTGGTGACAGCACATGATTCCAGGGGCTGCCAGTGTTTTAAAATAATCCACAGAGTCAGTAAACTAAAACCTAACTATGCCGGAAATGGAGTTATATGCTGAATTGCACTTAAGATCTGTTGTTAGATTTATTAAATATCATTATATATTGAGTGAGCCAAGTCTTTAATATATCAATTTATTGATATGTGCTATGGTGGGGGTTACCAACCAAGATGTAAAAAGATTTGAGGAGCAACACATTAATGAAAAATGTTCCTGGGTAGTGCAAAACAAGTGCTGTAATTGGCCAATCGGTAGCCTCTATGTGGACTGGCAGTCTACATGAGGCTCTGTGCATGCGGTTTTTATGCAACCAAAACTTGCCTCCAAGCCAGCAGCATCCAAGGGTTGGTGAGCACAATGTCACTGTTTGGGGACCACTGCTCTAGGTGAAGCCAACTTAAACAACCCTCAATGACTTTGTTAGTGCAGAGTCATTAAATGAGGGAACAAAGTTTCATTCTCTGAAGCGTAACCAGAGTTTGCTCTGAAGTAGGACCTACAAATGGGGACATCTATGTAACATATTGAACTCAAATGCTTTAAATTATTGGTCGGGTTCAGCATTACAGGAAAAGCTTGCATTTAAGCAGTCGTTTAACATTTTTTAAATCGTTTATCACTGTCCAGTCTTAATGCTTTATCCCTATAAAAACTGGCACATAATAGAACAATGCATTTTTATACATATACTTCTTTGATATATTCCAAGCAATTTGTGAGATGTATTCCATTTCATGGCAGAATAAAATTGCATTCATTCCACAGAAAGGCATGCCAAACCATATAGGGTTGTGTGTACATATAACTCTGAGCAACGCATATTTGTTCAAGTAAAGAAATCTTGCATGGCAAAAACAGTACAGTCTTTTTATATGGTGTGGATACTGTTTGCCTTTAAAATGGATACAGGTAATAAAGATGCCTAAGAGCACAATTTCTGTTATTTTTAATAAGGTTATGGATGTACTAAAAGATTCATGTTGTCACCATGAGAACATTAGCCTTTCTTTATGAAATCTTGTGATTTGTAAATGAAACGTGTGTGGAGTAGATTTCTGAATTTTATTATCAGAAAACTGTGTCATTGTTAATAACCCAGATTAGCAATTCACATCTGACATGGATGAAGGAAAAAGGGAAAACATATATTGTACGCTTTTGCAGGGCAGTACAGAAAAAACAAAACTGGTTTAACTTGAAAACTGACAACTCCCAATGCAATAACTACTCATTGAAAGCAAAAACTTCATAAAGTTTATGTATTAAAGAGGAACTGACTGAGGAACGTAGTTTTTTTTTATTAAAGTCAAGATGCCAAAACCTCGAAAAACTCATTTTTTCCCATTATTTATTATACCCCAAGGCTGCTAAAAGTTAGAATCCGAAAATACTCTATCTCCAGCCTGTAGAAGTCAATGGCAAAGGTCCCATTTCAAATTTGAAAACATCATGGTCTGTGCTTAGTTTGGATTCTAGTTTGGTCGGACTTTTTTTACTTAAAAAATCTGAAAAAAATGGATTTTGATAAATAACCCCTGTAATGTTCAATAACACTATGGGGCAAATTTACTAAATGGCGAAGTGGCTAACGCTAGTGGAATTTACTAACGGGCACTGGCGTAAATTCGCTGGCGAAGTGGACCTACTCTAGCGCTACTTCGCACCCTTATGCCAGGTGAAGTTGCGCTATGGGAAAGGGACGTAACTACGCTAATTCACTAACTTGCAGATTTTACTGAACGTTACCTCTTGCGCCAGACTTGCCTTTCGCCACCTCAGACCAGGCAAAGTGCAATAGAGTAGATAGGGATTGCTTCAAAAAAAGTTTACATTTTTTCTAAGTTCCAAAAACGCTGGCGTCTTTTTCTTTTTTAAGGGTGATAGGCTGAAAAAGATCGTACATTTTTTTGGGGGCACCCTCCTTCCCCCCTACATTTCCTAACATATGGCACATAAACTATACAGTGGGCACATGTATAGGGAAAAAGAACAACTCTATTTTATTATATGAAGCTTTCCCAGGCTTGTGTAGTGTAATGTATTTGCTGCTACATATACATCCATTGTACTTGACCTTGGCTCCGTATGCAAATTAGGTATCGCTAGTGTAACTTTGCTTGAAGAATTACCGCTAGCGCAACTTCACTATTTTTTGCCTCCTTGAGCGCAACTTCGGATTTTAGTGAATTAGCGGCGCCCTGGCAAAACTTCGCCTGGCGAAGTGCAGCGAAGCCAACGCTGACGCAACTTCAAAGGTAAGTAAATTGCCCCTATATATTTCTAAATCTTCAGTTAAATGTTTGTGGACAGATTATTTTGCACACAGTCTCTTACCTGTTTATCTGTGTGAATTACATAGTTGACATATTTTTTGCTCAGCTAGGATATTTTAGCACTCCCATGTCTTTGTATGAGATGGCAATGCCCTTTTTCTACACAGCAAAAAATGCCTTACAACTATTTTTTATTAAACCCATAGACAGTGTAGCCTTTTAAAGAAATACTATTTTATCTGGGAAAAAATGATGTAACATCATAGTCATTCCACAGTCAGAATCTGACCCCTGGAGGACAGCAGTAATATTTAAACACATATTGTACTATACATGGGCCTTGGATGAGAAGTCTTTAAGGGTTACAGAGGGTGCACATGTATGTTTCTTATAATGAAACCAGTATGATATGTGGGAGTAGTAAGGGAGGCCTCTATGGTCATAGGTAATGTCAATGACACCTAAAGAGTTTGACATTTTTATGCACCTGCTACAATGAGGGTTCAACAAATTTTACATTCGTAGTTAAGCAACGTTTAAAATGCGAGTGAAAACTCAGTGTATCTATTTTGAAACCTGCAGCACCACAAACCACTTTCAGTTATCAAAGGCTTCCAAGAGTTCCAAGGTCAAAGACATCAAGCCACCTCATCATTTGTATACAGCCTATATTCGAAGTCGAAGGATTTACATTCGACCCTATGTAAATCTGCCCCTAAGTGTCAGGTAGGGGATTAACTGAATATTCTTGGGCTTTGATGTTAAAATTCAGCTTTAGTTTTCCACATATTTTAACATATTACTCAATGGACTTCAGTTTTGAATTCTCCCTTTTAGCCAACCATAACTCTTGAGATCCTTTATATTGGATTGTATGTTGGCCTTATCACACTGCAGTTCTTTGTTTTTTCTGTTGGGATGTGTCGAAATTATTTCCAGGGACCTACTTTGGTTCTGTGTCATATCCCCTGCCCCTATACCCCTAGTGAAGAGATAATTTACAGTAACTGTTCCTATTTGATGCTAACTAAATAAGTTATTTGTCTGCTTATTAGAAAAATTATATGCAGTTCTATCTTATATTTTGATCTTTGTCTTAAGCATGTATAAATCAGCAAGTATATCAAAGGGGATATTCATCAGCAGAGTACATTTCCTTCCTTACACAGATACACTTTTTTAAACTTGTGTATAGAAACATAATTTATCACATTCACAAAGCATGTGCCTGCTTTTCAAATATATATTTTTCTTGTGCTTTTATTTGTTTCGATTAATTTTTTATCCATGCACATTACAGTATTTATTCAATATATTTTATTCTATCACTATTTCCCAGAAGAAATTCATCAGTTTAATTCAGGAGCAGTGTCCTTTACCTTTCATTTAATCAGAATTCTTTTATACATGAAATGGAATGTGAATGTGGTAATATCCCAGTTCTTGTGAGATTCAGTGTATGGTTCTGACATTAAACATTCTCCTTCCACTAGCAGACTTTTTAAGAGCTACTTGAGTAATACTTGGATGATTTTAGCATATTCTTTACACCCTGCACAGTATATATGTGTACAGAAAATGCTCCCTGTCACTGACTTTCAAACTTTTCAAATTAAGTGAAGACTGAAGACAAGGAGCCTGTAATAATACACTGCATTTTATAGCACAAAGAGGCTTTTCAAATACTTACAAATAGGAGGCAATCATGTAACCACGTCTGTGCTGGAATGTTGGCAAGGTATCACTGGTTCTCGGATCTGCATGGCTGTTGTTTGATGGGATTTATTTTACAGTATCAAAGAAATGTGAACTTAATTTGCACAAAGATAAGGTATATGATAAAATCTCAGAGTAGACGTGTTAAGGATGGTAGGCATGTAATTCATATGTGTCTACACATACAGAAACATTCATTCATTATAAGCCAATATACTTGCCTCTATCCTAAAGAAACTAAAAATATTGAAACATAAGTTTATGTAATAAAATATGAATGCAATTTTGAGACCAGTAGAAGACATTTGCATTATAGAACCCTTAATTTAGTTATTAACTAAACTCCAAATGCCAATAACCTGAAAAATTTGTGTTTTTTAGTATAAAATCAGAATTTTTAGTGGAAAAAAAAATTCTGAATTTTTTCAAAAATGTTTCTGCATTTATTATACCACAAGCATGAAAATAGCCCAAATCTGAAAATCCGGCATATCAGGCCTGTCGAGGTTGAATATAAGTCAATGGAAGAAGTCCCAAAGATTTTTTAATCTGCGCTGGGTTTCATGAAATAACCCGTAGATTTCGGGGTTTTTGGGCAAAAATCTGAAAAAATCTGAGTTTTCTAGTGGAAAATCCCAATAAATCATACATTTTTCAAAATTTTTGGTTTTTTTTCCCTGCAAACAGAATTTTCAGGAAAGTATATTAATAAATAAGGCGAAAAAACCCGTGCGGATTTGGTCAGAGTTTTTTTCAGAAAATATTGAGATAAATTCGGACTTTGATAAATAACCCCCTTAGTGTTTGTCTGCCATACATTTTAAAATCGAAAACTGAAATCACATCCTGCCCTTCATTTTTTTTATAGTTCTGCCAATTTTTTGTATCAATCCCAAAAACCCAAACTGCAAAATAGCTTGAAATGTTAACATTTAACTTCCATTGACTTCTACATGAACTCTTAGAAATTTTGAAATGTATTTTCACTTGATAAATCTTGAAATGTTGCCTTTTAGAAAAAAACATCAAACTTCAGTAAAAACTCGAATGATGATAAATCTGCCCCATTCCTTTAATACATTTCCATCCATTTAATACATTTCCATAGCATCAAAGATCCCAGCATCTTGTTCATTGTTTGCAGCTACAGTTTATTTACCAGCTCCATCAAGCCAAACCTATTGGATAAGCAGCAGAGTGGCTTGCTGGGCAGCACTTCATTAAGGCTCAAGTTTAATTCTGGCTTGGGCACTGCAAAAGTTTGTATATACATATAGGCAGGTACATGAGAACATGATAAAACTGACCCTGCTTTGTGTATATGTAAAGTGCTATTGAAAATGTGTTGGTGCTATATAAATTACAGCTTTTCTCTGCTTCTGCCTTTACTTCCTATGCCAGCCCAAATAACCAAATGAATTAAACTAGTGTCAGTGAGGTGCTAGAATGTATAGAAAGGTATAGGGTATAATGAGTAATGAATTACTATACACTAACATTTTCCAGCAAAGTTGTGAGAAGAATACCTTTACTGACATAGATTTATTGCATTGCTCATCCTTTTGGGAAAATATATACACTATAGTCGTACCTTGTCTCTGGGAGCTAGAAGGGGAAAAAAAGCTTAGATGACAAGGAATATCAGGAACAAGGGGCTGTAATTCTATATACAGCATAATGTCACATAAAGTTCTGTTCTGTGTTAAAAACAGAACATTGAAGAGGTCCTTGAATTAGACCACATTTATCACATTTTGAAGACAACAGAAATCATAGATTCAGATATTTTGGTTCTAAATGTTTTGCTTATAATAGGACTGAAAATTAGCAAAAATAAATACAGGGAAATGTAATACAAGTCATATATGAAAAATTAGCACCAATAAGAATTGTATGAAATGTAATACTCTGTGTACAAAGATTCAGGGTGTATTGGGTACCAAGCGCATTGGGTATTAATGTACTGTTCAGCACACATTAAGGGGGTTATTTGCTAAAACTGAATCTTTTCCCATAATTTGAATAGAACAAACTCAACCCAACTCCCACCCAGGAATTTGGTTAATTTACTAATAACTGAGGTCGATACATTTGGATCCAAAAAAAAATCTAAAAAATAGAGCATCAAATTGTGAGACTTTTTTGAATTGTCGCAAACAAACTCGATTTGTAGAGTTTGATGCCCCAAAAACCATTCGGGTTTTTGAGCGAAAACCAGCGTCAAACCCAAAAAGACCCAAAAATGTTGAGGGCAAAAAACTTCTTCAAATGTTTAAAGGGACCTCTGCTATTGACATTTACATTAATTCAACAGATTTTATCTGAAATATTTTTAGATTCTGATTTTTTGATGCTTTTGGGGCTTAAGAAATCTCTATAAATGTAAGTTTTTTGTCTAAAAATAATTTTTTTTTTCACTAAAAAAACTCGACCACATTTTTGTACAAGCATGCCCTACTTTTATATACAGTAGAATCCTGACTTTACATACCCATGATTTTATGGTTTCCCACAATTGATGCTGTTTTGTCACGGTCCCATTCAGACAAACTGCATTTTTGCTTTCCCAGATTTATAGTTTTTATGGAATGTGTGTCATTTTGACATAGTTCCCTGGAAATGTTTTTCTGTTCAGACTTTTAATGGGAAAAACACAATGTTTTCTGAGATTTTTTCGTGATTTATTCAACTCAGCTGTTAAAAGTCATAATAAAAAAGTACTCCAACTCACACTTGCAAAAATTATGTAGAAGTCAATGGCAGATGTCCTGTTGACATTTTGAAGATATCATGATGTGCATTAGGTTTTTTTCAATAATCCAAAGATTTAATGGTTTTTCATAGTAACATGGTTAAATTGGGTAGAAAAAAGACCGTCTATCGAGTTCAATCCCTCTAAATAAAACCCAGCATCCATAGATACACACACACTGACCCCTCCATACACTCACGTAAACTATATATACTCATACACTAACTATAGATTTTATTATAACAATAGCCTTGGCCACTCTTAAAAGCATTAACAGAATCAGCCATCACAACATCATCCAACAGGGAATTCCGCAACTTCACTCCCTCACTGTGAAGAACCTCCTACGTTGCTTCAAATAAAAGTTATTTTCCTCTAGTCTGAAGGGATGGCTTTATGGGTAAAAAGGTCCCCTGCTATTTGTTTATAATGTCCTCTAATGTACTTGTAAAGTGTATTCATATCCCTCTCAAGCATCTTTTTTCCAGAGAAAACCTAAACCTTTACAGTCTGCCCTCATGATTTAAGTCTTCCATCCCTCTAACCAGTTTAGTTGCACATCTCTGCACTTTCTCCAGCTCATTTATATCACTCTAAAGAACTGGAGCCCAAACTGCACTGCATACTCTCGGTGAGGCCTTACCAGGGACCTATAAGGAGACAATATTATGTTTTCATTCCTTGAGTTTATGCCCTTCTTTACAAGACAGAACTTTATTTGCTTTAGTGGCCACATAATGACACAGTGAAATTAGACAACTTATCTACAAAAATCCCTAGATCCTTCTCAGTTAAGGAAACTCCCAACACTCTGCCATTTAGTGTATAACTTGCATTTATATTATTGCTATTATTATTATATTATTATATCTCTCGGCATCTGTTTCTTCTCATTCTGTATCCATTCAGGAGTTGGGTATCAGAAGAATATATCTTATAGGGGGGGGGGTCATTTTGCCTAGAAGATGTATTAGAGCTCACTCAATTAAAATCATCAGCCATCACGTCTCTCTACATGCAGAATTTGTGCAGTTATTATGTTAGATTTTGTTTGTCCTGGAATCAATTATTTGAGTGAGCTCTAATACATCTGCTAGGAAAGGGAGCACCCCCTATAAGGTATATTGGATCTAACTGTCATCTGACACCCAACTGCTGCATGAAGACAGAATGAAGAGAAACAGATTCTGAGAGAGGAATAGTGAACATAAACTTGATTATTTCAGAAGCAATGCAGAATATTTAATTGATTGTATTTAGAAAGTTTCTTATTTCAGTATGAGGAAGCTTATATTAAATTTTCACTTTCACGATTGTTCCCCTTGAATACACCTTCAAAATGGTTTCCTTACACTGATGTCAGACTAACCAGCCTATAGTTTTGAGGCTGAGAATGAGATGCCTTTTTGAATATCAGCACCACATTAGTAATTTGCCAGTCTCTCTGTACAGTGCCAGACCTCAATGAATCCTGAAAAATTAGGTTTGGCAATAATAGAGCCAAGCTCTCAAAGTACCCTGGGTACGATAATCCAAAAAATCTAGTCATTTCCCGCACAAGAAATTTTCGTTAAAATGTATTGATTAATAGAGAGGGAAAGTCTATGCGGATTTGGGGTGGTTTTGGAGTGGTTTTCAAAAAATATCGGATTTTGATAAATAATACCCTTGGTGTGCCACTCCTATTTAAATCCTCTGTAATACTCTTGCATACGCACATGGCAATTACACCTGGCAATGCCAGTGGGTAGGTAGACATATATATCACATTATGTATTAATAAAAATATGTGAATTTGTAAACGAGTTCTAAGTATGTGTATATATGGGATGTTTGTTCTATTTCTGGTTTTTAGTGATTTATTTATCAATGTTTCTAGGCCATATGAATCAAGACAAAAGCCTAATTTGTGTGGTAGTGCAACCATGTGACTTGTGTGCTAAAAATGTTAGGCTGGTAGTATGGTTTTTTGCCACTCGTGCAAAAGAGGCAGCATAATGAATTCTAGAATTAACATAACACTATTAATTGTGTTAAGTTTACAGTGAAATCAAGCTATGGTTTTTTGAATGGTAGGATTACTTTTAAAAGTATTTTGACTTAGCTATATGTGATTGTTTTAAATGTTAATATTTACAGTTAAGGAGTTCCTATGGTAATTTGTCCAGCAGCCCTCTCATAAATGAAGTCAGTGTTGATAATCATGCCAACATTCTTTGCATATGTTTTGACTTTTTTGGATTATAAATGTTGCACAACCAAAATCATTGGCAACAAAAGTGGAAAGTAAGTCCATATGTAGAATGGAGTCTGTTAGAATCTTTTGCAAATGCTTTTGATTTAACTCTTTTGGGTGTCAGGGAAATAATAGATATGCACTGGGGATCATATGGAGGGGTTGACTTGAATTGGACTTGAATTTTATTTCAACTCAAATTCGCAGTTATGCAAGAAAAAATAAATAAATAATTTAAATAATAGAATTTTTTGAAGGAACAAAATCCTGCAATAAAATACAGATTTCTTTTAAATATAATTTGGCACTGATATTGTTTCCATGATCAGTTTCATATCCAACCAGTATTAATAAGGACTTCTGTAGTCAATAAAAATTATTCAATATATACAAACTGGCATATAGCAATTAAACCAGAAATATTAGTTGATGTAGTATTTTCAGTACTATCCACTGTATATAAACACATATGTGATTTAAAGGAGAAGTAAACCTAAAAAGGAACATGGTAAGAAATGCTGTATTTTACATTCAGAACTTTGTACTAACAGAAATAACAATAATGATTCAGAATGCACTCTTTAATGAGCTGCTATGTTATTGTGAATATATATTTAGATCTTTATATTATGTATTTATGTAGGGGATCAGATAAGTCCTTCCCCTGTTTTTCTGTCTGTGACATCATCCAGCCCGGTTACAGGCTGGAGAGCCATCCAATGGCTGGGAGCCTCAGTGCATCCCTGGGAGAGGAGGAGGACCCTGGGGAGTGCCTGACTTTAGAGACAAATGCACAGGGTTAGAGACAGAGCTCATAAAAGGAGCCCCTGCTGCAGCAGCCAGATCTGAGTTTCAGCCTAGAATGAAAGTTTGCCCTGCCCAGCAGTTGGATGGCAGTTGCAAACCTTGTGTGTCCCTGGTGTGAGGACAGGTGTTTCTTGTGAGCCTGCCACATGGGAGCTACAGCCTATCTCCTAAAGGAGAGGTACATTAGGACAAGTAGCGCTACCTGGTGAATAAAGAGCTCTGTGAGCTCCAGATTGGAGAGAAACTGTGCTAGTTACTAGACAGAACCACATTTTCCTAGTGTTAGCCTACTCTTTTCTTTATTCTTTATACTGTATAAGGTTTCTCTTGGTTTACTGCAAACTGTGTGTTTTATTTTCCTAGTGGAATTCCCCTCAGACGTGATCCTCAGTGCCCACTAGTTTTCAGTATCTTTCATTTGAAATGAGAACTCAGGGTCCTGGTTTGCAAGGGGTTAATCGATATTTAAAAGAAAGTGTAACCAAGATAGGGTTATATGGTATATTGAAAGTACTTTATGTCCCTAAGATTAGGCAACTGACAGCAGCCCAGATAAAGAATGATGGAGATGGGGTTCTACTGGGGACATCATCAGAAGATAAAATATTCACTGATAAAAGGCTATGGTCATCTTAGACTGGTAAAGAAACCCAAAATATGATGTTTTGTAATTGTAGCCTACTTCTTTGTCAAGCTTTAGTTCTCCTTTAATGCTGAAAACATTATAAATCAATGCACTATATGCTAAATTAATGTAGGTAGAGAGGAAGTGACCCAGGCAGGCAAACAATAAATTCTCTGCGCAGTTTCCAATAACCAAGTTCTATTCTGATTGTTAAGTCTTTGGAGAGCTGTAAGAAGGTCTGTATAATATTAAATGTAAAAAATGAAGTAGAATGTATACAATAAGCAAGCAACATTTCTAGAGATCCTTTCACAGAGTATAGTTTAAAAAAAAAAGTATTATATGTTTTCCTTCAAATAAGTAACTGATCTTTTAAGTGTCTAATTATAAAAGAAAAGTATAATATATAGGAGGGAGTTGCTACTTTATATATACAGTTTATATTGAGTGTGTGTATAGATTCCTGGTGAGTGCGGTACTGTCACTTTATTTAGTCTTATTACCAACACCAGGGTAAGTTGCTATATATATACATATACTTTCATAATTTCATAAACTGTAACATTTCATCATAAAATTCAAAAGATTTTGCTATATCCACTAGGGAAAGTCATCATAACAGGCATTGATTTGTTTTTGGCCAATGCAGTAGATGCTTTTATTTTTCAATGGTATTCTTTGTCCTTTAATCTCAGTCCTTTATTAACAGCACTGTCTGAAGCCTTAAAAGACTTGGCATACAAAAACTGGCAAAGATATATATGAATAGCTTCATGTGATGTTACATCACTTTACCCAAGTATACAAATGTCATTAAGCTACTTACACAAAGAAGAAATTATTACACTGAATTAAGTACATCAAAGGGTTATACATTACTAAGGTTGCAATAATTAGTTTAATAATCCATTCAATAAGAAGGATACAATGATGATACAGTAATACGAAGGGATGTACCGAATTCTTGAAAATTAGTTTGGTCTGAGATTTAATGGGGAACCTCATAAAAATACAAAATTTAGTTCTAAGCAACTTAAAAGTATACATTAGTTTATGAATATGAAATGTAATACCAGTGATATGCAGGCTGGCCCGATACTTCAGGGGCCTGTGGATCGGTCGGGTTCGGGGCAACACATGCGCAAAAGATGTGTTCAGACCTAGCTCTTCCTGCCGCCCTTCGACCATAATGTGTGCCACTTTTGGCAACGTCTATTTATAGGCACATGTCTGCCCCATGACATCAGAGATGGGGGCTGATTGAGCGCAATTTGTCAACCCGCAAATCACTACTGGCTACTTAAGAACCAGAGAACAGAACACAATAACAAACACTGCTTTTAACTGCAATAGCACTTGCAATTAACTGAAAATGTTAACTGAACATGCTGGAATGTGAGATAAAAAACATTGCGATTTTGCTTTGTCACTGCAAATATGGTTGTAAATGACTCCAGTTGTGTAATAATAAATAAGCAAATATATAATAATATAATATTTAAAAAAAATAATTAAAGGATAAAGCCATTGATATTCTGTAAGCCCAGACCACTGCTTATGTCCTTGTACCTTTAAATTTGGAGCTTGTGAATAAGTAATGCTTGTCACTGAAATATATTTTTTTGGGAGGGGGGGGGGTCTGTTTGGACCCCATGCCAATGTTTTTGTATGCTCAACGTAATACCCATTCATTTATCACAGTTCAGGTTTCTAATATATTACTCTTAGATGTCAAAGTTTCCAGTTGTGAACTATGGTTGGCCCTTTGGTAACCTGTACTACTGTACGTAGAATCATTTATGGCCTGTTTGGTGGACTAAATATGATGACACTTAAAATGTAATGTAGAATTAGTTACTGGGTTTTTATGGAAAAAGACATCTGGACTTGTTAATTGTGATATTTATAAAATATACTGAAGTGAAGTTAAAGCTGTATGTCAATCTGATGTTGTAATCATATTTAAAAAAAAAAAAACATTAAGTTTATCTGTTGTACCATCCAAAAGAGTAAAGGAATAATCTGTGTAATGATACCAGCATTGCATTTTCATTATCTAATTTCCACTATCCACTGAACACAATGTCCATTGCATTGTAGGTAACACCTGTCATTAAAGACAAAATAATTGTGTGTCAACAAAATTCTCCATAATCACCTAAGAACTATTTGCTGTTGTCAGGACTTACCCTGGTGGTCTAGTGGGCAGCGGGGTCCACCGCCGCTCCTTATGCGTGGATGCCCGCTGCGCAGCTCCTCCTTCCATCCTGTTGCCGGTTTCCTCTAAGGCGCGCGCCACGCACTCTTGTTTCTTAAAGGCTCAGTGACGCTGGCGTGTGACGTCAGCGCGCAATGGTGCCAAATTCAAACAGTTAAAAGGGGAATTCAGTATTCAGCTTATTGCCCGTTGTTAGGTTCAATTAGCTTGTTCCTGGGTGTTTTTGCTGAGTGATTCCTGTTTGATCTACTGTGTTTGACCCTTGCCTGCCTGCTTACTACTCTGACCTCTCCAATCCTGACCTTGCCTGCCTGCTTACTACTCTGACCTCTCCAATCCTGACCTTGCCTGCCTGCTTACTACTCTGACCTCTCCAATCCTTACCTTACCTGCCTGCTTACTACTCTGACCTCTCCAATCATGACCTTGCTTGCCAGAAACTACGTCGATCTCTCCAATCCTGAAACCTTGGCCTGTCCTCCGACTATTCTACGATCTCTAATCCTGATTCTGGCCTGTCTGACTATTCTATCTGCTTGTGCTGGCCCGGCCTGCCTGTTCCTGGTGGCTTCCTGTCTTCTAGCATCCTTGTAAACAGTCGTGCCCCATTGCCTGCCAGAACTTACGCCTTGCATCTCTCGTTAAGTCCAGGTGGCATCTGAGTAAGCCGAGGGCTCCTCCCGAGGCCAAAGGTGGTCACTTAACTGGTGAAGTATGAGCCGAGACCAGGGTGCTTGGCATCTGTTCTGGTGTTGAGTGCCGACCGTGTCAGTACAATGGGCCCATGAGACGGAAGAAAATGGAAGAAGCTCCCGTTATTCCGCAAACTACTGAACTGTTGTTTTCGACCCTCCTCCAGCGCCTTGATGAACAAGAGGGGAAGAACTTTATTATTCAAGGTCTGTGGTCTCTTTCCGAGAGGTTGGATGCACAGCAATCTGAGATTCCTGAGGGGTCTGTTCCGTCAGTTACTTCAGGTAATAGAGGTTTTTCCCATGACCCAAAAATCCCCTTTCCTGATAAGTTTAGTGGGGATAGGAGTATATTTTTTGTTTTTCAAGAGACATGTAAGTTATACCTCAGTTTTTTCCCTCACAACTTCCCTACTGGTGAGGATGAAGTAAGGTTCGTTATGACCTTACTACAAGGTGACCCACAAGTTTGGGCACTAAGATTACCCCTCTCTGACCCTGCCCGTTTATCCCTAGAAGCATTTTTTGATACCATGGCCATGTTATACGATGACCCGGATCGTGCTAGTTCTGCCGATTCCGCTATTCGTAAACTCCGTCAAGCGAAAAGAATTATTGAGGAGTATTGTACAGAATTCCGCCGCTGGTCAGTTGAGACAGGGTGGAATGATACAGCTCTTCGTAGTCAATTCCGGGTGGATCTTTCTAGCTCTGTCAAAAATAGCCTGGTTAATTACCCTGCTTCATCCACTTTGGATGACCTCATGAGGTTAGCCATCCAAATTGATAGGAGGCAAAGGGAAAGACGAGCTGAGGGGGATACTGATTTCCCTACTACATGTAATGACGAGTCGTCAACTCCCTCCCTTCCTAACCCTCAGGGAGAACCCATGCAATTTGGGGCTACACGCTTGTCTCCAGAGGAAAGGGCCCGTAGGCAATCCCTGGGTCTATGCATGTATTGTGGGGATAAGGGGCATTTTCTTAAAAATTGTCCCAAGAGGCCTGGAAATTCTCGAAAGCTGTGTGGAGAAGGGAAGCTCCATTTGGGTAGAGAAATTTCCTCTCCCCAATTCGCCTCAAAAAACTAAGTACCTGTAGTTTTATACTGGCCTGGGGGTTCAGTTACAGTTTCGGCCTTGGCGGATTCTGGGGCTGGGGGAAATTTTTTAGATGCTGCCTTCGCAGAAAGGTATAATATTCCCCTTGTTCCCCTCACACCTCCTATGAGGATTTCTGCTAGTGATAAAAGCCCACTGGGGTCAGGTTTGGTAACCCAAAAATCCAAGGCATTATGCATGTGTGTGAACAATATGCATTGAGAAAAATTAGCTTTTCACGTTCTCGATGGTTCCTCGTCCCCTTTAATTCTGAGGTTACCATGGCTACAGGTACACAACCCTCACATTGACTGGGTAACTGGGGAGGTAATTCAGTGTGGTTCCAAGTGCCAAGATTCATGTCTAGCTTCCACTCTAATGGTAGCAGATACTTCCTTAGAGAAACTCCCTTCTGTTGAGCATAGCTCTAAGTCTCGTTCTGGGGTATGTAGTTCCTTATCGGCAGTTAAATCCGCTCAAAGAAGAGCAGTAGATAAGTCCCATAGGGAAGTATCCATATTTCAGGTTGGGGACTTGGTTTGGCTATCCACAGGGAATATTAAGCTTAAAATTCCAGCTCTTAAGCAGGGGCCCAAAGTTATAGGTTCATACCCTATTGTGGAAATTGTGAACCCAACCTCTGTCCGCCTTGAGTTACCCGAGATATTTCTGTTATCTAACCTGTTTCATGTTTCTGTTTTAAAACCAGCCATACAGGTCCACCAACAATCATGTCCTACTCCAGTGTTGGTGAAAAGTCTGGTCAAGTCTGATGCCAGGGTAGACCACCTTAGGAGACAGTCCCATCCCAAGTCTCCTGGTAAGCTTGAGGGTCCAGTGGCCCCTCCTAGAGGGGGGGGGTAATTTCAGGACTTACCCTGGTGGTCTAGTGGGCAGCGTGGTCCACCGCCGCTCCTTTGGCGTGGACGCCCACTGCGCAGCTCCTCCTTCCTTCCTGTTGCCGGTTTCCTCTAAGGCGCGCTCCGCGCACTCTTGTTTCTTACTACTCTGACCTCTCCAATCCTGACCTTGCCTGCCAGAAACTACGTTGATCTCTCCAATCCTGAAACCTTGGCCTGTCCTCCGACTATTCTACGATCTCTAATCCTGATTCTGGCCTGTCTGACTTTTCCTGGTGGCTTCCTATCTTCCAGCATCCTTGTAAACAGTCATACCCCATTGCCTGCCAGAATTTACGCCTTGCATCTCTCGTTAAATCCAGGTGGCATCTGAGTAAGCCGAGGGCTCCTCCCGAAGCCAAAGGCGGTCACTTAACTGGTGAAGTACGAGCCGAGACCAGGGTGCTTGGCATCTGTTCTGGTGTTGGGTGCTGACCGTGACAGCTGTATAATAAGATTCAAATAAACTCTTATTTTCAAGAGTAGAATGGTCAGCTAAAAAAAGAGACGCGTGCAATGTATATAGGTACAGAGTGCTGTGCTATTACTAGTTAACAACCAAGAAGAAGGCATTATTGTGTAATTAGCCAGTATTGCTGCATGCAAAACCCTTTCCAGGTGGTGGTTACAATTAATCCAAGGGTATTTTCAGGTGCTTTTCCACCCGTAGATGAGGAGATTTTCTGCAGGTGACAAAGTGTATATCGTTGTCAACATATAAACAGTTAAAATACATGGCTTTATATTAAATAAAGTTAGCAGCCCTGAGTTTTTGGTTTCCATAATGATATTTTAGTATTCTTTTTGAAATATCAATGTGGAGAAATAAAAGTTATCTTTTATCGATAATAATTCTAACTCTGGCAAATATCTATTCATACAAGTTGCAGCAAATGAATAAAAGTCTTGGCAGTGGATTTGCAGAATCATGTAATTTCTCTTCATATTTTCTGTTCAGTTGTCTGTTTTATGGAATCAAACACATAAGAGTATTATGTGTTCTGGTATTGTGTTTGTACATGTTCATACTGTGTGTTATCAAATAGAAAATTTAATGCGGCAGATCAAAGACTTTTGAAGGGACAGTATAGCTGCTTTTCAACTTTTGTCAACTTTTTGCCTGATGTTTTAATTAAGAATTAAAAAAGAAATATATATATATGGTTTTTGTTATTCTCAGTGGGCTGCTGGTTTGTTTGACTCTGCTCATGGGGACTAAGAAGTAAAATCTGACTATTGAAACAATAGGCAAAAGGTATGTATGTTCTTTACAAGCACCAGTCATTGGAGCAATGGTGAAAAAGGGCTATACTGTCCCTTTCAATGAATTTTTCAGTATAAAAATAAAAACTGGGTAAATATATAAGCTGTGCAAAAAAATGTTCAATATAGTTAGCCAGAAATGTAATATATAAAGGCTGGAGTGACTGGATGTCTAACATAATAGTCAGAACACAACTTCCTGCTTTGCAGCTCTCTTGGATTCCACTGATTGGTTACCAGGCAGTTACCAATCAGTGACTTGAGGGGGTGCCACATGGGTCATAACCATTTGCTTTTGAATCTAATTGAACAGTTATTTCCCATGCCCCCCTTAAAGTGACTAGAGAGCTGAAAAGCAGGAAGTTCTGTTATGTCAGACATCCAGTCACTCCAGCCTTTATACATTACTTTTGTGGCTAATTAACTATATTAGAAACATGTTTTATTTTGCACAGCCTATCTATTTACACTGAACTGTTCCTTTAAAGGGAAATGGAACAAAGCAAAAAGAAGGCATTTTTGGTAAAAAGTGACAACAAATAATTTATAGGGCGTTATCTGTTACTTCGTTTTTAAGTTTTTTCCTTTTTTGTGACATATTTAGCAAAACAATATTTAGTTTTTAAACTTTATATAATATGTACATAGGGTATATGCAGGCTTGAAATATCTCCTTTGAAATACATTTTACGTCTTGCTGAAATAAACGTTTCATAAATACTGTGTTTGCTTTTTAAAGAAATTTGATAGACTTCTCATTTTTGTAGACAGTACTTGTATTCCTGGAAGTGTACCAAGCTACAGTGTATGTTATTCCATACAGTCTGACTATATCGCATTTCGATTGTCTATAACTCTCAACTTCCAGGCATGCAATCTTAGAATCATACCATTTTTGGACACATTTCAGAAAACGATTCAACTGTTACTGCTAAAGCATAAATCCACACTTCAAAATATGATTTTGTTTATGCCGTGTCAATTTTCCCAGATGTGACAAATGGGCAGTCTACTTTAAAGGAGGTTAAGTCATCAGGGTCTACAATCTCAAGTGCCACATTACCATGTCAACTTTATAGCATGACATTAAAAGGATGCAGTTTATATATAGAGAAAGACTTCTATCATGTTAAATTTTTTGTCTAACTGCTAGTTGATATATATATATATATATATATATATATATATATATATATATATATATATAGATAGATAGATAGATAGATACAGTTAGGAGCACTCACGGGTATAGTGATAAAGAAGTATCTTTTATTAGAGTGTTACAAACTACCCCACATCAACGCGTTTCGGTTCTCTCTGAACCGTCGTCAGGATGCACCCAGTGGTCATCACATGATACATAAATACAGAAATCCAGTGTAAATTCAGTGTAAAGTGTCATGACATGACAGTGAACATGTTCATCATTTAAGTGTTAGCAACAGCTGCAATACTGATTAGAAAAATCCAGATGTGTGTTAAAATCGTATATAAAAAAATGTGTAAAAATATTAACCACATTATTAAAAAGACAATTGTGGTGTTATGGCTAAGGGAAGAGCTCTAATAGACCTGGGGGAAGCGGGATTCCCCACCCCTTTTGCCATTCAATTATGCCACGGCTGATTTGAATGAACGTTAAGGGCCTCAACACACCACGTAAACGCTATTTGGCCTTGAGAGAGGCTAAACGGCTTCGTGCAGACGTGGTCTTCTTACAGGAGACACACTTCTCCCACTTAAAAACGAATAAAATTTGTTCGAAACTCTACCCCCAGGTCTATTATGCTTCGGGTCAAACCAAAAAAGCGGGAGTGGTTATGTAACAAAAACATAACTTTCTCACCATTGGAGATCATTAGGGATCCTAGAGGGAGATTCTTGATCATTAAGGGCATTCTGGGAGGGGTAGAAATTATCTTAGCGAATGTCTATTGCCCAAATGTTAGTCAGAATAAATATCTCGAGAAGGTGTTAGCAAAATTGAATTTTGCCTCGGCTATACCGCTGATTTTGGCAGGGGATTTCAATATGTCCTGGTCGGCAATTAGGGATAGGACTAAATCCACAATCCCGGCAGAACATTTGGCCAAGACTTTTCGGAAACAGATTAGGTCCCAGAAACTGTACGACCCCTGGCGTATCCAACATCCAGTAGATAAAACTTATACGTTCTACTCTACTCATAAAGCCGTGATTCGGGGTGAGTTCATAGCCCAAGCCACTAATCATAAAAAGACCGCTACGACCGATACGGCCAAGAGAATAGAATTACTAGCAGCCCTGAAACGTGCTGAGACACAATTGTACAAAAGGCCCAACATCCCATTGCTAACTAAAGTTGTAAACTATAGAAATCAAATTAAACAATTGGACATAGCCCACGTGGAAAAATTGATGTCTTGGACTAAACACACATATTACGAGTTTGGGAATAAGGCCCACACACTACTGGCCAAGAAACTGAAAAATCAGCAGTTGGCGAGGGGCATAATGTCTATTAGAAACAAACAGGGCCAACTGGAATATACCACAGAAAAGATAACTGACACCATTTATCAATACTATAAATCATTATACAACCTAGATCCCCACTCACGGGAAAATTTGACTCAGCTCAGGGAGACGCTTAAAAGAAAGATCAGTAAATGGCTTCCGCAAAATACGCTACCTTCTCTACAGGATAGGGATATCTCACCCCTTAACAGAGTAATTACCGACACCGAAATAGCGCAAATTATCAAAGATGCCACTGGGAAAAAAACACCTGGACCAGATGGTTTTTCTTATGGTTATTATAAAACATTCAAGGATATCCTTCTCCCTCATCTGCAGGACTTATACAATGGTTTCCTGGCTGGTGACAGCATTCCCAAATCTATGGCTCTTTCTCATATTACTTTAATCCCCAAACCGGGGAAGGATCCCCTTGAATACCCCAACTATAGGCCGATATCTTTAATTAATGTAGATTTAAAAATCTTTAGCAAAATACTGGCCTATAGATTGGCCCCCCTTATGCCCCGACTTATAGATGAAGATCAGGTGGGCTTCATACTGACACGACAGGCAGGGGACAATACCAGGAGGACTATTGACCTAGTAGACATTGTCAACAATGAACCCCAACCAACTCTACTTCTAAGTCTTGATGCCGAAAAGGCCTTCGACCGTCTTGATTGGAACTACATGATTTCTCTATTGGAACTTATGGGCTTTGGTGGGAGTTTCCTCAGGGCGGTCGAAGCCTTATATAATGTACCCACAGCTGCAGTAAAAGTGAATGGCTCCTTATCTAAGGAATTTCAGATTACCAACGGGACCCGACAGGGTTGCCCCCTTTCGCCTCTTCTATATGCCTTGTGCATAGAGCCCTTGGCTTTGGCTATAAGGACTAACCCTGATATTAAGGGAATTCAATTTCACCAAAAAACATTCAAATTGTCCCTCTTTGCGGACGATGTCCTCTTAACGTTGACACAGCCATACACTTCACTCCCAAATCTCCATAAAACACTTCAGGAATATGTTATTCTTTCCAGTTATCAGATAAATTCACATAAAACAGAAGCTCTGCCGCTCCATTTCCCTCCCCTTATGTTAAAAACACTCCAATTAAATTTTAATTATGCTTGGAAACTAGACTCTATTAAGTACTTGGGTATTAATATTACAAAAACATATGAGGGTTTATATGTAAGCAACTTTCCCCCCTTACTGCAACAACTCAGGAGAGATCTTGACAAATGGAACCAGGGAACACTGTCTTGGTTTGGGAGGCTGGCCACGATAAAGATGAATGTGATGCCGCGATTGTTATATTTATTCGAGACGCTTCCCATACCAATACCCAATGCTGTATTGAACTGTATCCAATCTATGTTCACCAAATTTATTTGGGCCTCTCGTAAGCCTAGGATAGCCAAGGGGGTATTATTAAAACATACAGCACAAGGGGGTCTCTCAGTCCCGGATGTTAGGAATTACTACAGGGCCTGCCAGCTTCGGCAGATAGTTCATTGACGGCACTGAACCCTCCAAATAAATGGACAGAATTAGAAGGTTTAGCGGTGCATCCCCTTCATTTAACTAACCTAATATGGGGTTCTGACCAGAAAATACAAAGAGTCTCGCGCTCGTTACACACAATAGATTTCACGAGAAAAATATGGAAAGTGGTCCAATCACAACATGCTCTGCAATCTGTAACCTCCCCACTGCGTGGTATACTTGGGAACCCGGGATTCTTGCCCGCCCAGAACTCAGACTTTAAAGGTATTTGGGACCATCCGAAAGTTTTTTTTATATAGTATCTGGGATGTTGCTAAGCGCAAACCTCTTGGCCTAATGACTTTACAAACTAAAGCAGATGGCACGACTATCCCACTTTACCAATACTTACAAGTTTCCCATTACTTGAGGTCCCAAATGAAAATGTCCTCTGCAGTAGGTTTGACACCATTTGAGCAAATCTGTCGGAACGGTCCAGGACAAAAGAAAGTTATTTCTAATATTTATGGGATGTTGATAAGTCTCCCTACGACAGATTTCCCCAAACATGATTACATGACATACTGGGAAAACATATTCCCTGCAGATGTGAGTCTCACCACTTGGGAAGCTATTTGGGACAATGTGAAAAAATCTTCTATTTGTGTCCAATACAAGGAGAACATATATAAAATTCTGTTCAAATGGTATTATACCCCAGAGAAGCTCCATAAAATGTATCCCACAACATCAGATAGATGCTGGCGGAATTGTGGGCAATTAGGTTCTCTGCCACACATACTCTGGGATTGCCCCGTAATTACCCCCTATTGGGAGGAGGTGCGGGAGCTTCTCCGGAAGGTCCTTCAGGTGACTGTAAGGAAGGACCCTTGGACATTTCTCTTAGGGAAACCCGATACTACATTTATTAAGCCAGTCAGGAGGTTGATGAATCACATTCTGTCTGCAGCTAGGAGATTGCTCTGCCAGAAATGGAAACAACCCAACAAACCCACGATGGGGGAATTACAGAATAAGATTGTGGAAATAAAGCGTATGGAGTACCTTTCGGCACTCAGTAATACTTCAATGCCCACATATACCGAGACATGGAGTTCCTGGGTCTCCTGCTTCCCTGTAAATTGACCCACACTGTATCTGACACGACAGTGACCACCTGCCCCTCCTCTTAGATATGATATTGGAATACCGTCCTAAGCCTGCATATATGATTTTCTTTGTCTTTTTTTTTCTTTTTCTTTCTTCTATTTCTCTTTATGTTATATCAGTTTGTATACTGCACTCGACAAGGTTATAACTGTATTGTGCGCAGTATTCTCATGATTGTACCTTGTGATTTTTATTACCTGCTATTTTATCACTGAGAAATATTGTTACGGATACTTGCTGATAACTGTTGTTCAAAACATTGAAAATAAAGTGTTTCAAAAAAAAAAAGACAATTGTAAAGTGCATAATTGTGAACCATCAGGACGTTATAAACATACAAAAGTTTGTGCAAATAACAAATCTAACAAACTGGGTTATCATAGATGCCATTCGAATACAGCTCCAAACGGGAAGTATTTTAAAGGTTAGAAAGCCAACCGTGACAAAGTTTGATTGCAAATAATTGCTGTGTTTAAAACACCACCTCCCCGATAGTGTAAGGTTCTATTGAAATATGGGTCTATCCAAGTCCACATATACTGTATATCAAGCATAGTTTCCAATGTACTGTATGTCAAAATACTTGGACACTTTCATCCCTTTATTGCATCTACATGTCGCAATGAATCTGTCAAATAGTACCTTTCACATGTATTTATGCTGCCTATATGATAACGAAAATCTTTGTTGTCTAGGGGCAATATTAGTCCATTATTATAATAATTGTTTAACTTGCTTGCTCAAATAGTCCTATTACTAAGGTCATCCTAGAAACCCAGTTTATAGTTAAAAAACTCAAGTGCAATCTACATAAGTGTTAAAAATTTTTCCAGAATAATGTAACAATATGTCACCATTTCCATTGCACACTTATCCTGTAGAACAATCTCCTGTCCTTAACCCATAGAGAGTCAGAAAAAGTCAAAAAAGTGTTGTGCTGACAGTCTTCTCGAGGATGTACAGCACTGATTAGATCTGTAAAAAGGATGGACAAATATATCATTTAAATAAAGCAAGACAATGAATACATCTCATTGAGGCCCCTGGGGGCCACTGTGTCCAGAGTCCGGATCCACTTAGCCTCTTTTTGCAGTAATATTCTCCCCCTGTCACCTCCACGTTTAAGTGGAGGGACATGGTCAATTAATACACATCGAATAGAGGGGAGCGAGTGTCCAAAGCTTACACAGTGTCTGGCAAGTGGGGTATCCGCTCTACCAGAAGTCAGGGCAATACGTATAGTGGATCTGTGATTGTTCATGCGGATCCGAAATGTTGTAGTCCATTTCCCAACATAATGTAAGCCGCATGGGCAAATAATGCAGTACACCACAAATTCAGACAGGCAGGTTAACCTATGCCTAATTTCGTATCTCCTGCCACTATGTGGATGGGAAAAATGAGAACCCGTTAGCAGAAACCCGCATGTAATGCATCCACTACACCTAAAGCAACCCATCTTGTTGAATTTCAACCAGGACTGTGATAGAGTAGTTTCCCGTTCAATCTGCAAATCTGTGACCATCAGTATGTCACGCAAGGCCCGACCTTTACGATAAGTGCACCTCGGCGGTTTCGCTTTAGTGAATGGTAAGTTATTGTCCATTTGTAGTATGGGCCAATTTTTTCTGATAGCTGTACCTACGTGTTTGCTTACAGGCGAAAAATTAGAAACAAAAGTTAAGGTATCTTCCTTATCCGGTTCTCCTGGAGTCGTTCTAGGTGTGCCTGTATTCTCTTTTGTTAATGCTTTTTCCAGTTCACTGTCCAGAAATTCTCTTTGATAGCTGCGCTGTAGAAATCTCTCACGCATCTCATACGCCTGTCGCTTTGCCAGCCCAATATCAGAATTGTTCCAAAAAACTCTAAGGAACTGTGTGTATGGTATTGATCTCAAAATAGAGGGCGGATGAAAACTGTGCGCATGCAAAACCGTATTTCTGTCAGTATCTTTACGGTATAATGTAGTACCCACACCATTAGATGTACGAAAGATTCGAATATCTAGAAAATCTACTGTATCACGGTCAAAAGTTAATGTAAATTTGACTGGAGTGGTTAGGGCATTCAACTCGGCAACAAATGTTTGGAGTCCGACGTGGCCCCCCCGCCAAATCAGAAACACATCATCGATATACCTCTTGTATAAAAATAATTGATCAGAATACTTAGAGAAGATGTGCTTCTTTTAAAAAAAATCCATAAATAAATTTGCATAGGAGGGGGCCACGTTGGACCCCATTGCCGTGCCCGTCAATTGTAAATAAAACTTATTTTCGAAACGAAAATAGTTCCGAGTGAGTACCATTTCCAATAAAGAGCAAAGAAATTCAACCGGTGGATCCCCAGTATATCCATTTATCAAAGCCGTCCTGCATGCTGAGACCCCCTGATCAAGTGGTATGATGGTATATAAACTGGACACATCAAGTGTGGCAAAAATAGTATCGTCTGGAAGTGGGCCTAATGTAGTAAGAATTTGAAGGATAGCCGGGGTGTCAGCTATGTAGGAGGGCATCTCTAAACAAAGTGGCTGTAAAAATGTGTCCAAATAACAAGCAATATTGGATAGTAGAGACCCAAGTGCAGAAATAATAGGACGGCCTGGGGGTGTGGTGGTAGATTTGTGAATTTTCGGCAACGTGTATATGATTGGGCATCTGGGAAACTCCACAGAAAGATATTGACAACATTTTTCACTGATCCACCCTGTCGCTACAGCTGTATTAAGGTGAGAATCTATTTCTTTTTTAAACTTCCCAGTTGGATCCCCTTGTAATTGCATGTATGTATGTTTCTCAGAAAGTTGTCCAAGTAATTCATTTCTATAAAATGAGCGGTCTAGTAAAACTATAGAACCGCCTTTATCGGCCGACCGAATGATTAATTCAAGATCCTTCTTGAGGGTCTGTATAGCGTCCCTCTCAGTTTTGCTCAAGTTCGAATAAAACTTATCCTGTTTGGACGTAATATTTTTAAAGTCTCTCTGCACTATACCACAATAAGTTTTTACTGAGGTCGGTGTGTTGGGGGGTTCAAACTTGCTGGCAGGGCGAAATCTCTCCATCTGAGTATCAGGTCTGTCCTTATAGTAGTCCTTTAGTTTCAATTTTCTTTGAAAAAAAGTTAAATTCATCAGTCCGTTGAACCGGAACAAATGATAAACCCCTACTCAGTAGAGAGACCTCACCCTGTGTCAGCATATGTTTGCTAAGGTTGAATATTACATGTTCATCTTTCTCGGTGGTCTCCCTCGGCGGTTTGTACCCCCCTCTCCTGGTATGTTTCCTTTTCCTTTGGCATCCCCTAAAAAATGAGTGCGAGTTACAACCCCACTGGGGGTGTTCTCTTGAGAGGCACATACCGCCGGCTCTTTCTGTGTATCAATGTCCGAAGAGGGTGAATCACCAGAGCTATCTACCGTGGAGAAATTTCTCCTGTGTGTTCTCCGTCTGGACCACCTCTCAGTATCGTGCTTCCCTATTAGCCACCCATAAACTCGACGATCCCTATAATCTGCGTCTACCTTGATAACTTTGGTTTGTTTAAATGCAATTAATTCCTGTCGATATTTCTCAATGCTAGTTTCTAATTTAGCCTTCCAATTCGTGGACTGGTCAGCCACCATTAAAGGTATAGCAGTCAATTCCAATTCACCAATTTCAGCTCGTATCTTTTTGAGTTCTTTCCCAGACTGTTCAACCACTAGCAACATGAGATCCAAGGAGCATTTATTCAAAATGCCGCACCAGCGGCTGCAAAATTCAGGGCTGGCACGACCAATAGTAGGTATATTACGAATTCTAAAACCCCTTGGAATCTTACGTTGCCTATAGTAATCAGAGAGATATAAACCATGCAGATAAAAATCAACCTCCCTCTTTTTGAGACCATTCAACTGATTAAATAAATCTTTGGGCAACTTACCCACCCTCTCAGTGGCAGTCGAATCCGTAAAGAGTATGCGAGTCACATCTTCTTGTGTGAATGTAAATTCACCGGTGGTATCGACATCGAAAGAAGAGGCTCTTGCTTCTTCATCCATTGGCTTGCTTTGCAGAATAACTCAGTGCTATATTAACACTTGTGAGTAAAAAGATGTATATAATGTTAGCAGAGTACAGGCACAATTAAGAACATTAAAGCAGGTTGTAACAAAGATTTTCGTTATCATATAGGCAGCATAAATACATGTGAAAGGTACTATTTGACAGATTCATTGCGACATGTAGATGCAATAAAGGGATGAAAGTGTCCAAGTATTTTGACATACAGTACATTGGGAACTATGCTTGATATACAGTATATGTGGACTTGGATAGACCCATATTTCAATAGAACCTTACACTATCGGGGAGGTGGTGTTTTAAACACAGCAATTATTTGCAATCAAACTTTGTCACGGTTGGCTTTCTAACCTTTAAAATACTTCCCGTTTGGAGCTGTATTCGAATGGCATCTATGATAACCCAGTTTGTTAGATTTGTTATTTGCACAAACTTTTGTATGTTTATAACGTCCTGATGGTTCACAATTATGCACTTTACAATTGTCTTTTTAATAATGTGGTTAATATTTTTACACATTTTTTTATATACGATTTTAACACACATCTGGATTTTTCTAATCAGTATTGCAGCTGTTGCTAACACTTAAATGATGAACATGTTCACTGTCATGAATATTTAATTGACACTTTACACTGATTGGTGGATTTCTGTATTTATGTATCATGTGATGACCACTGGGTGCATCCTGACGACGGTTCAGAGAGAACCGAAACGCGTTGATGTGGGGTAGTTTGTAACACTCCAATAAAAGATACTTCTTTATCACTATACCCGTGATTGCTCCTAACTGTATCTATTTGCTTCCCTCTGAGGAGCACCCGGGATTTGATCAATTGAGGGTGAGTGCCGGTGAATCATATGACTATATATATATATATATATATATATATATATATATATATATATATATATATATATATATATATATATATATATATATATATATATATATATATATATATATATATGGATTTATATATATATATATATGGATTTATATATATATATATATATATATATATATATATATATATATATATATATATATATATATATATATATATATATATATATACTGTGTATATAAATGCTGTGATACTATGTATAGGCCTCTGAATCCGGCTTGTTGCTATGCGCCTATGAGGTGAATGAGCCAGCGCGTGCTCACCGGGAAGGGGTGACGTGGTGGTTCAGTGCTCATGTGCGCTCACGTAGGCGTGCATGCGTGCGCTCATGTAGTGGCGTTCGGCAGAGGGGCGATGTGGCTGGCTGGGTTGCCTGGGGCGCCCAGCTGGCCTGGCCCGGCCCTGCAGAGAAATAATGTGATGATCACTTAAAAGTAATGTTATCCTTGCCCTATCACTTGTAGTAAGAACACAGATAAATGGTGCATAAATAAGTGGTAAGTTGGCAGTCCAATGTAAAAAAAACTGTGATATATAAACAGTGTCGGACTGGCCCATAGGTATACCAGGAAAACTCCCGGTGGGCCCAGGTGTCCGTGGGCCCTCATGCTGCTAAACATTTGGCCTATTTCATGTCATTCCTTATTTATTTGAGAACAAAGAGGCTAAATAGATGGAATAATAGATTATAGTATGTATAGAAAAGAGACTAGGAGACTAGAGGTTGAGTGAGGAGAGGAAGAATAATAGCACTGAGAGTGGGCCCCTGGTCTAAGATTAATTGGTGGGCCACTGGTCTAAGGTTTTTGGGTCGGCCCCTGGTGTCCCAGTCCGACACTGTATATAAATAACAATATAATTTATGTTTTAAATCAGATGACTTCACCTTCTCCCATGAACAGTGAACTGTCTTGAAACCCAAGCATGTCATGCAAAGAATGAAACAATGTAGGAGTGAGAATATGGTTTCACAAGAAACATAATAAAAGTAGAATGTAGCCCTTCTATGAATACAGTAGGGGTGATACTGCTGGCCAGGTGGCCTGGGGCAGCCGGCCTGGCCCTGAGTGTCATGCAAGAACATACAGTAAGTAGAATTAAACAATCACCAGAATTTAACTGAACTACACCAAAAAGGGATATAAGGTTAGTTTACACGTTACTGCTTCATAATAAATATATATATAATTATATATTATGAGCCACAAATGACAAATGTTTTCAAAATTATTGAATAATTTAATTTCTGTCCTAGACAAGAGAATTTTATTTCTAATGAATTTGTAAATCCGCTACATTTAACCACTGAATACCTGTAAATAGCCCACACATCATCATCATTTTCATCATCATCATTTATTTATATAGCGCTGTCAAGATACGCAGTGCTTGCAATTCTTTTATAAGTATTTTATATATATTTTGATGATATGAGTGAACGGGGTGTCTTTTTATTTCTGGGACCTGTCCCATAAAACGTCTATGCCTGTTAAGTATTTAAAACACAAAAATCTCAGCTGTCAATCATGTACTATGGGGCAGATTTATCAAGGGTCGAATTTCGAAGTACAAAAAACTTTGAATTCGAAGTTTTTTCAACAAATTTGGCAATCCTGCGATCGAAGGAAAATCGTTCACGAACAATTTCAGTGATCGAACTAAGGATTTTCCTTCAACCTCTAAAGACTTAGAAAATGGTTGTAGAAGGTCCCCATAGGCTAACATAGCACTTCGGCAGGTTTAATTTGGCGAAGTATTCAAGTTGACGTTTTTTTAAAGAGACAGTACTTCGATTATCGAATGGTCGAATATTCGAACGATTTTTACTTTGAATCAAAGTCGAAGTAAATTCGAAGTCGTAGTATCCTATTCGATGGTCAAAGTATCCAAAAAATTACTTAGAAATTTGAACTTTTTGGACTTCGAAAATTCACTCGAACATTAGTAAATCTGCCCCCAAGTTTTGGACTGCGGTATCTGAAATGCAGTACCTGTAACATGCCTGCTATTGTGAAATCTATCTGGATGTCATTGTATACTGCTTTTCTGTTAATTAGCAACAGTGGTTATATTTTATTAACTTACTCACAAAATAAATTCTGGGCCTCTTTATCAAATTTTGGTTTGGAAGCCAGAGTTCCCCTTTAAGAAAGAAGAAAACTTTTCTGTTTGTCAGTAAAAATGGATTTTTGAATTCATACCAATATGAATGGATTTAGTCTGATGAAAACCATCTTACAGACCTCCCAAATGACTTTCGTGACTATTTAAAATGTTTACTTGTTTATTTATTTATAAAGAACCATATAATATATGTATCCTGTGTTTTATGGGGAACAATGTAATTTATCATAGTTTAATCTATAGTATGTAGAGACAGTAAATACAAAACATGTGCTACTCTAGGCCAATGCTCAACCCACATCTGCATTTCTTTGAATTCCTTTTTGCAACTATGTTTAGAAAAACAAATAGCAAGCCCCGGTTCTGACTCTGTTTCACCATTGTCTCCATAACATAAAAAATGTAAGATTTAAGAGTAATAGTCCAAAAGGTCAGAATTTCCACGTGCAATAATTATGTAAATGTTCTCTTCCAGTATTAAACTTGGGTATGGATCCAGCAATACTCTGTCAGTGTTCTTTTAGTATAATCCTGAAAATTCCTATTGGGTAGTACTGTTTGAGACAATACTGAACTATTAACAGTAAATTCTCTTTAGGATTAAGCAAAAAAAAAAATGACAAGTAAGTCAAATGAACTAACCCTGGTTTTGTTAACCAACTCATTAACAGGGTAAAGAAAAATAATACCAAGACCAGTCTGGACACATTCATAAATTTAACACCATGTTTCAACATACAGCTATGGGGCTTGTTATCCAGGATGCTCGGGACCTGGGGTTTTCCAGATAACTAATCTTTCCATAATTTGGATCTTCATACCTTAAGTTTACTAGAGAAATGTTAATCAAACCCAAATGGCTGGTTTTGCTTCCAATAAGGATTAATTATATCTTAGTTGGGATCAAGTACAAGGTACTGTTTTTTCATATTCAAAATATGTTTATTGAAATAGAATTGTTGACATAGTTATATAAGAGCGATTGTTACATGTATCACATTGCACCAATAAACATTATTTCAATAATTGCAATAATTCTCATCGTTATACAATTCAAGATAAAGAAATAGAATCCAAGAAAAAGAAAAAATAAGGCAAGGCAATATATCGATATAAAATAACCTAATGTATACAGTAAAACTCTCAGGCTGCAGCAATTCAATGGACACTTATCTCTCCTTTATTTTCTATAAATTGCATCCAGAAGAACCATGTGGCAGCGAATTTCTCATGGGTATTATTTATATATGCTGTCAACTCTTCCATTCGGTAAATCTCACTAACCACTTTGTACCACTCCTCTCTAGTAGGTGGCTTTGGGCTCCTCCAATGTATTGGGATTAGTGACTTTGCTGCCATCAGTAGCTGTAGCAATAGTTTCGTCCTCGAAGGGTCATAAGATCCAATCTGGTGCAACAGCAGTAGGGCCGACGAGGATTTGGGTAGTTGAATTCCAGATATATTTTTACAATCTGACAATATATGTAACCAAAAGAAGTTTAACACCGGACAATTAAGCCAAATATATGATAGAGTTCCCCTATCCATCCTACACCTCCAGCATAAATCGTCTGGAACCAGACCTATTTGCTTCAACCTCACAGGAGTTCTATACCACTGTGATAACAAATTTAAAGGAGTACTCTTGATATTTATTACTGATAGAACAGCGGGATTTAGTTTGGAAGATGTGGTCCCAATCAGAATCATTAAAAGTCATATCCAATTCAGCCTCTCATTGGCTCGCATAAATTGGCCGGTCCTTGCATTTCAAGCTATTTACTAATTTATATAATGTGGGATGTGGGATAACCCCCTCTTTAGCACACAGGGATCCAAAAAAGCAGTTAAATCTCTGACCTCTATTCCTTTTAATTTTAATTTCCTCATCCAATGAGAAAGTTGCCTAAATCTCCATGGGTCTTGCAGGGATCATTGCTCTCTTTACTGTAATACTTCGGATAGTACCCCTGGGTGAGTTGCTAATAGATGTGATAATCTAGGCCTGGTAATACCATTCCAAGTCTGGTTAACCTAGTCCTCCTTTCTGCTTTGTTTTATGGAGTGTTAGAGTCTTCACTCTGCCTCTTTTCCCTCTTTCCCCTCTATTAATATAATCTCTAATCATAATGTTGAAGGTCCTGTTTTATTGTAAAAAATCTGGATTATTTGATTATAATGGAGTTAATGGGAGACAGCCTTACCTTACTTCAGAGCTTTCTGGATAACAGATTCCCGGATAACTGATCCCATATCTGCATAGGAAAGTGACCTTTGATACCTTAATCTAATATGCAAAAATCAAATGTGGGATATTAGTCCTTAAATAAGAATATTCAGGAATTCTCTTTGCAGCATTGTCCTTGTATGTGTCACTATATTTGTAATTTGTAGAAAAAACAGTGATTGTTTTGTTCCAGAAGTTCAGTCATGCATATGCTGATTGGCTAGACTCCCTCAGTTTTACTAGTCCCTTATTATTAGAGAAAAGAGATCCCACCTTACTTTCAGCTAAAGCTTAGTTTAATACTTTTCCAGAATATCTGCATGCTACGAAATTAAATAAGCAGATGATTTTTCTTGAAGAAACAACTGAAATGAAAATACAATACATACAGTATATTACATTAAATGGCTGTTGATATTTATTTTCTCTTAGTTTTCATAAAGAAATACCTAAATATTTTTGTCTTGTAACCTGAGAAATATGGAGCCCAACTGTTTTATCCAGTTCCTTAAAATATTTGAATCTTTATATCTCAGCCTCCCAATAATTTATCAGTCTGTATTGGAGGGTGAGCAATACGGTAGACAAGTGAAGTCCAACTGAACAATGCGTGCATGCAATATTTTCTATGTGCCCCCAAATTTGTTATTGCAGTTTTTGTTCTGCTAGTAGTGATTACTTGATTTTCTGTCTACTAATCCAAATGTCAAGCAAATACGTGTGTGGTATTCGAGAGAGTGATGAGAAGAAATTAATAAACAGTAACAACACTAAAACTATGTAAACAATTAAAAAAAAACTAAAATAAATAAATAACTAAAGAAGTTTACACTAGTGATTGCTGCAGGTCTCTGCCACAAATAGTTGGCAGTGCTGTTTTCATGAGGGGTGGGCAGAGACAGGAACACAGCCTGCTCAATCAGATGCATAACTGGTGATTGACGCAGGCCGCAGTGGGGTGCTTTCCTTATTGCCTACTCTGTCCATGGAGGTGAGGACAAGGCAAGACTGCACCCACTGATGTTGCATTCTGCAAAATTCTGTGAGCTGCAATATGCAACAATATTTTGGGCTATATTAGACCAAGGGGAGTAATGTCCAGTTATAGCAATAGAGCATGGGTTACATTGGACCTTAACACGAAAGGCAGGCTTTGCTAAGTGGAAGTTATGAAGGGGTGGTGTAGTTTAAAAGCAAAGAAAGGATGCCAGGAGGTTCTTGTAGCAAACAACAGAACAAGTTTATTTGTCAGAGAAAAATTATCCACAGGGTTAATACTCACAGATCCACAGAAACAAGGTATTTCAAAAATCAATATGCAAAGACAGCACAATGTGGCACCGTGTGGAAGTAGTCAGGGTAGTTACGGTACACCTCTAGGGTGGAATGCCCAGATGTGGTTCGGATCCCATACTGTGGAATAATCAGGGAGAATATATCTAAAGCCTGATTCCCTATCCAGCTGTGGTCCCTGCACTATAGGCAAACACAGAGCCGAGGGGAGAGCTACTCCTTACTAGAGACCTTGTAGGAGCACAGGCTGCTCATGTTATCTAACCTCACTATATCATTCTCGTAGAGAGTACTATGAAAGGAATTAAACCTGTCTCTAGCAGGCCTCATTCATGGTTGTCCCTGCTCCCTGACTAGAGTCACAGGTCCCTCTAGGGCACAGCTTTATTGGACCTTGTTGTACCCAGGCTCCCTGGAACAAATACAGCTGGTTCAGCAACTTTCAGTGGGCCTCTCGGCTCTCGGCTCCCAGTGGGAGGAGTGCAGACCACGGAGGAAGCTTTAGCGTTCAAGTCCAAGTTGTATCCGAAAAGGGGTCAGGTGTAAACATAGTCAGGATCAGGCAAGAGTTCAAAAGGTAGGCAGAATAAGATCAAGGTGGAGATACAGGCAAGGTCAAAGTCCAAGAAACAGATCAGCATGAATAATAGAACACCCAGGACTGCAATAACAAAATCCTATAATCGGGCATTGAACCCATCTTTTTAACTTGAATTTTCTACCTACGTGGCGGCCGTGAACGCATCGCAGACGGGGGCGGGAGCTCCATCTGGCATTCCTGACAGCAACCAGAAGCCAAAAGAGAAAGGTCCACCCCTAACCAGGCACTATGTTACAGTGTGGCAGGAAGTGGCAATAGGCCAGTAGGCCAATAATATAACTATGTAAATGAAGTAACTAGATATAGGGGCATCTGCCTAGCAACTAGGGAGATAAGTGTAGGGATTTAAAGCCATAGGTGCACATAACCCTATGGGTCCCTACAGATCCAAAAAACAAAGCAAAACAAAACCTACTTCAAAAAGTTTAATGGGTAGTACTTCTTCTTAGGCTAAAGATTCCACTAGATTCCACCATAAATGAATACAGATATGACTTATCATTTCTACTTTTTCCTTCAGTCTTCCTTGGCATCATAACCTTTCCATGCATGAAGTTATTTTGAGGACAAACAATTGTATTGTGTGCAATCTGGGATGAAACACAACAGTAAAACTGAAATTACAAAATAGGACTTGAAAAAGTGAAAGAGGAAACAACAATATTGTTTATTGTATTAGTACCTATCTTTTCCTATATAGTTTTTACTGTTCTTTTTGTTCAAGACTGCACACCATCCATTACATTTAACAAACTGGTAAAAGATGCTCACTGAAAGAGACATACCATTTATAATATCACGTACCAGAGAGGGGAGGCTGATTCATTAAAGGGATACTGTCATGGGAAAAAAGATTTTTTTCAAAATGAATCAGTTAATAGTGCTGCTCCAGCAGAATTCTGCACTGAAATTAATTTCTCAAAAGAGCAAACAGATTTTTTTATATTCAATTTTGAAATCCGACATGGGGCTAGACATATTGTCAATTTCCCAGCTGCCCCAAGTCATGTGACTTGTGCTCTGATAAACTTCAATCACTCTTTACTGCTGTACTGTAAGTTGGAGTGATATCACCCCCTCCCTTTTCCTCCCAGCAGCCAAACAAAATAACAATGGGAAGGTAACCAGATAACAGCTCCCTGACACAAGATAACAGCTGCCTGGTAGATCTAAGAACAGCACTCAATAGTAAAAACCCATGTCCCACTGAGACACATTCAGTTACATTGAGAAGGAAAAACAGCAGCCTGCCAGAAAGTATTTCTCTCCTAAAGTGCAGGCACAAGTCACATGACCAGGGGCAGCTGGGAAATTGACAAAATGTCTAGCCCCATGTCAGATTTCAAAATTGAATATAAAAAAATCAGTTTGCTCTTTTGAGAAATGGATTTCAGTGCAGAATTCTGCTGGAGTAGCACTATTAACTGATGCGTTTTGAAAAAAACATGTTTTCCGATGACAGGATCCCTTTAACCTGAGTTAATTTTTACTGAGAGGCAGGTAAAAACTTTACTAGGGGTTTTGAATTTAACAATTTATTCTTCAGTGACCCCCCCCCTCCCAAGAGATACGCAGAATGCTGCTTCTAAACTATTCACAAATTCCCTATAGAAGCACTTGAACATATTCCGATGAATTTAAACCATTGTCAGCATTTAAATATCTTTGCTAAACCTCCAAAAAATCTAACTTCTAAGTATTCCTCTGGGTTCCCCAATTTCATCTTTAACAAATAAGCCCCAATGCAATGAGTTGCAATATGATGAAACAAAATGGCCAAATGATATTTACACAAAAACATTGTTTTTAGAAAAGCAAAGATACTTGATTTGAGTTTTCTTGGTGTTTACTCATAGCTCTGTTATGAAAGGAAAATGTATCTCAAAAAACAGCAGGGAAAATTATTATCACAGAAGAGAAATAAAAAGCAGATAACCTCAAGACTGGGTAAATCATATGCATATTTCCAGATGAAATCACATGTAAAGATTTGTACTGTGGCATAGCTGAGGCATCTGTGAATGTTCTGCTGGGGCTAAGAAATAGAAATACCAGCTAAGAAATAGAAATACCAGCTTTTGTCATATTTAAGAGCTTTTTTCTTCAGCTGTGTGTAAGAGCACTGGAATTTTATTTCAAAGTAAATCTTCTCAACATTGGATAGAAATTATCTCATTGGGAAACTGTTCTAGCTTAAGACTAGCTGGCCAGGAGGCAATGTGCTACAACACATTAAATGCATTTTGTTCAGATTAATGTGTATTGTGATTGCTGGGGATTTGTATTTCAGGTTCTGCAAGGTAAAATTCTTTGTAAAGAAGTACTGTAGTTCTATGATTTTTTTTTACAAAGTTCTCATCGGTTCACTAACATTTTGTATTAGGCTTCAGCATCTTTATTTAGAGAACTCAAAAATGGAAGATCTACAGAGCAGTTAAAAAATCTGTCCATATACTCCACACTGGACCTGAAGGTGGTGACAATCATTATGCTTTTAAATGCATAAAATAGAGGCAACCCCGTAAATTCTTGTTCTACTCCTTCAGTTTGTATTTTAATGGACCATACAATATCTGAGTTTATTCACTTTCTCATGTGTTGCTCCGAATGAACCTTTTTGAATTCAGTTGAATACAGTGGATCTTTTCTTGAAATGCCCACACTGATCTGGTGATATTGGGCTGATCTATTTATTTGTCCTTCAGGACAAACAATCAGATCACAATGCTGGGAATGCAGGCAGTTGGGGCAATGATTTTTAATTTAAACCCATCAGTGAGCCCTAATAAGCTGGTGACTCTGTATCCATATGAAAATATTCAGCTGAATTTTCATATTAAAATGTAAGAAAACTCTAAAACTATTTGCAGCCTTCAGTTATCTAGTGGCTTAAAGTCACGGAATGTTACGGGTTCGGCCGAACACTAGGGGGCTGATCTATTAAACCCCAATGTTTCAGGTTGGCCTTTTTGACGCCAAAAATCCGAAAAAGTTGTCAAAAAAAAATCAACGTTTCTGAGATTTATTATGCAACAAAACTGCAACAATTCTGAATACAAAAATACTCCAGCTAAAACCTGTCAAAATCATGCAGAAGTCAATGGCAGATGTCCCTTTTACAACAGAAAGATCTTTCTTTAATTCATGGTTTTAGAAATTTTCAGGTGTTTTTGACTCTGGCTTATGTGCGACAAAACAAAAAAAACGTAGTTATTGTGTGTCAGGTCGAAAAAGGTGTAGCACACTTAATGTTTGTACCTATAAGACTGCTGGGTTATGTAGTCCCCTGTGCCTTCCACTACAGTACATAGGAAATAGTTAAAGGAACAGTAACATCAAAAAAAAATTTAAAAAATTCGTTACTATACAACGAAAAATAAAAAAAAACCAACACAAATTAAACTTTAAAATCACAAAGTCTTTATTAAGAAATAACTTACAGAAACTCCACTTCCTGTCCTTTTCAGAAAAGGCCACAGGGCGACCATCGATAATGCTGTGCTCCATTTCTCCTGCCTGGCTATTCTTACTCACAGCATGTGGCTTCTTCTCCTTGTTGGATTCGGTGGATGAAGAAAGAAGACACTCTGGCAAGGCAGTGGTGGTGCATTGGGCATGTTTTGCCGACCTGCTAGTGATGTCAAACGGTTAAGTGAGCTGGGATGGCAAGCCATTAAAGGACAAGGAAAGTCTAAAATAGAATAAGGCTAGAAATGCTGTATTTTGTATACTAAACATAAACATGAACTTACTGCACCACAAAGCCTAATCAAACAAATGATTTATGCTTTCAAAGTTGGCCACAGGGGGCTGTCATCTTGTAACTTTGCTAAACATTTTTGCAAGACTAAGGGGCCGATTCTCTAAATTCGAGTGAAGGATTCGAAGTAAAAAAACTTTGAATTTCGAAGTATTTTTTGGGCTACTTCGACCATCGAATGGGCTACTTCGACCTTTGACTACGACTTTGAATCGAAGGATTCGAACTAAAAATCGTTTGACTATTCGACCATTCGATAGTCGAAGTACTGTCTCTTTAAAAAAAACTTCGACCCCCTAGTTCGGCAGCTAAAAGCTACCGAAGTCAATGTTAGCCTATGGGGAAGGTCCCCATAGGCTTTCCTAAGTTTTTTTTAAACGAAGGATATTCCTTCGATCGTTGGATTAAAATCCTACGAATCGTTCGATTCGAAGGATTTAATCGTTCGATCGAAGGAATAATCCTTCGATCGTACGATCGCAGTATTTGCGCTAAATCCTTTGACTTCAATATTCGAAGTCGAAGGATTTCAATTCCTAGTCGAATATCGAGGGTTAATTAACCCTCGATATTTGACCCTTAATGAATCAGCCCCTAAGACTAAGTGCACATGCTCAGTGTGGTCTGGGCTGCTTAGGGATCATCATAAACAAAGCTGCTTGAGTTCTGCATGGCTGGGAAGTAAGGCGGGGGCTCCCCCTGCTGTTCATAAGTATGATTGTTTCCCGGCTCAGCAGATAGGGACCGTCTGACAATTCCAATCCACAGCAGTAAATGAAGGGAGAATTTCACTGCATACAGTCAGGTTTCTTATAAAAACGGTACACATTTTTTAATTAAAGTATATTGGAGATAGGTTTCTTTTTCATTAAAGAAAGTAAAAATGGGATTGTATTTCCTTGCCTTTCCTTGTCCTTTAAGACAAGCAGCAAGGGTGGGGGTGCCAAGGATCCACAGCAGACAAGATGATTAGAGTTCTAACCGGAAAGAAGTCTAGGTGCACCTATGGAAGATTTGCTTGGTGCATCTGCTCTGGCTCCCTGCAGCATGCGCGCAGATACAGTACAGTAGGAGCGCTGTCAGAAGAGCTAAAGCAGCAGCACGCAGACAGCAGGGAGCCAGATACTTCGGATCAGAGCAATTGCCAACCCAAGCCCAGAGCCTGGCTCCTTCCCATCTCTGCAGCGTCAGGATTCCAACCAGTGCTTTGAAGGCAGGCAGACAGTGGAGTCTGTACTGTACGGTGCCAAGCAGATGCTTCCTACTGCTCCTACTGTACTGTATCTGCACGCAGAAAGTGGTGAAATTGAGTTTAGTCGAGGTTTCAAAAATCTCTAAAACCACGAAAATTAGACTGTTGATAAATATGCCTCTGAGAATTTGGCCCAATCCAAATTCCTCCAAAAAGTTCTACAAATTTTCTAAATTCCTTGAGAAGAAGGCAAGTGGACAAAACAGAAATGGAAGAGAAGAAGAGAAAAAAAGAGAAGAGGGTGAAAAGTTTTTTAGGTGGAGGAAAATGGATAAAAGTGACAGGGAGGTGAGAAAAATTTTTCGTCTTTTGTTGGGGTAGGTTCACACGTAAAGAAAATATTCTGTATTCTTTAAGCTTTTAGTGCCACTGGCAAGGTTCTAGAGAGACGAAAACATTGCTTTATTACCCATCTGTCCATAGTTCCAACACTAACTAGGTTGGCAAATAAATGTCTAGGCCAAATCTCACCCTAAATGACTTTACGTTAATGCTTCCATGAATATCAAGGAGAGGAATCAGGCATTCGTCCCAGTCTCTACCATTATGGCCTCTAGAATGCACCCTTGGTCACTGCCCTAGTCAACAGTAGATTAGGAACCATTATATTAGGGCATAAACATTTTCTGTTTCTTATTCACCCAACAAATGTTCTGACTTGTATCTAAGTCTTGTATGTCTATTAATACTTCAGCCATTAACAGAGTATGTATCTGTAACATGAAGCAATACTGTATAGCAGAGAAAAACACAAATAAATAACAGATGACTGATGTCTTTCTTCAACGTGGAGTTATAGCACTGCCACAAATTAATCATTTCCAACCAAAAAAAAGCAAAACAGAACACCTAAAGATTTTCAGAAAAGTGTCCAGTGGGCAATTCTCTGCAAGTAGTTTATTATTTCTAAAGACGAATCTATAACTTTGGTACCTAATGTTAAAGAACAGTAAAGGAGACAGCTTTTCATTTGCCAGCAACAGCATAGTGCCACATATTCTTTCAACCAAAATAAATCACATCTTTTATTGGCTAAAGGAAAAATAGAAAGCCTTCAAAGAAAGTAAAAGCTTTCATTGTGAATAAAGGGATTATTGTGATTACAGGGAAAAGACAGATGGGAAAGCTGCATCAAAATACACACGCCAAACTCTTCTTATAGAGAATTGCTCACAGCGTGAGATGCAAAGTGATTGGTATAATACACATATAAACCTAACTGGTTATACAGTGATGTGCAAAATGTTATAGTTACATTGTAACATATTTTCTGAGCGCAAGGGTTTCCAAGAAAGATTAACAAGTATCAAAGCAAAAGCGATGTATTTGCAATCTCTATGCATCTGTCCTTTGATCTTTGTTTAATTAACACTACTGCATAGCTCCAATTCCACCCAGCTGAGAGCTTCTAGAAACATCTCTCTGAATCTAAGCAGTCCATGGTTTGGCCTGTATTCTTCTATTCCATCCACATATCCAAAGTATTAGCCAAAGTATATCATTGCTGGAAGGGTGATTGAAAATGGAGTAAAATGATGTGTTTTTTTGCATAACTTTTTCCATGTTGCATTCTTTTTTTTACCAGATTTTACACACTCACTATAAAAATATGCATTTATTATTATATTATTATTATAACTACTGAAGATTTTATACAGCCAACTGTGGCATTAATCTTGCAATGTTCATTGGATTTTAACGCTGCAGAATGCATGATAAGAACACGTGCATTATGTAGGAAAATGAAATATAAAAATCTTCTACACTGAAACAATAGGACAATCTTTGTTAGGGATATGAAGACAACAGTGTATTGTTGATTTCATTTATACAAAGATGTGCTCATGCATGTTCAAATAATCAGGCAGGGTGCCTCTTTGTTTTTTTGTACAGTGCTGTCTGCATGTGGTAGCACTGTATTCATAAGAAGGGAGACTCATAGACATCCCCCATCCCAAACTCGACTTGCTCTTTAAAGGAGAACAAAAGCCTAACTGTAGATGTAGGCTAGAAATGTTGTACATTATGTTTTGTGCTTCTGTACCAGCCCAAGGCAACTACAGCCCTTTAGCAGGGAAGTCCTGTGTCTCCAAATATGCCCCAGTAGCTCCCCATCTTCTTTTCTGCTGATTCACTGCACATGCTCTGTGCTGCTGTCACTTACTGAGCTTAGGGACCGACTCATAATATACAGTACACATAGAATAGAAATGTCACAATATAAAGCTGACTAGTAATTAATACAGATAATTACTAATGGCAGCACAGAAACCAGTGCAACTAGCATCAGAATTTAATAATCAGCCCTGTATTATCAGTTTATATTACAGGCAAACCTAATTGTTTGCATGATGATTTGCAATGACCCCTAAGCTTAGCTTCTCAAAAGCTGCTCAGAGCCCACTGAGCATGTGCGTGTCACAGATACTTTCCAAGATGGTGGCCCCCCCCGTGACAGGTTTGAAGTCCTGGATCATTGCTGCTATTGACAAGCTGAAACTTTAGGCTGGTGCACAAAGAGCATTATATAAAATATGGCATGTTTACCCATATTCATTTCTAGGGTTTAGTTCTCTTTTAACACACATCACTCAATTTGGGGAGTGCCAGGTGAGAATAAGGCAACACAGTCTTTATCACCTCTATAGAGGAGGTGGTGAGAATTAGGCTACATTATACCAGACACAAGTGTTCAGTGGATGTGTGTATGATTACCATACAAATTTATTTTGGCATGTTTTGCCACCCAAGAAAATTTAGCGTGGGCAACAACTTACTCTTAAGCTATGATTGAATTGCAGCTCTCTGGGGCATATACATTTTCTAAAAAATCTGTCCATGAATCCAGTGTCACTGTAAAATAAAACCTTGTACAAATGGGGTAATATACTAAAAGAAGCATTAGCTACAAGTGCACTCATCATGAGACACCATGGTCAAGGAGAATGCCTCTTCATCCCAACATTGTCCTAACTGGGTCTGTTTGTGTTTTATGCCACAGTGGTGTAACTAGAGTTTTGGAGGACCCCTGCAAACTAGTTTTGGGCCCCACTTAGATTAGTGATTATTTTCATGTGTCAGTGGGGGCCTTACAAGACCAAGACCCAAAGTGTGGGCCTGTGGGAGCCATATTTAAGCTGCAACCTTTTATCCCATGATCAGCTGTGCCATGGTTCATCAGGAAACATCATTATGACAGACAGTCTTTGTAACTGTAGGTTTGGTCTTGAGATTAAATCCAGACATATTTCTTATTAGCATTACTGCTTTGTCTGTACTGGAAATGACCTGTTAGAAGGCTGCAAGCTGCTAACATTCTACAAGCATACATTTTACACACTTACAGCGCTGCTCTAGCAAATAATTAACCTGCTGAAAATTCGCATTATCTTACAGCACATTCCTAGCGAAAGCAAACATGGCAGCATGTTCTGTTACAGAAAAGTCCTTGGCAGTAACAAATACACTGTACTAACCTGCAGAACCGATGATTTGAATGTCATAAATATTTCCATACATGCAATAAACTGCCATCTGTATGTGAAAGTTTCCATATATTGATAGACGCTTACCTATGTGACCTTGCCAGTGCTATTTATAGTTCGAAGGGAGAGCAGTTTCGTTTATCTTTATCCATGAAGTGTCTTTGTAAACAGAATTTAGGTTCCTGGCCTTGAAGAGAAAGAGAGAGAGTTCCACAGAAAAACAGTTTTCCCTTGCTTTCTGCTCTGTCCCATCGACCCCTCCTGCCAGCAGTGCTGCATACTCTTTCATCACAGCATGTCATGCATGCAAAAAATTCTGCACGGACAACAGTAGGTATAAGCCTCCTCAGCGGTAGATCAGGAGATATATTTTGCTTTTCCAAACAACGACAGACTGTATATTGTGCAATTTTCTTAGGTTCTTAGAATATATGTATATTTATACATACTCCTGCCATAAAGCTGATAGTGCTGCTGCTTTATTCACAGGAAAGAAGGGCACACTGTATATATATCTTTTTTAGCCTTTGTACTATATAAAAGTATGTACAGGTATGGGACCATTATCTAGAATGCTCGGGACCTGGAGCTTTCCAGATAACGGATCTTTCTGTAATTTATATCTTCATATCTTAAGTCTGTTAGAAAATCATGTAAACATTAAACAAACCCAATGGGCTGGTTCTGGTTTCAATAGGGATTAATTATATCTTAGTTTGGATCAAATACAAGGTACTGTTGTATTATTACAGAGTAAAAGACAATCATTTTTTAAAAATTCGATTATTTGGATAAAATATGGTCTATGGGAGATGGACTTTCCATAATTTGGAACATTCTGGATAACAGGTTTCCAGGTAACGGATCCCATACCTGTATTTAAGAATAGGGTGACTTTGTAAATAAAAGTTATGCAGTAAAGATAAAGAACTGAAAAGATATACAGGACGTGCATATAAAATACACAGACCATATGGAGAAATCTAAATGCTTCTGCTACTTAAATTCTAAAGGGAATGCCAGCACTTTAGCTCCAAATATAAGTATGTGAAACAGAAACACAAGTAAAAGCACTTATAAATAATAAATTAGTGATATTGGAATGCATTGCACCAATATGAAATAAAGGCCTTATGGTGCTACTCAGCATTACAAAGCAAGCAATGGTGGTATCATACTGTAATTTCTTGTCACTCACTGGTTCCTTCATGAACATATTTATGATTATGTTATTTCTGCTGAGAGTGGATCTGCTTGGCCGCCATTCTGGAAGAGCCTTTTCAGACACAGAGGATCACTTCCAGGTCTTGCATTCTCCTGTCTAGTTTCAAATGGTGCCATGACTCAGGAGCACCTGTCTAAACTCAGACTGCTGATCTCATGAAAACAGAGGCTTGGAATCTTGGCCCACCCTATGCATTTCATCACTTGAAATTCGTCCTTGGCTATGTCTGCACGGTACTCAATGGTCTTAGATTTGACTCTTTGCATGGCAAACCGCTACTATACTATCAAATTCTATTTAAATGGAGTGTAGGTACTTGTTTTTCTTTATATATAAAATGCACATACCAAAATAGGGGGATAATTATCAAAAGTAGAATTTCGAAGTTATGTGAATTTTTTTTAACTCTAATAAATTTGAATGTACTCACAACTCGAATGGGAGGTTATTTATGAAATAATTTGTACGTCTAACTCGGATAGGAACGACCCGAAAATTCAAATTGAATTTGAATCAAATTCGAATAGGGTTTTCCTCTGAAAAACAAACATGATTGTCAGAAAGGCTATTAACATCTTCAAATGGTTCAACGGACCTCTGCCATTGACTTCTACAGGTTTTAGGTGGCAAAGTATTGAATCAGAACTGTTTCCATGGTCAAGATGTGATAAATCTCACATTCCAATTCAAATTGGTGGTTTTACATTGGAAATTGTGAATTTTAAATAAAAAAGCAATTTGAAAATTCTAATTAGAATTTACCATTCGAACCTTAGTAAATCTGCCCCTTAAAGTATTTAAATGTCTGCTAAAATGTCTGGCTATGAAACACAGATGAACTAAAGCTTAACTAAAGAAGTAGGCTTGAAATGTTGTACATTTTGTTTTGGGCTTCTGTACCAACCCAGGCAACCACAGCCCTTTAACAGTAAAGATCTGTGCGGCAAATTCACTAAGCGCAGAAGCGCCGAACGCTAGCGTCAATTCGCTAGTGTTACTTCGCACCCTTACGCCTGGCGAATTTTCGCTACGGACGTAACTACGCAAATTCACTAACACGCGCAGTGTACTGAACGCTACCTTTTACGCTAGACTTCCTTCGCCACCTCAGACCAGGCGAAGCACAATAGAGTAGATAGGGATTACTTCCAAAAAAGTTCAAATTTTTTCTAAGTCCCAAAAAAAAGCTGGCGTGTTTTCTATATTATGGGTGATAGGCTGAAAAAGATCGAAAAATTTTTTGGGGCTCCCCTCCTACATTTCCTAGCTCATGGCAACTTAACTATACAGTGGGCACATGTGTAGGGCAGAAAAAATTTTATTTGATGTTTTGAAGGTTCCCCAGGCATTTGTAGTGATTCTACGTATTCCTCCATTGAAATTTGAATTTGGCGCCGTATGCAAATTAACCTTCGCTAGCGTAACTTCGCTTCGCTTAGCGAATCAACTCTAGCGCAACTTCGCAACCTTACGCTACCCCTGTGCGCAACTTCGGATTTTAGTGAATTTGCGGAGCGCTGGCGAAACTACGCCTGGCGAAGTGCGGCGAAGCGCGGTGAAGTTGCGCCTGGCGCAACTACGAATCTCAGTGAATTTGCCCCTGTGTCTCCAAAGATACCCCAGTAGCTCCCCATTTTTTCTGCTGATTCACTGCACATGTTGCTGTGCTGCTGTCACTTACTGAGCTTAGGGACCCACTCACAATATACAGTACACATAGAATAGAAATGTCACAATATAAGGCTGATTAGTAATTAATACAGATAATTACTACATGGCAGTGCAATTAGCATCAGAATTTAATAATCAGTCTTGTAGCATCAGCTTATATTACAGACAAACCTCATTTTCTGCATGATAATTTGCGACGACCACTAAGCTTAGCTTCTCAACAGCTGATCAGAGCCCACTGAGCATGTGAGTGTCGCAGACGCTTTCCAAGATGGTGACCCCCTGTGACAAGTTTGAAGTCCTGGATCTTTGCTGCTATTGAGAAGCTGAAACTTTAGGCTGGTGCAATACGTTCAGAATATAAAATATGGCATTTTTTACTATATTCATTTTAGGGTTTATTTCTCCTTTGACCACTTTCACCAGGCAATCTTTCAGTCACATTCCACACACATGCTATAACAGGGTCGGACTGGACATTGGGGGCCCACTGGGTTCCAAACCTCTGGGCGCACATGAGCAAAAGTCGGCACAAAGTCCAGCGTGCAGTCAGTTTGCTTTTTTGGGGGGCCTAGATCAGGGGAAGGGGTCTGGGTCGGCAGTGGCCTTACCAGGTTTTTTCCCGGTGTCCCGTTGGCCCAGTTCGACACAAAGGGGGGAATTCACAAAAGTTTTGGTAAAGGCCCCAATGTAGGCCGAAATGTTGGATGCATGAGTGATGAATAAATAAAAGAGTTTTTTCAACACGAAAATCTGGAGTTACCTGTGAGCTTGGCTGCTGCACAACAGAAACGCTGTGTACGGCCTGCCATAGAGTAAAGTTTATTCGGGATAGTTCATCATATATATATATATATATATATATATATATATATATATATATATATATATATATATAAATGATATAAGCACGTCCCTGTACAATGCTTATTGAAATATTTATTTCTGCGCCTCAGTCCTGAATGTTATGGGAAAATAAAGGTTGTTGAGGAGATCAAGTCTGTGTCAGAACATGACAGTGACAATAGTGAGAGATAGTTTAATGGCTATCTTTAATCACAAATCACAGCATATTATAACATATTATCAAAGGTAAAGCATGCTGGGAACTGTAGTAATGACAGCTATATTGTCTAATAAAACCTTTCCCTAGTTCTGCAGAGGCCACAAATATATTAACATTTAAGAGGTTTGTGTATATCTTTGGCATGCCAGGGCCCAAAAAACATTTTTGGGGGCCACAGTTGACCCATGGAACTCCAGTAGAACAACCACAGATCAGGGTCCCCTTTAAAAGGGTCCTTCATGAAAATCTGTTTTTCTTATAATGAAAGAAAATATACTACTAAGCAACTTTTCATTAGACAACAATTAAAAAACAGCTGTTTTAACATTATTTAAAAATAATTGCCATAAATGCAGTTTTTTTATACTACTTGCACTCCTTACTCTGAAGCCAGAAGAAATGTAGCAGAACCTTGCTGATTAACAGAACTGGAGAATAACTGACTTCATCAGATACAGAAGCAAGTAAGGTTCTATAAACAAATACTTCTTTTCAGTTGCAATTACATCTAACTTTGAAACCACTGGTATTTTGGTAAGTTCTAAGAATTCATTTTTCTTTGATTATGGAAAAAAATATGTTTTTGGGTGGAACAAAGGACTTCATGCAACATCAGTGCGTTTGCTAAATTCATGACAAGGGGACTCCTCAATTGACCCTTCGCTTATAGCCATCCCATTGATCCCTATTGTTACATACCTCAATGAAATGCCAGGAGCCAGAAATGGGGTAAAATGGCCATTCAGGGAAACATTCCCTTGATCAAGCATTTGACATTCATTTAACATGAATAATATCATGCAGACTCTCCCATTTCAATTCAGTGAAAAATTAGCGAAATGCAAATTTTGACCGCCCGTGTCAATTTTGATGCCTGCAACAATTTTGATGCCCACGACAATTTTTGTCCAAATGCATTAAAGCCAATGGCCATCCGAATAATTTTGAATTCATTTTTTGGACGCCAACAAATTTTTGCTGTAGTTTCGCAAATTTATTCGCCAGCAGTGAAACACAGAAATTCCCTGCAAATTTGCACCTGGCATATTTATTCACCCATCACTATTACCTACTACATTTTTTAAAGTGGACATAGAACTTGCCTTAAATTGGTTGTTCACCTTTGAGTTAACTGTTAGTATGATGTTGAGTGGAATATTCTGAGATTATTATTTGTGGTTTTTGAATTCTGAGATTATTATTTGTGGTTTTTGAATTATTTGGTTTTTTTATTCAGCAGCTCTCTAGTTTGCAATGTCATCAATCTGGTTGCTAGGGTCCAAATTACCCTAGCAACAATGTACTGATTTAAAAAAGAGACTGGAATATGAATATGAGAGGCCTGAATAGAAAGATGCGCAATAAAAAGTAGCAATGACAATACATTTGTAGCCTTACATAGCATTTGTTTTTTAGATGGGGGCAGTGACCCCTAATTGAAATCTGGAAAGAGTCAAAAGAAGAATTCGATAACTATAAAAAATAAATAACGGAGACCAGTTGAAAGGTTGCTCAGAATTAGCCATTCTATAACAAACTAAACGTTAACTTAAAGGTGAATCACCGCTATAAATTGTGTATTAAAGTGTATGTAAATGGTTACTTAAGCCTGCTAGGGTTTGAACTACAAATCCTAGCATTTAAATGTTTTTCTCTGTTATCTTTGTTGTTGCTTGAGATATTAAACACATTTTGTTTAGTGCTGAACAACTAAACATCAATTAATGTTTGATTACAGTGTAATATTAAAACAGTGTAATATTAAAAAGGCAATGAACATTCAGCAATCTTTGTATGTAAGACAGCAGCAAGATAACTGGTCCCTCATGAATACAGCATTACTGAATTTGGGCCTCTGAGCTCTGTTTGGGAGCAGTGCAGGGCCAAAATACAGAAAACATTGTTTTCTGTTTTGGTTGTGCCAATTTTTTTTCACTTTGCACTCTGCCCTGCACTTAATAAATGGCCCCCAGGGGGGCTGCGCCAAACTAGCCTCAGGAGTCAGTGCCCACTGGGTACCAGGAGCAGCAAAAATGCTGCTCCTGGTAACTTCAAGGGAACAGTAACAGTAATTCAAATATAATGTACTGTTGCCCTGCATTTGTAAAGTTATGTGTTTGCTCTGGAAAGTCTACTATAGTTTATATGAATAGGCTGCTGTGTAGCCATGGGGGCAGCTATTTAGGCTGAAAAAGGAGAAGAGACACAGGTTACAGAAAAGCTCTGTAATAGAGTACAATGGTATTCTGCAGAATGCATCTGTTATCTGCTATGTAACCTGGGCCTTGAATGACTGCCCCCATGGCCACACACCTTGTTTATATAAACCAGTGCAGTTCTGTGGTACCCAGAGCCAAAATTTTACTGGCCTATGTGGAGGAGGGCCAATAATGGAAGTCAGTGTTAGCCACTCCCCCTTTAAACCACACCCACTGCAAACCACACCCATATTACCACAAGAACTTTTAAGATCATGTCCACAATAATGGTGGTAGCACACCAAAAAACCAAATGGTTGGTGCTCACTGCAGGCAAATACCTCATCACTCATATGTGAAAAATTGAAGTCATGTTAAAAACATACCCTTAAATCCATATGCCTCATCCTCCACTGTGGATAATACAACAAACTCCCAACACATGATAAAACATCTTAGGGGCCCTTAACAACAATTTCCAAATGCTAACAAACCCCAAGAACAAACCCCTTACATTCCACAGGTAGCATAGGGCAAGCAGAGAATGGCACACACAAGCAGCACTGGGCAAGCAGAGAATGGCACACACAAGCAGCATTGGGCAAGCAGAGAACGGCACACACAAGCAACACTGGGCAAGCACAGAATGGCACACACAAGCAGCACTGGGCAAGCAGAGAATGGCACGCACAAGCAGCACTGGACAAGCAGATAATGGCACACACAAGCAGCATTGGGCAAGCAGAGAATGGCACACACAAGCAACACTGGGCAAGCACAGAATGGCACACACAAGCAGCACTGGGCAAGCAGAGAATGGCACACACAAGCAGCACTGGGCAAGCAGAGAATGGCACGCACAAGCAACATTGGGCAAGCAGAAAATGGCACACACAGGGAGGCAGGGCTGGGCCAAGGTATTTTTGCACCCTAGACAAGGGCTTCAATCAGTGACCCCCACCCAGTCCTGCATTACCATTTCCCACCTTACCAGTCATATAGCCCCCTGTACCTGTGCCAGCACCTATCATATTGCCTCCATTTGTACCTATGACAATGGCAGTCAATCCCTCAGATTGTCCCCAGGCCCCAATCTGTACCTGTGCCAGCATAAGCCAAAACATCCATCATATTTCAACCCCCAATCTGTACCTATGCCAGCAGCAACCAAAAGAATCCGTCATATTGCCCCAATTTGCATCTGTTCCAGCTGTAGCCAAAAATCCACCATATTGCCCCATGTACCTGAGCCAGCAGCAGTCAATCCCTTATATTGCCCCCAATCTGTACTTGTGCCAGCAGCAGACAAATATCCATCATATAATCTGTTTACCTGTGCAAGTAGCAGCCAAGATATTGCCCACAAATATGTACCTGTGCCAGCAGCTTCCAAAAGGGAGCTGGGGAGTGATTCTGTCTGGAAAGCCTAGGCGGGCGCCTACTCTGCCTGCCCCTAGTTCCGGTCCTGCAGGGAAGGAAGGCAGAACAGAGCAGGAGACAGGGAAAACTATCATTCTATTATGTACAACATACAGTGACACAGTGCTGGTGCCCCATTAGGATTTTGAATAAGGTGTGAACAGGTGAACAATGTGGGCAGTTTCAGTCTGAGTCTCAGGTGTGAACACTACAGGGCTTTAGGATATAAACAATAGAGGTGTCACAATTGTGAACAATACAGGGGGATCACAGGTGTGAACAATACAGGGGGTTAGAGTCTGAATTTGAGGTTTAAACAATGCAGGGGCCAGTTAATCTCTGTAGTGATACCTTATAAAGTTTACATATGGTAAATAGACACAGCATCTGGGGGGCCACAGGGGGGTGACGGGCCACATGCGGCACGCGGGCCGCCAGTTGGACAGCCCTAATATAAACGATAGTAGTCTTTCTGAAGGAAACACACCAGTTTAACCAGTGTTGAGCAACAGTACAATGTATTTAAATGTACTGTTAAAGCACTTTAATTTTTTTGTGTTACTGTTCCTTTAAGAGTCAAATGGCCTGTTCTCAAACTGGAAATGCAACTCTTTTAATGAGTGAACCCATGCCAAATTAAGAAAATTGTCCATGATACCCCTAGACTGACGCTGAAATTGGACAATCGCCACCTTATAGCATATCCCTCACACTCTCCTACCCATGGCACTCCACTCTGGCCTGTGATGTCAAAGCTTCACCTAGAATTGCCACCTTTTCTGGAAAAAAATACTGGCCTTTCTATATATTTAACTTTTTTTCCTATTAACATTGGGATCAGCCATCATTTTTACCGGCGAGGACGGTAAAATACCGGCCAGGTGGCAACCATAGCTCCACCCTGTGGCGTCACCACCTGCCCCCCACCATGCTTTTCTGAAACTAAAAAGTGGCAACCCTGGTCTCGGAGGAGGTCCCATGGGACAGGGGCTGTATTGTATTTATACCTCTGGCAGAGCTGTCAACTTGACAACTACTGAATCCGAAGAAACTGCACTATGCATGTGCACATCTCTACAGCTGACACCACTGAAATGTTCTGCACATGTGCACACCGGATTCTTGCAGATCGTGGGAAAGTGTTGGAGTAATGGGAGACCGTGGGACAGAGAATTCTAGATCTGGAGCGGGAGGGTTGAAAGCTCTGCACTGACCTGTTTTGGTTTCATTGATGCTGGACTCTCATCTACCTGCTTCTAATAGAAATCTTCATGCCACAGGGGGATTTTGTGCCTGTGCTGTAAAAATGTTAAATCAAAGCTCACCCACAATACATACAATATTGTTCCAGGGAAAATATTGTACCCTTATTCCCCAAAAGTACTTTTTTTGCAAAATGTAGAGGTTATGGGGATACTATTTTGGACTGCATACAGCATATTTTACTCAGCAACAGGAAAAATTAATATATGCAGTGGCATACCTTCCAACTTTTTTGGGGTGGGGTATTTAACAGCAGGCCCCTGACCCCCAAGCCACCTGCAGCAAACAAGTGACCAGTTTAAAATGGCTCGGGGAACTACTGTACAGTAGACCACATGATACAAGCCCCCTCGTCCCACATTTCCCGCTGCTATTACAGGGTCTGCTGTATGGTAGATCCACCACTGAATACATACTGTATGTATATTGTCTCCCAAATATATCCTTGATCTCTAGTCAGAGACTAATAACAACCTGTTGACTGGTCTGAGCTACTGTTGCACTAACTATACTAAAGTTCCTTACTAGAACATTTGGTTGCCAGCACATTCGACCACATTAGTATGGCAACTCTCTGGGCCTTGGGCACCTCTCTTTACTACTCCTTTAGCAGCTTCCAAGAGCAGGCGCATTACAGCTCTTTTAATACTACCGAAGCTCACGTGGGGCCCAAGCAAAAAAAAAAAAAAATACAACAGCATGTTCATCTATGTCAAATGAGAGAATTCAAATACACTCACGATACTTTACAAAGCTTGTTAATTTGCAGCACAGCGTTGCTTCCGATCACATGACCCAGCGTGATATACCAAACAGTAGCGATAGTAGTGCACTTATCCACTGAGGAAGGGAGCGTGAGGCTTCTGAAATGTTTGGCTGTATTATGCACAATAAAAAGTTTGGAAGTACCGTACGTAGGTACACCACTTGCAATTACCATTGCGTCTTCAACTCATTTATCGCTACTGTTCATCTATATCAACTGAGTAGAACAGCTAGAAGATATATACATGTATCAATATATATTTACAGTGATTTATAAATCCCTCCCCCAGAGAGAGTTTTCCGAATTAGCTTTGTAACCAATCGTGTTTTATACCAGCAAATGCCATCTTCCTCAAGTTACCTCATTTGCCCTGAATTTACACAAGAT